>NC_134461.1:76644046-76958352 GCF_047948215.1 Lycorma delicatula | reverse complement strand
TCAAAAATGAAAAGTACATAAATTTTATTTCATAATAACTTCAGATTTTTTTTTTATTGTAAAAGTTTTTTACCATCAGAGGTTGATAATTATTAATAAATCAACATATTTAATTTAAAAAAAAAGAGATGAAGTCAGATTTAAACCGATGTGCCTTTTCCTTGTTAAGATCCAAATATTTCATTAATTAAAATTTTATTTGACTAAACTCTGGAACCAATGAAAATAAGTATGATGTATCGTTGAAAAGCTATCAATGAGGGCTTATTGCTGCAGTTAAGAAAAAGTCCAAATTTTTTGGATTTTGGGATTTTTGGACGCTTCTGGTTCAGTCGATTGCAATCAAAAGAGGAGGTGCACAACTAGTTGTTACAATAGTTCTAAATCCAAAATTTCAACATCCTATAGCTAATCATTTTTGTGTTATGCGAGATACATATGTATGTGTATACAGAAGTCACACTGAAACTAGTCAAAATGGATTCAAGAATGGTCAAAATGGATATTTCTGTTTTCTGAAAACCAAAATTTTTCGCAATCACAATACTTCCTTTACTTCGCATAAAGAAGTAAAAAAATTAACCAACAGAATTTTATTCCACATCCTGATTATTAGGAGCAACTAACTCTTGCATATTTTAAATAAAACCATAATTCCTTGTTATCCTAGACTACCTTTGCCAGATTAAATCCAATCACCAGGTAACAGATAATGAATAATCAATCCTTTACTTTAATTATATAAATTATTAAATGAAAAAAATATATACCTGAGCTAATTTATCTTTTGGAACATTGCTTGAGAATACACCAGCTTCATCAAGTTTATATCCCAGTGACCGACACATAAAATGAAACAAATCATCCAGCGATGGAAAATTTTTACTAATTTGGATTAATTCAAGCTGTAATGCCAATATTATTTCATACAAAACACGTTGTGGGTCAGTGAATTTCCCATCAACAGGCCAAGTTCTAGTAATATCACTGACATATCCATGATACTCACAACCTGTGAACAAAACTAAAGTACTTCAGAAAATCCTATGATACATGCCATGAGATGTAAGGAGATAAACACAAATGTAAACTACAAAAAAAAAAATTGAATAATTCATGACAATTAATAAAAAATTTAAATAAAACAATTAGAAAAATAGTATAATTACAAATTTAAACAGACAACATGATTTTGTCTGTTGACCAAAAAAACCACCAAACCGTTTTTAATAGAATTACTTAAGTTGTTATAACATTAATAGAATTTTAAACTATTATATTTACTATATAACATATTCAAACATCAACCTAAAAATATATTCCAAGTCCACAATTAATTGTAGAAGTGATTGAATACAATTATTTTTTCATGTTATATTATTTTTACTGCATTAATTAAAATAAATTTAAAAAAAAGAAAAAAGAGATGATCTATTGATAAAAGAAGCCTAGATAAAAGAAAAAATTAGAAATCCTTACAACTTGACAACATATAAAACCTCTTAATAAACCAGAAACTCATTTCAGTTTTATTCTAAAATGTTACTTTGTAAAACTGCATTAAAAAAAAATTACAGTAAAATTGCAGTGGCTTTAATGAAGTATGTTTCATCAACAAGAGACAATGCTTTACCATGGTTTTTAATATTATGCTTTTTTTTAATTAAATTTGTTATCTTAAATTATTTGTAACTTAATACAAAATAAACTTTTTCCAGCCTTTAATCTGGTATTGGTGCTATCTTCAAAGGAAATATTGCGGTGGAATTTTTTTGAAATTCATTAAAATATTATACATTTGATCAGTTGTTAAGAAATTTTCATATTTTGTTCTGCAGTTACTGTGCAGTCACTGTGCAATTTTATGAAAGTACATTCTGCTGTTTTGAGTCACTTAAAAAAAATTATAATGAATTCTTCATATATATTTACTTTATATCTTTATTACATATTTAAAAATATTATAGCTTGTGATTCAAGTAACTCAATAATATTTTTAGCAATTCACCAAATTCAAAAACTAACTTTTTTTTATACTTTTTTCTTAAATACAAGGTCGATTAGAAAGTTTTAAGACAGGTGCCACCACTGCTCAATAGGAGGTTTGCCTGCAGGTGTGGAAGGGAAAACTTGTTTTGTCCTTGAAATGACCTGAAAAGATCACCGCGATAATTTTGCTCAATAGAGAGTGGAATCCTGATGAATGAAGACATGTTTTTGGTTCTTGGTGGATTATTGATTTTGCAAAATGGATGAAAAACAGAATGAGTTTTGGTGAAATTTTGTTTGAAAACCAGGAAATCAGCTTCAGAGACTTATGAAATCCTAAAAATAGCTCTTGGGGATCAATGTCCAAGCCAGTCAAATGTTTTTATGGTTAAATAGATTCAAAGATGGCTGCAAATCAGTCAATGATGATTCCTGGTCTGACCGGTCTTCCACTTCAAAAACCAACGAAAACATAGTGAAAGTTCGCAATTTAGTTCGCTCTGACCCATGAACTTAATTAGAGAAATAGCTGATGAACTGAATTAATTTTCTACGAGGTTCAGTCAATTTTATCTGAAGATTTGAACATATGTTGGGAGTCCACTAAATTCATTCTGTAATTATTGTCAGATTAGCAGAACAACACCAACTTGAAGTGTCCTAAGAACTAACCTAAGTTAGATTAACCTAAGTTAAAGAACTAATTAATCAGGTTGACATCCAGATTGGTTAAATAGAGTTTATGGATATGACCCAGAAACAAATGCACAATCATCTCAGTGGATGGGTCCAAGTTTGCCACAACTGAAAAAAGCATGACCAAGTTAGTTGAATGTGAAGACAATGTTGGTGGTTTTCTTTTGATTCTATGGGTATCATGCATTATGAATTTTCCCCTAAGGGATAGACAGTCAACCAGGAATACTATAAAAGTGTCCTTCAGTGTTTGCATGAAAGTGTGCAGAAGAAAATGCCTGTACTCTGGCGAGAAAGAATTGGGTTTATCACAACATTGCACTGACTCATTGTGTGTTCGATCACAGAATTTTTGGCCAAATTCCAAATTCTTATGCTCCAGCAACCCTCTATTCCCCTGATTTAGCCCATACAAACTTATACCTGTTTCCTAAATTGAGATTGTCACTGAAAGGAAGCCAATTTGATCAATTGAAGACAAATATGGAGAGGGTTCTTAACACACTTAAGAAAGCAGATTTCCAGGAATGCTTCCAAAGATGGAAACACACCACTGGGGTCACTGTGTTCAGGAAGAAAAAGTCTACTTTGAAAGAGATCCATCACAATAGCTTGTAAGTACTGCCTTTTGAAATTACTACCCCAGTCTTAAAATTTTCTAATCACACCTTGTAAAATTAAAATGATGAATTTTATTTGATATATTCAAATTTCTTGTTAAAAAGTGTTAAAATAATAATACAACAAAATGCAGAATAATATGAAATAAAGATGCAATTATCTGTGAATATAGAATTACAAAGCAAATTAATAAAATTATCAGATATACACTCTGAAAAAGAAGTGGCAGTTACAAAACCAAAACACAAACCTCAGACAGTGGACAGGATTTATAGGTTAAACGACTGGACACATTTAAAAAGAAAAAAAGAAATTGATATGACTATAGAAATGTGGAATGTAACGACAATGCTACAGCCCTTTGAAAAAGAGAGAAGTAGTCGATGAAATGCTAAGATTTAATCTTGATACAATTGCCCTTCTGGAAATCAAATTGAAGGCAATGATTAGAAGACAATGAAGCATATACAGTTTTATACAGCGAACAAGAAGTGAGAACTGAAATGTATGGTGTTTGTTTTATTATTACAAAGAAAATTAAAGAAGACTTGCTAAATTTGAGCTTATCTCCCCAACTTAATATCTACAATCCATATTACAGGAAAATTAGAAAAATATTACTATCATATCTGCTATGCTTCTACAAAGGAATTGGAGGTTAGACTTTGTGCTCTATAAAATTTATAGTATGATGTTTTGGTAATATAGAGTGTTTTTTGGATAACATAAATGCAAAAACTAGGAAAGATAATGGCCTGAAACTTATTTCTATCACATTATCACATTGTAAGTTTGTGATAGAGAAACAAAATAATTATCAGAAGCTCCCTACTTTCATATAATAGAATCCACTTAAGATACATTGAAAATTCCTACCAGTGATGTTAATAGATAGACCATGTGCTGATTAGTGTACAATATACAACATCTATTACTGATGTTAGAAAATGAAGGGAGCCTAATTAACAATTCAAATTATTTCCTGGTAAGAGATGTTATGTACCTGCACCTTATATGTTAAGAAACTAATAAATGAAGATTGTTATGATACAAAATGTGAGAAGGCCATAAGAACATATACTACAAGAGAAAAAGTGCTTCAAAAAGAGACCACCTTTTAAGTATAATCAATTCAGGAGAAAATGTAATACATTATGCAGAAGGAAAAAGAGGGAGGCAAGAAATAAAAATATATCTTTAGAAGAGTTTATCTTAAGGAAAGAAGATGAAGAGATTTCATTCAGTGGTAAAAAGAATGGGAAGAAATTCAGAAACCATATTGCACCAGGTACTAGAAAAGCTAATCTTCAATGGAAATATATTTCATAAGTCTATTAAATCATGAGCCTTTGTGCATAACAACCAGTGCTCAAAATGAGTCCACATTAAAAGGAGATTTTAGGAAATTAGAAGCACAAAAAAAATCAAAAATGAAGCCAAGACAAAGTACATTTTTATTAACACAGTTTGTAAAGCAAATTCTAAGGAGACTATGGTCCCATAAAAGTGGAGGAGGATATGAACAAATAAAAGAAATGAAAAATCTTATATTGCTAAGAATACAGTTAAACTTATTAAACTGCCAGGAGTAAGCTGGCTGGAGTATATTCTAACAATATAAAAATAAAAAAATGGCAAAAGTAGGAGAAATATCGATTTTTGAAAAAGTCAATCAAAAGTCCTATCACAGAGAAAAAATCCATTCTAAATAAAGAAGTTAACCTCTCACGTTTCAACATAGTTAATGAACAAGTGACAAAAGGGATGCCTAATTCAGAACTAATTATTCAATTTCATACTTAATAAGAAACAAATATATATATATTTTTTTTTTTTTTTTTAACCAATTCTTATTTCATCTTAATCATTCTATAAAACATCATATGGACTAATTTGCATAAGACCAATAAAGAATAAGATCAATACATTGATAGCAGTACAAAAACCAGCTATTGTGGGATATGAAGATATAAAAAGGTGATAAAACTGAGTTGTTGCTTAGATTACTGCCATAAAAATCTTTGGCTCAATCTTATGACAAATGTATTTGAGATAATTTAATATATCTGTTGAAATTTATGGTTTTTATTTACTACTATATTTTTTTAAAAATAATCAATACAATTTTTTAAACTATAAGTAATATTTAATTTCTTTATAATCCTATATATATATGTAGAATGGAAATATATATATATTTATATATTATATATAATATATATATATAAAACATTCCCTCTTTAAAGTCATAATTGTTTTAAGTGAAAATTCTATTGGTTCTACTTTGAAAAGATTTTACTGATAAGTAAAAATCTGACTGTTTAAGGCATAATTATTAAACATACAACTTAATGCTTCTTTCCAAATTTGATTGTGACTCAGATTCAAACTTAAGAATTTCAAACAAATAACTGGGAACATTGATCAAGAGTTTGAAAATTTTTTTAAATAAAATGTACACTATAATATCATTTTAATAAAACAACAAAATTTACTCTCCAATAAATTTTTAACAAGTTTTTTATAAATGATTTTCCATTCATTATCAGCATTTTCATAAATTTAAGTTTCACCTATTATGGCAATAAAGTAAACTAACAGCAAGTTAATGGTTACATTAACTGTTCAGTACACTGTTGGTAAAGCTCTAGGTAAGATAACAATTTTGAGATTTCACCAATAATTTCTATGGCAAAATGGTAGTGTCTCAGTCTTTATCTGGGGATATACTCCCACTTTTGTTGAAGTACAATCCAAGAAGAGATAAACACGCAGTAGTATATATGTAACTAAGATGATTAACAAAAACAAAAATAAAAATGTTTTCTATTAATATGTAGAATAACCCCTATCACTGAAAGTTTAAGCCACCTTTCAGTGGAATTCTAAGAATTATGGAGCATACATACATACATAATTCAATAGTGCAGTCGCTAGTATGGTTCCTAATTTGCACTTTTCTTATTTTATTTTTAATTTATCTCTTTTCAACTTTAGTAACAATGAGTTTTAACTTTATTTTATATTAATTTCATTAATTCTTTTTATTCTATTAATATTAACATTTGTTTCTAACATTTTATTATGTCATGATTAATTTACTGCAGAATAGCAATTATATTTTCAATATAATATAATTACACATTTTGATACTTATAGATTCAATGAGAGGCTTAATTATTGGTAATATTTTACTTAAAAAAATCTGTACTGTATCATAGTTACAACATAAATTCAACAGAAATCAATCAATCAGTTTTCAGCACATGTTCCGTTCCAGTACTAAATATTAAATTTAAAAAATAAAAAAATTATGCCAGAAGAATGGGAATAAAAATGAATCAAGAGCAGAGTAGCAGAAGAATTGTGGCGCATTTTCCACTATCTACCTACACAACTGCATCTACTGACATTTTGTGTATTTACAGACAAGAAGAAATAAATAGACCACACATGAGAAAAATTAAATAATCTGAATAACATATAATATAAACAATATCATGAAAAATGTTTCTAACAAATACATAAACATTATTATATAAAAATTAAAGATCATTTTAATTAGAAATACAATTTTAGTCAAAGTTGACCTGATTTTTTTGACATGATCATTATCTGAGATAAGGCTTACAAAATTAGGATTACAAAAAAAAAAACTTTTCTGAAATGAAAAAAAAACATTGCTGATGCAGGTCAGTTGAATACTCTTACAATATTTCCAAGGGATGCCAATGTAAGTGAATGCCCTTACATTAACCAGCTGTCAAATTCTTTTTCTTTCCTTTTTTAATTTTTAACAAGAGTTTGCATAAGACCAATCCTTAACTGTAGTTAATTAAATAGCATATTCTAAAGACAATAAATTATATACAAAAAAAAAATCAAAACTAACCAGCATCCATTAGTACCATATCACCCGATTGTGTCTGCTGAGTATTATTTATATAATGAATAATAGTTGCATTATTGCCAGCAGCAACGACAGGTGGATATGCTAATATTTCAGCACCTTTCATTCTGCTTTCATAATCAACTGTAGCAAATAACTGGTGTTCTGTTATGCCTGGTCTAGTGACAGCCATTGCCTTGGAAACAGCAGTTGATGCAATATTACATGATTCTTGCATTAATCGTTGTTCAACTGGTGATTTAATTAATCTTAATTGATGTGTAAAATATCGAGGTGACTCCCATATTTGCTAGACAAAAGTACAAAAATTTCATTAAACAAAAATTTAGAAACAGAAAAACAGATTGTTAAATTTAAAAAAAGGATAATTTAGTTAAAACTTGATAATAAATCAGTCAGTAATTAGTCATTGCTTTCATAAATTAACCTTGCTAGAAAAGAAAGAAGAAAGGAAATTACCTATGATCGTTTAAGACCAACACAGTAGCTCTATCTGACTTCACAGAAGGTATTTTTTAATTTTTTTTTAATAACAAATAATTTTCTTTACACTGTTTCATAATTTCCAGGCATTACTGTTGTACAGTATTGCTATGTTGTACGGATAGAAAGATAAAAAACCCTTTTGGTACCCTGGAAGGCAGAGGACTATTTCCACCTTAAAGTTAAGAAAAACTTCAAATTTACTCAATATGACAATGGTAGCATGTGAAAAAAGTTTCACATGTTTAGCATACGACAAGCCCCATCTTCTTACAATTCCAGCAATATTTTGATCATACCTTGCCGTAAGGGTTGGTCATATCAAAAATTGTTTTAGGTAATGTTTAGAGGACTAACAACCATTTTAAATCGACTTAATACTGTGCCTATTAAGGAAGGTATGATTTTTTGTCTTTGAAAACACATTTTTTCCACCCCCTGGGCCAATGATAGGTGACATAAAAAAACTTTACTTACATAAGTCTTTATTCAAATAGTAGGAAATTAAAATGAATTCGATATCTTATTTAATAAGAAAGTTATAGTGATATTTTATTTTTTAAAAAAGCCCCCTCTACTTCCACCCTCCGGTGGAATTTTGCCCATTAATGAACTCAACCAAGATTTTGGGTCATTATATTTTATGTATCAATTTGAAAGTGATTGGCACAAAATTATGGCAGTTATGGTGTCCCCAAGAAAGTGAAATAGATATATATATATTATTTTTCTAAAATCGATCCCTTCAGGAATGGTATTTGGGTTGATTGGATTAATATAATATATATATATATATATATATATATATATATATATATATACACGAGGTGCGTCAATAAAGTAATGAGACTGATTTTTCTTTGCAAGATGTGGCAACGCTGCAGCTTGCGTAGGCACAACATCTTTGACCTTGATCTATAAGCTACTTTTGGTCCAAGCAGCACATTGATGCAACTGCTCAGTCGTGAGTTGTGCTGTAATAAGTGAACACGTGTTTGTGTCTCTCGTCACAGAAATGAAACCGCAAAATATTGTGCAATGGTATGCCATTTCTTTTTGCGTTAAATTGGGTGAAAACATGACGACAACTTATGATAAGCTTCAGAAGGCTTTTGGAGAGGAGGTTTATGTCAAGAGCTCAAGTTTTTCGATGGCATAAAATTTTTAGTGAAGGCAGAACGAATGTTGAACATGAAGACCGCAGTGGACGACCATCAACCTCACGGACAGATGTCAACTTGACCAGGGTGCATGAAATCGTACGATCTGATCGAAGATTATCCGTGAAAATGACTGCAGAAGAACTCAACATCAAATGAGAAACGGTTCGTCTAATATTAACTGAAGATCTTGGTATGAGAAAGATTTGTGCAAAAATGGTCCCCAAAAATCTCACACAACAACAGTAAGAAACACGGAAAAATGTGGCAGCTGATCTGTTAGAGCAAACAAAAATCAATCCAGATTTCTTGAGCCGTGTTATCACTGGTGATGAAGGTTGGTTTTTTCAATACGATCCAGAGACAAAACGCCAAAGTTCGCAATGGTGCTCAAAGGGATCACCCAGACAAAAAAAAGCTCGCATGTCAAAGTCAAAAGTGAAATGCATGCTTGTGTGCTTCTTCGATTCCAAGGGAATTGTTCATAAAGAGTGGGTGCCTCCTGGACAAACAGTTAACCAATATTTCTACAAAGAAATTTTAGAAAGACTTCGTAAACGAGTTCTTCGTGTCCGTGCCAACATTGCTGATAATTGGATTCTGCATCACGATAATGCACCATCCCATACTGCTCTGTCAGTACAGCAATTTTTAACGTCAAAACAAATTTCAGTACTATCACAGCCACCTTATTCACCAGATATCGCTCCGTGCGACTTTTTTCTATTTCCAGGAGTCAAAATGGCGGTCAAGGGACACTATTTTCGAACAACACAAGATGTCCAAAAAGCTGTGATGAGGGTCTTGGAGGATATTACAGAAGATAAGTTCCAGAAATGTTACCATCAATGGCAGAAGCGCTGGAATAAGTGTGTGCAATCAGAGGGGAACTACTTTAAAGGAGACAACACTAAACATGACTAAAACGGTAAGCAACATTTTTTTTCACATCAGTCGCATTACTTTATTGTCGCACCTCATATATATATATATATATATATATACTTTTGAACTGACAGTGGTTCTGGGATCTGGGGGATGTGAAATGCGAAGATGTGTCAAAATTTTCTGGAAGTTGAATCTTGGTACCCATTACTAGCTAGGTAGGTAGCTTTCTTATGAAATGTACCTAAAAAATATCGAATTAATGATCAGATATAATCTATAATGGGGAAAAAATTTACATTTTCAGAATCACCAATGAACAGTACTGTTCAAATGAGAAAAATTTACAGTAAGACATAAACAGCAGCTCATCAAAAAACACTGAAGTTCATATGTTATAATTTGACCAACCCACATACCACATTTTACAACATATCATTAAGTAAAAGTAATAAATATTTTAAAACCTTAATGTGAAATGTATATTATAGAAGGGAGAAAAACTGATAAAATTTTATTAAGTTAAGGAACTGAGACATTGAGCTTGAAAGAGAAATATTTAAAAGCTTTGAAGTAGAGAGTTTATTTCCTACTTCCAACCCAAAGTCCAAGGTTAGTCTAGCTAATATTATTCTAGTACAGATATTATTTTTACCACTTTACGAAATCTACACTAGTTATAAGAATTCTTTACTCCTCATATTGTTAATGGTTGCATTAGTGTCATAAGTACCACAATCACTTGTTTTACTGAATAGCATTTTTCCTTAATAAAATTTCTGTATTTACAAAGCCACTAGCAGAAGTAGATTGTTTATTAAAATGAAAATAAGATTTTCACAGTCTTTTTAGATTGAGATTTAAATAAGGTATTAGAATGTGCTGCAACTGATATTAGAATTAACATTACTATTTATTTATTAGAGGCAACAAGAATAAAAAGTTCAGAAAAATTAATGCACTGAAAATATAAAGAAATGCAAAAGAAAATGTAAACAAAATATAAAAGAAGAAATATTCCCAATCTCTCAATCAGAGCAGACAAACTAATCCCAGATTATAAATGGAATTACTGTTTACATGTTTGTTTATTCATAATCACATGGTGTTATTATAAAATAACTGCAATAAAACTATTTTGTCTATTTTGGATAATTCTCAGCGATAGATAACTAATTAATATTAATTATTAATCATATACATATATTGTTTATATTTAAATGTTTAAATATACAAGACGGTATGTACTCCTGTTGATTATTTCTACACTGACATGCAATGACTCCATTTAAAAACAAGGTAATTACTGTAAAACAAGGAAACATTAAGAATTTTTCAACCCGTGAACAATAAACAACGTGGATTACATATTTTTTATGTTTAGTGTAAACATAAAAAATCTTTCTTCATATATGAGACTCCATAAATAAACGGAAATTCAAAAAATAAATATCACCATATTTAATAACAGCATTAGTAAAAATGCTCGTATAATGAAGAAAAATGAAGAAAATATATTTTTAATTGTGATAGTCAACAAAATTTTTATTATTGAGTAGTGTAAGACAAACAAGAGCAACACTTTCTTAATTACCCAGATAAATTTAACATAGACTTTAGTGAATAGTTAACAGACAGGTTCATCTTATCCACTAAACTCCATCTTTCACCCACTCTTTATTAGATGTTATTGTGTCACGTGGTGGCCTGGATTCAATTGTGACACATTCTGGCAGGTAGTTACTTTTTTATTTAGCCTAAGTGAAATGGTGTCTCTGTTGAACTGTCCAAGGACTCTGTTACTTAACAGAGAGGGGGATTTGTGCAAGAAACACAAAAGCCAAATCAGTAGCTGAGGTGCCTATCAAATAAGTCAGTCCTACTCCTAAAATCTATCTAACTAATTCAGATAGTATAATAAAGTAAGTTAAAGGATGCTTCATTACTATTATTACAGTAATTATATATTTCATTAAAACATCAGGAAATGATTATAAGTAAAAAGAAACTGATTAAATATATTTATGTTTTATTTTTTTTCCTAAAAGATAGTAATTTAGTATACCTTTAATGAACGTAATCCTTTTTTCCTAAACACTAAAAACTCTCATTATTTGCAATATTACCATTTGTGATAAATTGCAAGAATGTATCCTTTATCCTCCATAAATAGCAAGAGGTTACCATAATTGAAAATACAGATCAAAAAGGTTCTAATAACTGATACTGCACAAATGTCCATGTGGGAATCTCATAATTACATATATTTCTCTAATGATCTGCCAGCAAATTACATAACTGTCTAAAGTGAATATTAAAAATATCATATATATTCTTTATGCTACATAGACTACGTGACCTTAAATTGTAAGATATTGTAATATAAATTGAAAAAAGGATCATGGACTTTTCAATTAAGTTACTTTAGTTACTTTACTTTTTTAGTGTTTTACATAGTAATGTTAAATTTCTAAAAACACTTAATTTTTTATAAATATATTTAAACATTCAGGTTTAGAACTTATACAATACATGTCAAGGTTACACATACAAGAACATATACATATTCGCTACTAGGACACTATGATATAATGATCATTAGAGAACGGATGGATTATATGCATTTGCATATTAAGCCCATTATCACTGGTTATTGCATATTTTCCTTAAAATCTAGTGATGATGCATATTTCTGCTATACTTACAATATTTTTCAGTAGGGTACCTTGTTAATAAATGAAATCTTATATTGTAGCTGGCCAAACCTATTAGCCGCACGGCTCTTAGAGTGCACTTAGCAGCCACTCATCTATTTTTTCCACTATGCAAATAAATTACACATGTTATTGCTGACGCACTCATTGTATCAGTTTAGTTTTTTATTTATTTGTGCAAATCTAATGTGCACCATGCCTCCCAAATCAAAAGTGTCTCTTCGTGGATAGCTGACTATCCTGAAGCAGTGATTTCTCTTCCAAAGGTAAACAAACAACCACTTTAGCATGAATTTATGTGAAGCATTGCTTACAAGTAATATTCCTCTTCACAAACTTACAAATCCTACCTTCAAAAATTTTCTGCAAAAGTATTGCTTGAATCAAATTATACTAGATGAATCAGCATTGCGTAAAAATTATATACCAACAATTTACCTAATGTTCTGAAAGAAATACGCAATGAACTCAAAGATAGCATTATTCGGATTTAAGCTGACAAACTGCTGACAGTTATGGTCGTTGCATTTTAAATTTAATTGTCAATGCATTAAAACTAGAGCCTTCTACTAACTATTTAGTGTCCTCAAAGAACTTGAAGACAAATAATTCTACAACTACCAGATTTGTGAATGATAGTATTAAATAAATATCTCTTGAATCTTCTGCTGATGAAGGAGTGTTTATATTTCTCTCAGATGCTGCTAAACTCATGCTACTAAATAATCCATGAACTAAACCCGCTACATAATGAAAATACATTACGCAGCCTATATGCCAAGACAGCCTATATAATCTATATAGGCAGCCTATATGATCAAGGCAGCCAAAGCCCTCCAAGTATTTTATCCCAATCTGATTCATGTGACATGCTTTATTCACGGAGTACATCGACTGGCTGAAGTACGATCCACGTTTGGGATTGTAAATAAACTGATTTCATCAACAAAGAAAGTGTTTCTTAAGGCACTTGCTTGCAATAAGCCCTATAAAGAAAAACTGCCAAATGTGCCTTTACCTCCTGAACCAGTGATACCTCGATGGGGAACATGGATTGAAGCTGTACTGTTTTACAATGAACATTTTGTGGTTATCAACGGTGTAGTAAACAACTTCAATAGTGCAGAGGATATGACAGTTTATCAGTCCAAGGACCTATTTAACGATTCTAGTATTAAAAAAACATAGATGTGATTAGCAGTCATTTTTTCCCCAGATACCTGCGAGTATTAAAAAGCTTGAAACTCAAGGTTTGGCATTGACTGAATCTATTCAGTTAATGAATAAAATCCACCAAATGAACTCCGTATTGCCAAAAGTATTACCGTATGAAAAAAAATTTGAAAACATTTTTAACAATAACTAAGACTGAACCTTTGTATCAAATTGATAGTTTTATTAATTGGATGGGTGAACATTTGCCAAAAACAATAAGTGTTAACATAGCAGCTGAATTCAAATACTGTCCAGTTACCTCAGTGGATGTTGAACAATCTTTTCCACCTATAAAATATTTTGAGTGATCAAAGACAGAATCTTATTACCAAATATTTGGAACAGTACATGATTGTTTACATTTACAATAGTAACAAAATGTTAAGTAACTGTTAATTATCGAATTTATCAATACGTTATTCAACTACTTACTAATTGTATGCTGATTTTGAAATAAAAAAACTAAATATTATTATTTGCCTATTATTCATCCTGCTGAAAAAATTTCAGCAAGATGGGTGCAGTGTTTGCTCTCTGTGGAGAATAAATACAATTCTGTGGTTGACTGTTTTGGGGCTTTTCCGTCGCAATCCTGACGAGTTTCTGTATACATAAAACTGTGGATGATACATGGATACACTACTACACTTAGAGACAAAGGAACAGTCAAAACAGTGGGTTTTTGAAGGCAAATGAGCTCCAAAGAAGGCAAAGACGGTGAAATTGGCTGGCAAGGTGATGGCCACATTTTTTCAGAATGCACACAGTATCATCTACACTGATTTCTTGGAAAAAGAACAAACAATAACTGGGGAGTATTATGCATCGTTATTGCACCAGTTGAGCGAAGGAATCAAGAAAAACGTCCTCATTTGAAAAAGAAAAAGATCCTCTTCTATCAAGACAATGCACGGGTGCACACCTGCACAGTTTTGATGGCCAAAATTATGGAATTAAAGTTTGAATTATTACAACATCCACCGTATTCAGTGGATTTGGCCCCCAGTGATTTTTTTTATTTCCAAATTTGAAAAAATGGCTCGGTGGGCAACGGTTCATGCCGAATGAGAAGTTCACTGCCCAAACAGATGCTTATTTTGAGGACATTTCAAAATCCTACTTTTTGGACAGTTTAAAAAAGTTTGAGAAATGCTTGGAGAAGTGTACAGAGTTAAAATGAGATGTTGAAAAATAAAAAAAAATCTACACAAAATAATCTGTTTTTCTATCTTTTTCTAAGGACGTCCCTAACATCAGTAATTTTATTAGGCATCCGTCGTCTGTTGCTGTATACCAGGTGTGTAAATATGAAACTGGAATTTTTGTACAGAAAATACATGTTTATTGTATGAAAATGATAAAAAATATTTTATTTGAAATATTGTCCATCGCTAGTATATATTTTTCCCATCTCTCTGACAATTTATGAATGCCACGCCAAAAAGAGTGTTGCTCTTTTGAGAAAAACCAGTCATCAAGTCCTTTTCATACATTTTCATAAGAATTGAAGCGCTCCTCAGCAAGTGCATATCCTATCGATACAAACAAATAGTATGAAAAAATAAATATATAATATGTATGTAGGTAAATTAAGTTATACACATATAAGTTTTATCATGTCAAGTTGCATACGGGGGTCCCGTATAACCAACAAGTACCAGGAATAATTTTTCTTCATTCCAAATTTAAAATCTTATTCATGTAGCTTTTTTCTAGTTGCCTAATGTTTTGAGGCAAATGTATAAAAAGAATGTTTTTATTCAAATACTTAAGATCACTGATATCAATGTAACCTGCTTCTTATCACAGAAGTTGTGTTATTACTAATTAATTTTACTTTAGTATTATTTAAAAAATTTACATTGTTTTAGAGAGTTGAACTGGCTTATAACAGCACCTAACTTAACTGGCTTATAACTGCTTTGAAACAGCACCTAATATTACTCTGAGTATCTTGAAAGATCACAAAAATTAACTAGATTATATCATTATCCATAATTTTTCTGAATTTTAATAATTAATAATAATCTTAATAAAAAAAATTATTTTAAAACATCATCTGATACAATACCCAAAAACTCTCAAGAGCACTTATGAAGTTATGAAAAAAACTATCACTGCACAAAGAAGTAACTTTACCTTTCCATTAGCACCATCAATTACAGAGGTCATCACACTATGAACTTCAGTATTAACAGCATTAAGATAATCATACCATAATACTAAGCCAGGGTATGATTTCATATGCGACATCAAAAATAGTTTCAACTCTGAAATAGGCAATGATTGGTGTACA
Organism: Lycorma delicatula; assembly: GCF_047948215.1. NCBI lineage: Eukaryota > Metazoa > Arthropoda > Insecta > Hemiptera > Fulgoridae > Lycorma > Lycorma delicatula. The sequence continues at coordinate 76,942,383 of NC_134461.1, read as the reverse complement.
CCAAAAAATGTTGGTGCTCTCTCCACACCTCACAACAGAAAGAACAATTAAAAAAAAAACACCAAACAACATATAAAACAATAACTGAAGAATCGTTCTAACAGATTAATATTATAAATCATGACAAGTATTTTAAGGTAAGATTCTAATAAAAAAAAAAAAAACTATCCTGGTTTGTTGATTCTAACAAACTAGGAATCTGCAAAGATAACAACCAAAGAAACTTATGCTACAGATCCTAGAGACCTCCAAAGAAGTTATTCTCTAGGATTTGCTTCATATCCTATAGAATTATCATAAACTTCACTCATTCATCAATCGATTTTTTGTAAAACCAGACATGATTAACAAAGATTTAAATCAATAATATAATTCAAATGTTTAAACAAAATGTTTTTTGTTTCATACAAATTTTTTATCCCTAAAAACCAATTAGAAAATTATGTAATTCAACCTGGTTACCTAATTAAATATCTAGGAAGTGTTGAAGAAAAGGAATGTAGATGCAGATTATTTCAAGAAATAGAAAACTTAATTCACAATGTACAAATAAATATTCTCTGTAAAAGGATTAGTATGAAATTTCAAATTTGAATCTACTTCACAAATGAATCAATATAAAAATTAAGTTATGTTGCTACAGTTGGTAGGATAATTTTCAGTCTGGTACTTTAGAATTCCTAACAATATTCAAGCAAATTGTTACCAAGTTTACCAAGACCGCATTCTTGCAAGAATGTACATAGGTTTATTACTATTTACAATAGTTTCCTACTTGGTAAAGGAAATATACATAAAAGATTGCTTCTCAACAGCAACAGAGATATTAATTAGTTGCTTTATACTGTTTGTCACACTTTCTTATGACTATAATGTACATAAAGCATCTAATATATAAAAGGCATTGCTTTCTCTGAGAGAATGACATTCACTGTACAGCAAGTCCACATGGGGTAGGGTGAAGGTGTCATTTGTAGAGCTAAACACTTCATTTCAGTGGGCTTGATACATCAATATGCAATAGTATGTTTGGCTCACTGAAGAAGACTAACAGGAAATGTCTTCATACCTAATTTTTCTCAGCAAATGATAATCATGAGATCTTTTTAATCTTGGAAGAGACATATCTTACATTGGTCACTTACAAACATTTTGATATGGTAAACAATGATATACTATTTACAATAAAAAAATTTGTATTGAAGAACTGAATGAAGGTGCCAGTTACAATTTCAGAGTTAATATTTAAAAATGATCAGGTTCTTGTTGCTAAGTCAATAGAAAACCTGCAATTTAATTTAAATGTTAAACCCAGGATCTGAATCAAACAGGTATGAAAATGAGCCTAAAATAAAACAAAAATAATTGAGATTGGGAAGAAAAGGATATAGAATATATCCTGTAAGTACTGACTAGAAAAAGTAATAAATGCTTAATTATGAGCTACTTAATTCAAACGTTTTCAGTCTTAATCTTAACTTTCTACATGTTGTTATTGTTTTCTGAGGAAAACAAGACTAACATGTTTATGAGCAAACCTAATATATAATAATGAGTCAAGGTTATTAAATGTAATTAATACTGTCAATTTTAGGGTGCTATAATAAGATTTCTGTTCAATAAAGATAATAAAAATAAAAGAGACTAAATAAGAAATCAGTCTACTAATGAAATCTTAAAGGTAAAATCAATGAACAAGGAAAACATACTTAAGACCTCCCTTAAGTTGGCTGAAACCTATTGGTTGAATAGAAGAATTCTGAAAAAAGCGAGGTTGGCAAGATAAAAAAGTAGAATATTATGGGGAAAGTACAGAATGACTTGGAAAGATGTGAGGTATGTGAAATTAAGATTGAAATGGAAAAATTTCAAGACACTGAGAGAAAACAGAAAGCGTGAATTATCTTTAATACCTTACATCTGAAAATAAAAAGAGAACAAATAATAAATAACCTTGCAATTAAACAGATTATTTTGAAACTAAAATATTTAAAAAAATAAAAGCTTTTAAAACATTCAGTTTAAAAAATAAAGTAGTTATTCCAAATTTAATTTATTTCTGTAAATATCATTTTCAAATATTAATTTTACAAACATATCCATCATTTAATCAACTAATATAGTAAATTAATAATCTAATTTTTTTAATAATAATCAGATAAGACCAAAAGTGGTAGAACATTAATAAAAGTTTTTTAAAGTAGCAAATTCATTTGTCACATCTTCAGTTTTGTCCTACATTATAATAATAAAACAGTTAGAAAAAAATTATAAATATGATTACAGCAATATTGGACAAAATTATATATATATATATACTATATATTATACTTACGAGGTCTGTAAATAAAGTAATGATGAGACTAGTTTTTTTTTTGGCAGCCAAAGTGGCAACACTGTAAAGTTACTAGTAAACATTTGCTTATATGAACAGCTGATTTATATTAGGTATTAATATTTTTAGTCTATTGTTGACACATGAGATGTAAACAAACTTTTCGTGAAACAAGTTTTTGTTGTGCATTACAAAAGTGAGTGAAAGTAATTATGAGCAACGTTGTGCAATCAAGTTTTGCGTTAAACTCTCTGAGAATGCTACTGAAACTTTTTCAAAATTGGAGATGATGCTCTGTCATGAGCCCAAGGTTTTAGGTGGTTTAAAGCATTTTCAGATAGCCAGGAATTAGTTGTAGACGATCCACGCTCTGGAAGACTGTTAATGTCAAAAAGTGACAACAATGTTGGTCAAATCAGAGATTTGATACGGTATGACCAGCTATTAACTGTCAGAATGATTGCAGAACAATTGAATTTGAATCATACCACAGTCCATCAAATTTTGGCAGACGAATTGTACATGAAAAAACTTTGTATAAAATTGGTCCCAAAAAACCTCACTGTTGAACAGAAAAACAACAGGGTGGAAGTGTGCCGCCATCTTCTAGGGCGAACTGAAACTGATTTTCTAAAAAAATGTTATTACTGGTGATGAATCTTGGATATTTGAGTACGACCCAGAAACAAAATGCCAGAGCAAGGTGTGGCACACTTCAAACTCACCAGTCCCAATAAAGCAAAAATGAGCAAATCAAAAACATACTAATTTGTTTCTTCAAGAGCATTGTACATAAGGAGTTTTTGCCTACAGGATAGACTGTAAATCAATATGTTTAACAAGAAATTCTTCAAAGACTGCGGAAAAAAGTTGGCCATTAAGCCATCAAAGACAACTGGATGCTGCATAATGATAATGCACCTTGTCACACTGCACACTCAATTAATGAGTTTTTGGCAAAGGAAAACATTCCTGTAGTTCCTCAACCACCTTATTCATCTGAATTGAGTCCCTGCGACTTTTTCCTGTTTCTGACATTAAAAAAACACTTCAAAGGACACAATTTTGGAACAGTAGAAAACAAAAAAAAAATGTAGCCAACCATCTAAAGGAAATTACAGTTTCTGAATTCCAACACTGCTATGCAGAGTAAGAAAACCATTTAAAGCGTTGTGTGGCTTCCCAAGGGAACTGTTTCAAAGGTGATGAAGTCCATGTATTGTTTGATTGTAAATAAAACGTTTTTCTGAACCAGTCTCATTACTTTATTTACAGATCTTGTGTATACTATATATATATATATATATATATATATAATTTAATTTCCAATTAAAAAAGTTTCTTGATCTGTAATTTTTTTTTAAAGAAATAATTAATTACCAAATTGTTTTACGTGCGCATGTGCACATACATGCTCACATACTCTCTCATACAGTGTTAACACTTTTTTGATCTGTAGAAATTTAACAAATGCATAAATTAAGATCAATTAACATCAAACACTTAATACACAATTAATGCTTTTTCTTGATATTAAAAGAAAATTAATAGATTAATTTAAATTGAAAATTTACCTGTTCTAGGTCCATCCCACAATTCAGAATGAGGATCTCTTTTTCTTAAAAAAATGGTAGATTTAAAATTCTCAGAACTATCACCAGACAATACAAGAACACTATCTGGTTCCATACAACCAGTTAAATAGAGAAAGTCACTGTTTTGTCTAAATACATAGGGTATTTTTTCAGTCATATATATTTTTGGAGCAGATGGTATAACTGCTAAATGATATCGATTATGAGTAGTTGATACAACTTTGTGCATTAAACGATTCCGTCTTTCTTTGAACTCATTTAACTCAATTCCAGGTATAAGCTGAAAGAATAATATAAATTAAATGAATTAAAAACACACATTAAATTATAAATCTGATTTATTTAAATAAATAACAAAACAAGGCAATTTTGTGGCGAAACCATTTTTATTAGAAATAACAAGAATTTTGTCAAATTTACACAGAGTACAATTTTTTGAAAATCCATGGAATAATATCCAGTTCAAACACTGAATTCAGGTTCCAGTATGCCAATTCAGATTAAGAGATGTACAAAAGTTTCTGAAAAAATTATTTAATTTCAGTATTTTAGTAATGATTATTAAAACCGTGTGGCAAGGAGAATTAATAATGCAGTAGCAGAAAAAGATATATAATAAATAAATATATATATATATATACACTCGTAAACTATGCACAATACAAAAAATGACCTAAACAAATTTTACTTAGACTGGAGAGGGGCACCTTGGATTTAAAATTGACCTTGACCTATTTCAAAGTTAACACAATTTTTTCAAATAGTATGACCTACTTTTCCCCCACCAATTAAAACAGCAGACAATTTTACATTTAAATATGTGGTCACACATATGACCTCAGACCTTTTTTCTGAATATTATACAGCTAACCATCAGCGATAGTGTTATACAGGTGATAGTGTTGTATGGAGATAATGCTATATGAGTTACACATTTCTGAAGGCCACACAATATTCCTGAAATATTTATATTCCAGAACATTTCTCTCACAAACTATGGGAAAGAGCATAAAAGCGACTTTAGAGAAGTTATGTGGATAGAAAGGAAATATTCAATGGTGACCTTGACCATGACCTTGAGGTCCCCTTTGGGGGTCATCCCAACCAAGATCATTGAGGTTTTTCAAGTGGAATTGCGTATTTTGATAGCACCAATGGAAAGAGCAATAAATGTAACAGTGACATACTTGAATTTTGTCATGACGTTTTATGATTATGTTTCACTTTTTCCAGGCTCTTGAAGTTCATGGTTTACAAGTTAATCATATGGCATTCGATTAACACAATTTGCTGACTGAAGACAGTACCAGACAGCAATCCTCTTCTTACAACTTAGAAACCAGAGACTGTAAATATTTGCAAAAAGAATCCAGCAGCCATATAACACTATCTCTGATGGTTAGCCACATATTAATAAAAAGGTCCAAGGTAACATGTGACTACATATTCCAATGTAAAATTTTCTGTTCTTTTCATTGATAGAGTCAAAAATACATTATTCCATTTTAAAAAATTTTATTAACCTAAGTAACTTCAATCTAAGCCAAAAATCTAAGTAACTTTTGTTTAGATCATTTTTTTTTTTGTATTGTGCATAGTTACGAGAAAATCACCTGGGGTGATTAAAATGAAACATCTATATATACATACACACCCAATATAGTTGAATCATTGTGTAAAGGTATAAAAATATTGTTTCACAGAACAGAGTACTTCATTTTCTTTATGTTAAGTGTTTTACATAAAACACTTCATGTACAAGAGCACCAGTAACAATGTTCACTATACAGCACATCCTAGTGATGAGTAGCTGAAGGTGTTATGTGCAGGGCTGAATATCACCTGAATTTTGGTGGGCGTAACGCACTTAATATGTAACCATAAAATTGGCTTATTGAACCAGGAAATAGGAAACCACCTTGTTTCTAATTTTGCTAGGTAAGCCTGGAATAGTATCTGTTATTTTTTTATATAATTTTCAAAAGCAATGTATGACTCAAGTCAGACTACTGACAGACATTGTGATTATAAACTCAACATACAAAAATCAATTTATACACAAATTAATAATTTTCACTTTGAATATAAGCATGAACTTTACTCAGATCAGACCATAATTATACAATAAACAGATAAGTTTGCTGTTCTACAGAAAACAAAAAAAACTGCTCCAGTATCTGCCTGGAAGGATCAAATGAAACAAAGATCTTAACCACAAGACAAGGAACAAAATTATAATGAACAAAATTATAATAAATAAATGAACAAAAAGAAATGATTACAGTCCATATTAGTATATATAAATCAATAATTTTATGGAATGTTAGTGATGAAGCTTTAGATAATAAATAAAGTTGGTACATAAAAAAATGATTTTTTTAGCATTAATTACTAATTATTAGAGTTAATGTTTAAATATACATAAGTTAATCAGTAGTATTTAAAAAACTCAGCAGAGTGAGATTGTGTTAATAAAAAGGAAATCTGTTAATAATCCTTTAATTTGTTTATAAAAATTGAAAATAAATCATAAGTTTCTTTCTGGTAAGCTGAAGCATTATGTGTAATGAGAAAATAGTTATCAATTTGATAATGGCAATTGTTTTGTTTTTTTGCAATAAATTACTTTTTTAAATTTACTAAAAATTAGGCTGCATAAAACATATTTACAAACACTAAACAAAGCTCTAACAAGCCATTTTGTATCCTGAAAAGTTTTTCTGACTTTTTAAGTAATCTTAAAATTTGTATTTTACTTTTTAGAATTTTAAACTTACTCGTATGCAATAACACACTAAACCTAAGTATATAATAAAACTATCTTAAAAAATTCTCTTTTTAATTTTTTGAAAAAAACATTTTCAGTCATCTTTGCGACCATCCTCAATGTCTGATACTGTTATATTCTATTCTGGGTTCAGTTTATTTTACAATTGTTGGTTTTTCTAGTAAGGCAGATGTGTGCTAAGAATATGGTCAAAAAGTATATGTAACTTAAATTGTGTCCATTTAATACAACTATAAATGCTGCGGTTCGACAAGGCTATTGAGAGACTAACAAACTAAAAATCTTTTATAAATACGAGGTGTATTCAAAAAGTAAGGAGAATTTTGAAATTTTGCATGTTGCATTAATCCAATTCTCAGTATTTTTTTGTTGTTGTATTGGTAAATATGTCTGAAAAGTATCTGTACATTTTTAGCCGTATTGTTTGTTTAGTCTGTTGTCAGCTTTCAAAAGGGTAACATGTACATGTATTTTGGTACGATTGGCGATTTTTTGTTTGTATAAATAATGGATCAGAGAATTTGTATTAAATTTTGCTATAAGAATGGAATAAAGTGTAGCAATGTTTTAAAAATGTTAAATATTGTTTTAGGTGAGTCTGCTATGAGTAAAGCAAGGGTTTACAAGTGGTATAAGTGTTTCCAAGAAGGTTGTGAAGATGTTGAAGATGACAAGCGCACCGGACGCCCCAGCAAATCAACAACCAGTGAAAATGTGGAAAAAGTGAAAGAAATGATTATGAATGATCGCCAAATTACAGTCAAAGAAGTTGCTGATGATGCTGGGATATCAATTGGCTCATGCCATGAAATTTTTTTGAACTTTTCAGGTATAAAACGTGTAACAGCAAAATTGTTGAATTTTGAACAAAAACAGCGGTGAATAGAAGTTGGTCAGCAGTTGTCAAATGAAGTCAACAACAATGCAGAACTACTGAAAAATGTCATAATAGGTGATGAAATATGGGTTTATGGATATGATGTCGAAACTAAGGCTCAATCATCTCAGTGGAGGAATTCTGGATCACAAAGACCTAAAAAAGCTCAACAAGTACAGTTGAAGGTTATGCTCATCGTTTTCTTCGACTTTAATGGCATAGTGCACCATGAGTGCTTGCCATAAGGTCAAATGATCAATAAGGAATATTACCTACAAGTTCAACGATGCTTGCATGAACAAAATCGAAAAAAATTTGTGGTGAAACAATTCATGGCTTTTGCACCACAGTAATATGCCTGCTTACACTTCATTCCTTGATCATCAATTTTTAGCCAAAAACAACAGGTAATGAAACCCCAGGCGCCATATTTACCAGACATGGCTCCATGTGACTTTTTTGTATTCCCAAAAATAATCCAATGATTGAATTCTTGAAATGTTTCAGGGATTGGAAAAAGTGCTGGCATAAGTGTATAATATCTAATGGGGACTATTTTGAAGGGGATAACATTAATGTAGACGAATAAATAAAATTCATTCCAAAAAAACAAAAATTCTTGTTACTTTTTCAACACACCTCGTACAATCTATTAATCTAAAAACATAGAAAATAAAACAAATAATAATTACAATAATGATAATAATAACATACAGAATAGTAATTAAAATAAAAAGACAAGATTTATTTAATGACAGTTAAATTATAAATGCCAGAATACAATACAATTTATTAAAAATGTTATAATGACTGATAGAAAGTAATACTGCATTAAAAGTCTTAATTTCATATGATTCAATTTCTACAAGGATTATTACTTTTACTACTTATAAAATAACTATCTTTACTTTATGAATGAATAGAATACTGTCACTTTCACTACTCTTTACCAATAATTCACTGAACAACTTCCTGGATTCACCCATTGTCACACTGGAATACTTGTGACATACTTTTCACTCGTTGTTACCACAAGCTTACTGATATCCCTATTATGCGCCGAACACAGCCTCATAGAACTACTGACTATTATTGCTTGTTATCATGACTGCACGGAATGCAGCCTCATCGAACTACTGACTTTCTCTGTTGGGCCCTGGCAGTATTTATATCCCCTAGCCTACAGAACCAGTATCCAAATTGTCTCTTTAATTGTTGTAGCTTAATAATTTTCATTATTCGCACCCTTACATTTTTTATAAAATATTTTCCTGGTCTGGTAACCCCTCTGGTTAAATAAGAGCTTTTGGAAATGCCATTGTCTGAATTACAAAGAAAAAATTGTTAAAAGGATCTGTTACTCTAAGAAAAGAATTCCTTTTAGTTCCTTCTAGATTCTTCTTTTCATTATTATCATTTTTTCTTTCTTCTTAATTGAAAGAAATCCGTTACCCTGGTTCATTATACTGGTCTATTACAAATAGAACCCTATAAATAGAGTTCTATAAATAGAACTCTATATATATATATATATATATATATATATACACAGAGTACACATGCACGCGCGTGCCCATACACATACACACTTATACTATTAGAATTTATTAAAAATTGGTACTTTTTTGTATGAGTATAATACCATGGTTATTGTCAGTGTTGGTGAATTTGTGTATTAAGTGATTAGCAGCACTTATGAATAAGAAAAATAAAATTTTAGATGAAGTAACAAATACTTAACAATGATGCCAAGCTTAGCAACTGATTACGACACTTGAATTGTCTAGTCTCAAAACCAGATACATCCAAAATTTTCAGTTTTTACATTTTTACATTTTCTAACAGTTTATCACTTTCTACGTGCACTGTAAATATCATATGATCCAAAAGAAAGTCCTTAAAAAAATCTTTGTCCTTAAAAAATCATATGTGAAGTTGCCAGTTTGTTGCCAAACTAGATACACCCATTTCTCCCAATAGACCTTGAATTACAGATAGCCTGATTTTAGCAATATGTTTGCGTATGCATATGTTTTTATGCTTGGTTATTAGTGCTGTAAAATTTAATATTGCGTGGACATACTCATTTGTTATTTATATTGAGAAACTTTTGATTTAACTTGAAAATAAATTTTCAGTTTATAAAATATGCCAACATGTTTAGGTTTTGCAAGTTACTATAGCCCAGGTTTCTTTTTTCATGGAATGCCCAGAAAAATAATTTGCCATCATAAAAGAAAGACTTAAGAGTGCAACAACGTTAACAATGATCAGCATATTTTCAAGATAAGTTTCATGAATATGATAGAGATGACTCCCAAATAAATCTGAGACAGGATAATTTTATTGAAAATATAGAGAAGCCAGTATTCCAAAAAGAACCCAGACTGTTAACAACACAAAAGAAGCTTGTTTCATGTCCACAAAATATTTGATTTTTAAAATCCCTACAGGAGAAAACGTTCAAGTGTGCCAGAAGGCCTTGTCTTGATATCTATTGTTATCTGAAACTAGAGTTGCTAATGTTATTTCAGAACATTTTAAAATCGGTTTCTGCCTAAAGAGCTAAGAGGGTAGAACCATTGAAAATTATGTTTTTGTTTCAATGTTGTCAGACAAATGACTACGAAAAACCATCTAACACTAACATACCATTTCATTTCAAAAGTCCACCCAGTCTATACGTTCCCATACACATCCAAATCAATCTTGCATTATATGATCACTCGTAATCCAAGCGTTCTGTTGAGCTCAAACAATTACACCATCATGTTGAGCTCGAACAATTACACCATCACAGAACCTATTTTTTGGCACAGTTTTCCTGTTCAGAATTACATACAGCGATAATTTATTTCCACTGGCAGTAGAACTTAACATAACAGTTACTCTTACTTTCTCATATCCAGTTGTTTTTACCATTACTTTCTTTTTGTCCCTTCCAACATACAGTGTAATTTGATGGTATATCAAAGAACAGCAACTTCATTAGCACTACCGATCTGACAGAGACAGTATTGTTTCTTTAATCGTAGAACTATTACATAATGTTGACATTGCACAAATTTATGCTCATAATCTGATGGTAACTTCTGGCAAATGGAGGTTCTGTGATGCAATGACAGACATTGCCTTTCCATGAATTTCTCACACCATCCTCGGCTAGCTTTAAATTGAAGACCATTATTTCTGGCAATTTCCCTTGTCTTTAACATCAGTCCATCTCTTGTCATTCCAAGACCTTTTGTGCAGAGTTCCTTGAAATAAGCCAAAACAGCAGCATCGATTTCCAGATATTTTCCACATTTTGGTCATGAAAAAGATTTTTTGTTCATTTACTTGCAAATAATTTCTGTTTCATATTGCACCACCAACGCACATTCACTTTGTTTACTGGCGGCACAATTTCCCATCTTTTCAGCATGTAAAACAACCTTGTGTTTAAGGTCTGTGTTGTATGTGGAATGGTTAGAAAATACAACAGGTAGAACAGAACGGTTATGAAAAAAATGGACTGATTTACAATTGCAGTTATTATACCAAATACCTACTCAACATCAAATGGAGGTTAAACAGGAAACATGAAAAAAGTTTGTCATCATGCATAGATAGTCGGCTTACCAGACATCTGTGATTACTGCAAACAGTCTGCTTTTTCAGGACTCAACTGTGAAAATGTATACTATTATAAAATGTCTGCAGTTTTAAAAAATCTCCACAGTTCTTAATCTAAAGGCACAACATAAATATAACATGCTCAGAACATTTGACCGATTTAAAATTGCACTGAGTATATTTACTTTGCTTTAGCCTAGACATTATCTGGTTCTTGTTGAGATGGCAGCTGGCAGCACTGCTGCTATTATTGGTGCTACTGTCAAGTTTGCTGTAATATAAAGAGCTGTGACGCACACAAACTGATGCCTTCCTGCTGGCCGAACTAGTCGAGCCTGTGATGTGATACCAATACAATGCCTGCCAAGTGGCTTGTTGAGGTTAGATTTGTCTTGCAGCTCATCTATTTCCAGTTGTGAGTTGTATTTAACTATAAATTGTCTTGCACAGTTAATTTTGCTATGGGTAAAAGCAAGTGTACATTTAATGATAAACTAAGACATAAGTTTAAATTTTTGAAACAAGTTTTAAGTGATAGTGAGAGAGTATCATGATGCATTTGAGGTGAACACTGAAGATCACATAAGCACTGATAAACACAAAAAGGTTGTCGCTACAGCACAAGAACTAATTTGGTCAAACTCTTTAAAGACAAAAACCTACCAACTACAACTAACTTAGATATTGCCACTAAAGAAGTAGTGTTTACATTTCATTCTGAAAAACATGAACTTAGCTTTAAGATTTCAGACTGTATGTCTAAGTTTATTAAAAAATCCTTTGAAGATAAATTTTCGTCAGCTAGAACAAAAACAGAGGCGATTATTTGTAATGTTATTGCTCCTTTTATTCAGCAAAGCAAACTTAAAGATACTGAGAATGCAAATCTTCTAACTATATCATGTGATAACTCTAATATAAAAGAAAGAAAAATGTTACCTATTGTGGTTAGGTACATTAACAAGAAAGATGGAGTTCAACTGAAACTGCTAAAGTTTAGTGAACTTGCAGGTGAAACATGTGAAATGCTCAGTTAATATCTGATAAGTGTAATAAAAAAAGCACATTGCAAAGTACAGTTATTTGCTTCTGTGCAGATAATACAAATTCTACTTTGTAGGGTGTCAAAGAAAAGGGCAACAAAACTTAATCAGAAAATTACAAACAAGCCTAGAAAGGCAATAGTAGGGGTAGGCCGCTTTGCTCATATTGTTAATAAAGTGAAATACTGCCAATTGACACTGAAGTACTCATTGTAAAATTGTATCAACATTTCCAAATTTATACAACACAGGTGAATTCTTTCAAAGAGTTTTGGGAGTTTGTGGATGTAGAATACAAACAACTCCTGTCACACAGCCAAACTAGGTTTTCGGGCATGATGTCATCTATGGAACCGATTTTGAAATTGTTTAATGCTCTTAAGTATTATTTCTTGAAATCAGATGGGAACAAATAAAACTAAAAGTTTTTACTTCTTTTTTGAAAATGCAGAAAATTAAGTTTATTTGATGTTTTTGCATGGATCCTTACAGTTGTTCCACACAACTATGTTAGTCCAGGAAAAGATGAGATTTCGGCTGCAGGAGCAAATACTGCTTACGCTGATTTTCTTTCTAAACTTAGAGAAAGACAACCATTACTTTTTGTACCATTTTCTGCAAACAGTCACTATCAAAATTAAAAAAAGGTGGTATGATTAATGAGGAATTGTTTTTGATTAGTGTTTCGTCTTTTTATGCATCTGCCACCACATATTTGGAAGAATGGGAAAGTAGCTTTGATGGAGTAAATAAATTTTCACTGATTAGTTTAAAAGGTTCGCTTGAATGGTCACAACTAGAAAATGCAAGTAATGCTATAAATATTATTAATGAGATTTCTATAAACTCTGATGAGCTATTTCATAAAAGAACTTCTGTAAAGCTTGCCATTGAAAAATTAAAACCACATTGGATAGAAAAAGAAGGAAACCAAGAACCAATTACTACTGTACAGAAATGGCTATTAGTTTCTGATGCTCTTGAAAAAAACAACACAGCATATACAAAAATGTTCAAAGCGGTAATTTTGCTTGCGTTTGCCAGGAGTTTCCACTCCAGTTGAAAGAGTGTTTTCAATAATGAACATTGTATAGAATGCAGAAAGGGGGAGACTAGAAGTACAGACAGTGAAACAGTTAATTTTAACAAAATATAATTGCCAAATGACATGTTCAGAATTTTACGATGACATTAAAGGGGACAGAGCTTTTTTGAATAAATATATCTCATGTGAAAAGTACAACAAGAACTCTGATCATAAAGAAGATGAGACATATGCTGCTACTGGACCTCGTACAAGCAAATAAACTTTGGTTTAATTTAATAATAGAATAATATACATTTGTGTTTCTTTTGTTATAATTTTTTGTCTGTAAATTGTGTAAATTTAAGCTACATTATTTAAATTATTCTTGTTACATTCTTAAATACACAGATATGTTCTTACCCATTGTTTATTTTTTATCCAATTCCTATAATATGACTGTTTAAATTTAATAAGTAAATTCAATTCACAAATTTAACATTAAAAAGTTAATTTTAAAAAACTTTTATCATGCTAACATAACCAAGTCAACATGCCCTCACTTTTGGCGGTCTGTCAGCTTTTTTTCAAGGTAAAGTCCTCAGTAAAATTTAAAAAATTATGGTAAGCCTATGCATAGAGCACACATGCACAAATTCCAGAACGATGATTTCAACAGCGACAAAGCTATTAAGATGTAAAGCTCTTTAAGATGAGTCATCTTTCTAGAAATTTGTGTATGTTCTATACAAAATGACAAATGTTCTTTCACATTTCTTGTCTGATCTCCATTCAATGTTGAACAGGCAAATGGATTCAAAAACTTCAGCTTTACACCTAACTATGCATTTATGTCAAATGACAGTAGACCTCCAATTCTAGACGCACCTCAAATTTAAGAATTTACCTGACATTTTGACCTTTTAATCTGTAAAAAAAAGATACGTCTTAAATATAAAGCAATACGGTAGTTCCAGACTACATTCTATAGTATAAATCCAGTCACAGAAATAGTTTACCTATAATTGAATTTATAAGCTCATTAGTGGAATTCAAACAACGTATAAGTATTTTTGTGACTAACATATCTATTTAAAGACTGGTATTTTAAAATTAATATGACCAAGTGTCAACTACAATTTGGGTTTGCAGTCTTTTGTTGGTAAGTTTAATCTCAAGCTAACAATAAAAGATAATTGAACATAATTTATATCACCTTCATTAAGCATAAATTTATTTTTCACATCTTTTTGTTTAATTAAAATCACATAATATATTTTGTTCCTAGATACACAAACTAAACATACTAACAATGTAATATATAATAATAATTTCCATTCTAGATCAGGCAGTACAACTAGACAAAATAAAAAAGCTAAGTTAGTAATAATTTCATATTTAATACATATAAAAAATCATATTTAATTCACATAAAAATAAGTTATGATCAATGTGTGAATAAAAAAATCACAAACCTTACCTCTCCTTCCTTCATTAAATGTGGATGCGTATATGGAGTTGGTTGTCCATAAAAGTCATTTTTTTGAGGACTATTAAGATTATCAGACTGTAATGGTTGTCGACTTTTTTGTGAAGTAGTGCAGTGCTTACAATGTACTATACAAAGTATTGCTAAAATAAAAATTAACATAAATATAAAAATTAAATTTTATTTTAATATTATTAAATGCAAATACTACTAATAATGGAAAAATGTCCTAATAAATAGAGTATAATAGATTATAATCCTATGTTAAAAATTTCATACAGCCTATCCTTTGCTTCAGTTTTTATTTATTGTTGCCGATAATTGTTACAATAAGTGAATTCTATTACTAGTAACAGTCATAAAAATACATATATTTCTTTCAGAAAGTGTTTTTATCTACCACAATAGTAAGAAGCTGAAAGTGACTTCAAATAGTTGTTAACACATGCTCTTTCCAAGAAGGGTAATACGATGTGTAAGGCGGTACACTCATTTTTTCCTACTTTTGTTTAATTACTTATTTTTTATCAAATAAATACAGCATCATTCTCAAATTTTAAAGTAAGTTTTTTCTAGACACCTGTATATGGAATAAAGTAAATTTCAACACAATATAAAATATAGGAACTTTTCCAATCATTTTCTCTTAATGCTGTACAAAAATAAAGATATTAATATGGGTTGTGGAGAAGACGTTTCTATTGTTATAGTTACAATTACTATGAATCATGCAGCATGAAGTCTGATTGACAAGTACTACAGCAAAATATAAAGCAATGAAATGAGCTACTTTAGAATTGAGAAGAATAAATTGTAAAAGTGAACAACCATGAATGTTAAAAACACCGCAACTGCAGTAGTACAAAAAGAATTAGAAAGGAAACATAAATAGGTATTAACATATCTGATGATCTTTGCAAAGCATCATTATACAAGCAATAAAACAAAACAAATAAATACATTCTTGCAAGGAAAAAAAAAGTTTTTTTCATTTTCTCACCAAACTGTGGGAACGAGTCTTACTTGGAAGGGAGTGGGATGGCATGGGATACGAAGATAGGCCAAAAAGTAGCTATAACAGAAATTCTTGACAATTTCTACAACTGAAAGTAAAAGAGGAGCAGATATAGTGAGTGTACTAAGGCAAGTGTAAAGTTTTATGGATCATTAGATATGCTTCTTAGGGCCTTAATCAGTTTCATCCTAAGAAATTACCACTAATGAGAACTGGGACTTTTGTAAGGATCTTAATTACTATATGAAATGAGAAAGTGGGAAAATGAAATTAGCTTAATAAGCCAGTTTCCATGGATCACTGACATAAAGCATAACTACCTTATCTAAACATACAACCTAGGCAACTGCTTCTGGTTATTATAGATCACTAAAATTTATCTACAGAAACTTTTAAAAGAAGTAAACAAAATATTGACTTTATAAAATAAAAATCACAACTCAATTCCTAGATAACTAGAAATATCCTAGCATAAGATCTTCTTGAGTCCATGATTCAATATCTTCCTTGTTAGTTTCAATAATTTTGAAAGCCACTTCTGATTATTATTAATTCATAAAACCAAAAACATAATTTCAAAATGATGGTACAAGAAACAAACTCGTTAATAGTATTTTATGATTATATTCAATTTCTAATAACTTTTATCTAGTTTCACAAACAATTTCTCTATTGGGAAATAAATAACTTCACTTGTTTTTTTTATTTTTACTAGAATATTTATTTTATTTTGAAATAAAATTTATTTTTTGTTGAAACTACAATGAATTTCTAAGCTTAACTACTTGTAAACTGCATGTTACAGATTCAAAACTGATTAACTGTTAAGACACTCAGTATAAAAGGCAATGAAAAATTCAAATAGAACATGAAGGAAATTAAAATATCTTAACACGTTAACCTAAAATAAATTCGAATGACAAAAACATAAAACAAATGCATAATTTAAAACTGTTCAAAAATAACAAAAAAAACTCCCAATGAAATTTGGTTAAAATTAAAAATCGGAGTTGTTCAAAAACAGTTCACAAACTGTAATAAGGAGTGAAAAATTGTAAACTTACAACTTTGAATATTGCATCTCGAAAATACTCTAGATGATAAAGAAAACATTTTTTTTTAGATGGTTATTCCCCCCAATTCATTTACTGTACTTCATTAAACGAATAATTTTTTATCTAGAAAATATTTATTTAGATATTTTTCGAATTACATTAATGACTGTTAATGTTAAACGATCATCTATAAGCACAGAAACTAACATTATTATTCCACGACTGAAGATAAACTATCAGCTGTTTCTTAAAGGTTATGATTTATAAAAAAGTAAAACTTTTATCGCTGTAAGGTTTTGTTCTAGTAATTGTTTCTGTTTATTTATATTTTCGGTTATAAGTAATAAATGAAGTACATTTTTCATTATTCAACTGTTTAAAAATGCACACGTAGATTGTCAAGTGGTCGAATCAGATAAAATAGCATGACATTGATATTGTTAAGTTGCCTTTACTATAAACTCTTAGTATATGAGTGAGCAAGCGGTATTTTTGCACTGTGTTATACCTATCACATATATCCTTGCAGCTTCTACCTGATTACTACTTAATAATGAACAGTTTTGGTAACGGGGACATCGATCATCCTGATGCAGCAAGAGTCATTCATAGTGGATATTTTCATCCTCTGCTTAGAAAATGGAATTCAGGAAATACTGAAATAACTCCTTCTCATCTCATGTATCCGGTCTTTGTAGTGTAAGTTAAAGATAAGCCTGTTGTGTTAACTTTTTAATTTTTTAATTAAAAATCATCAAATGTTTTGAAATTCGCTAATAGCAAATTAATAAATTCTCCTTCAACTTTAATATTTATTTCAATTAGATTAGTCTTTAAGTTAGTTTTTAAAAACTAGCAGCGTTATTTATATTAAAATAACTATTACTTGGAAGTGTATTAAAGTTAAATAAGTATGAACCCAGTAACATTTTCAGTAAACTTTTCTGAAATTAAGTTAAACGGTATATACTGACTGATTAATAAAAAATAAAAATTAATAAGCAGTTTAACTTAGCCACACTTTTCTATAATTTTTTGAAATCTTTTTGATAACTTTCTCTGTTTTGTATAGGATGTAAGTATTGCTACTTACATCTGTTTTAAGAATTAATTATTGTTTATTTATTAAATTTACATTATTCGTTCAAAACAGCTATTTCCGTGGGATGTTAAATTATCATAAGAATTAATTTTAGTGACAGGCCACAGTTGATAAATTATCGTTTATGCAGCTAGTTATTTTCTTTTATTAGGTTCCTTATATTCACCACTGACAGGGCAGTAATTTTTTTACGAGATATGATTTTATATTCCAAATCTAACTTCTGTATATCTTAGTTATTTAAATCTGACTGATATCTCACAAATATTTTTGCCAATTTAATTCATTGTGAATGAGAGATACATGTGTTTTGCTTTGAACCACTTTTTACCCTGATCTTTTTTTGATATAGGCTAATTGCTGAAATTTTCAATTTAAAAGAAATTATTTTTATTGATTGCATTTGAATTTAAGAAAAAACTTGAAATTATATATTTTTCCAGTACCCATCTCTCTTACTTAAACTACTTTTTTTTATTTGATTTGTTTACATAAAAAATTAATTTATAACATTCATTTACAAGCTAAATTTATTAGGTTAATATTTAAAAAAAGTATTTTTAAATGTATAGAATTGTGCATCCAAAAGATATTTCTGTGAGTTATTATGTGACACTTTCAACACTGTTAGGTAAAATTGTTGATTACTGTACTGCATATTGAACCTATGACTTTTCTAACTATTTATAAAATTTCCTGTCTTTGTACTTATATGTGTTGTATCTGTTGCTGATACTGTGACAGTATTTTGTGCATTCTTGTAGAGTAATTTGTATAGTTATAAGTTGTTTACAGTAATAACATGTGATACTAGATCGTGGATACCGGTGTTCTTTGGTGGTTGGGTTTCAATTAACCACACATCTCAGGAATGGTCGAACTGAGAATGTACAAGACTACACTTCATTTCCACTCATACATATCATCCTCATTCATCCTCTGAAGAATTATCTACATGGTAGTTACCGGAGGCTAAACAGGAAAAAGAGAGAAAGTAATAACACGTGTTGATGAATAATAGATCATTTAATTAATTTTTTAATTTTATTTTCTTATTTTGCCTGTAGTTTTTAATACAACACTATAATCTTTCCTGAATATATAATTGATTTTATGAATATTTGTTTGTGTATGTAACATTATGTATGTCGTTTAATGTGTTTCCTTCTATTTTTATGTAACATATATCAATAAGAGTAATTGTATAACCATTATCTTCTACTACATATCTCTCTTATATTGAGTTCTTTATAACAATAGTTAATACAATTGTTCAACTTTTTTTATAATTTTTATGTAAATTTTCTCTTTATTTTTTGTTGTTTTTTTGCTGGGTGACATGCCTAATATGCATAGTAAATATTTATATATCATAATGTAATTCCACATACAATGTAAACTCACTTTAGTTTACCTAAACTAAAAATAAATAACTGGCCTAATGGACTAACACAAAATTCTCATCAGGGGTCAACAGAAAATAAGAAACACTGACCAGGATGCCATAGAATTTCAAGGATATAGGCTTTACAAAGGTCTACCTGGGAAGAGAGTGATAAAGTTTGGATCAGGCATTTTAGTCAGCCTCAAAATAATAAACTCTATACCAGAATTCAAGTCAAAAACCCCAAGAATCTCAACACGCACCCTAAAACCATCTAATAAAATGTACACTATAATAAATGCCCATGCACCCACTAATAAAAATAACTCCAAAAAATTGTAAATAAACAGAAAATTTCTGATGTATACTCGACCTGACTAAATAAACAACATCCCCAAAAACCATTTTAAATAATTGGAGACTTCAACGCACAACTAGGCAGAGAAAGAAGATACAGCGACATCATCAGAAAATGGCCTGCTCAAAAGAAAACAAAAACAGACAGTGACTCATCGATTTCTGCAGAAACGACAACCTAATCTCAAAATCTACATATTTCAAGAGGAAACCCAGAAACACCCTGACTACACTAAAGGAGAATGGCAACTCCATGTCCATGGACCATATCTCCATGTCTTCACAGACAAACACCACCACAAGGAGATCTACAAAAAAAAGTACCCCAAGGAGTAGACACAGGCTCAGATCACTATGTAGTCAAAATTAAAATTAAATTTACTCCCCAAAGAAAGCAACTAAACCAAGCCCTTAAAACTAAAAGAAAAGTGGACCCAAACCAACTAATCAAGAATGAAAATGACCAAAAAGCAGCCAAAAAAAAATAACAATCACGGATAAACTCGAAGATCTAGTCCATAATCTTAAACACATTGCAGAAGAATTAGCCCCAATAAAATCCTGCGAAAAACATCAATGATGGAACAGCGAATGTGACGAAACAATGGAGAAAAGACATCAAGCATGTCTACTTCACCAGTCCCAAAAATCAGAAACATCCTTCAAAAATGTAGTAAAACAAAGAAAAAAAACCACCCAAACCCTAAGGAGAATAAAAATATACATAAAGACACACTGAAGTCAATAGAAGAAGAACTGAATAAAACACACTCGAGAGACTACTAAAAAACTTTCAAAAATCAGCTCCAAAAATACAAACCCCCAACTAGGGTTGGGGGTAATAAAGAATGAAAATGTTAAACTGGCCCATAACAATAAAGACAATGTAAAAATTCTAGCAAAGTGTTTCAACAAACTCTTAAATTGTGAAGAACTGACAGAACTCCTAAACATCAACACCAAAACCACCAGAAAACATCAAACAACCCTCTTATAATAATAGAAGTCTACCAAGCACTGGGTGAGATGAAGAATTACAAAGCAGCGGGAGAAGATCAGACTTTTGTAGGGATCTGGAAACTAGGAAGATCAGCAAAAATTCCCCTTCAACAGTCTGTCAACACCTGGATCAAAGAAGAACTACCAAAAAGATGGACAACAGCCCTCATCCCATCCGTTGCACAAAAAAGGAAACAATTACAGGGGAGTCTCACTCCTAGACACAACGTACAAAATTCTTTCAAGAATCATCCTCAACAGGATCAAGAAAGGACTAGTAGAATATCAGGAAGGTTTCAGGCCCTTGAGGAGCTGTCCAAACTAGATCATGAGACTCAAGCTAATAATAGATTACAAGAAAACAAACCATGGAACACAAACAAGGACTACATACCAAATTAATAAACATGATAAACTTGACTCTCGCAACACTAAATCAAAGGTAAATTCAGAGCTCTTGAAACCATTTGAGATCAAAAGGGCTGCGCCAAGGCGATGGGCACTCATTGCTATTATTCAATTGTGCTGTTGAAATGGTAATGAGTGAATAGCTCAAAAAATGCTCCCCAAAAGTAAAAATAAGCCGAAAAATGAAAACAAACTGTCTTTCGCTGACAACTTGGTACTGCTAGCAAATGACATCAACAAAGCTAAATCACAGATATTAGAACTTCAAAATATCGCAAATAAAATTGATCTCAATATATCATTCAAAAAGACTGAAATTATGTCTCAAAAACCAACATGATTAGAAGAATTAAACATAAACGGTAATAAAATCAAAATAGTAACCCAATTTAAATACCTTGAAGAAATAATAACAAATAACGTAAAGGAAAAAACCTTGAACCAAATAAGAAGAAACAAACTAGCTAAAGGTCAAAAGTTAACCTGGTACACTTACAATAAAGAATGCGTATCAATAAATGCAAAAATAAGACACTACAGCACAGTTATAAAACCAGAAGCCACTTATGCCACAGAAACACTCCTTCACCTGAACAAACAATCAAAGACAGACAGACTCCAGAAAATTGAAAGAAGAATTGGAAGAACCTGCACCAATAAAAAGTACCAGAAAGATGGGCAATGGTGGATTGTGCCCAACAAAGTTGTGTACTAAGAGTTAGAAACCATCACTGACACCATGCATAAGAGGAGACTAGGATTCTTTGGACATATTTTGAGGATGCAAGATTCAAGACTTCTGAAATAGCTAGTATAGTACAATCTCGACTCAAAAAACACCAAGACAGGATGCAGATGGATCAGAGAAATAAGAGAGGATCTGAAGGAAATTTGCCTTGCACCAAAAGACACCTCAGATAAGATAAGATTAAAGAAGAAAATCAAGAACAAAAACACTCGTTTCACATTCATAAGAAAAAACTCACAACATGAACATTTTCAACACTAGAAAGGGCACAAAGATTGGAACATATGAAAAAGTACTGGGAGAACCGCAATCCCAAACAGTCCTGTCAAAGAGACTTGGATAATGGACTGACGAAATGATCATATGCAGTGATAAAATATAGTAATAATATATCACAAATCTTGTGATATGTGAGGTAATTGGAAGTGCAGTCAGTTGTAGTTTCTGTAATAAGTATGTTGTTTACAATAGAGTATGAAAGTATGCTTGTTTCTTTGTATTGCAACCGTTAGAATTTTCTTGTTCATGCTTTGAAATGTTATATGGCAGAACATCCCTGAGTAAATCAGAAGAGTATTCTGCTACAGAAAATTAAAATTTTTCACAAGAGATTAGTTCATAGTAAAAAATTTGAATTATGTACTGGATGTGGAAACACTACCCTGTCAGTTTTTATTTATGTATATTGTGTAAGTTGAACAATCTTTGGGCATGCATTATTGTGCATTTACCTATTTCTACTCAACACTTTTATTTTATCAATGCAGACTTTAACTTTGGATAGCCATAGATTAGAATTATATTAGCTATTGATCGATCTTTGATCTGGAATGTCATAAAAATCATAAGTAATTTACCACAAAATAACACTGACACTAAAATAATACTTTTTTTGGCCCGAATTTCTTTCTCACTGATATTTTGTGGTTTTTCCATAATAACTTAACCTTCTTGATTCAGGATCAAAACAGTGCACCCAAATTTCATCTTAGGTAGTAATATGTGATGAAAACTATCTCCAAAAGTGTAAGTTCTGTCTGAAAGGTCGACATGTTACAGCATAACAGTCCTCAAATTTTAATATTATTGGTTCCTTATTTTGGTTCTCAGTCATCATTTGCTATTGATTTATTAAAACCAACAAATATAGGATATAATGTAAAATTTACATTTACAATATTACTTTCACAAATAAGACACAGGTACCTGATCTTCTCAGTTTAGTAGCACCTGATACATTAGACTGCTGTATTATATGTCTTAATAATATCTAAATAAATGATGATATTAAAATTATATTAATTTTTTTCTATAAATCTCAGTAAAAATAAAGAAGAGGGTTAACCATTATATGGAAAGATAAAAAAAAAAACTTTATGGTATGAGAAAAGAAAGGGTCTAGTGAAACATTGGTGAAATTGTGGTTATAAAATTTTACATATTTTTTCAGAAAAAAGTTTATATTTATAGAAACACCCAAACAAATTTTTAAAAGTTCAGAAAGATTTTTTAATTGATTCAGTTATTTTTCATCAGTATCTTCTTAACTTGCAGTAGTGATTTACTTTCATAATCTTGGCAATGAACTCAATTACTCAAATTGCAGTCACCAGTGAGCTAATGGAAACATGAGATGCAGAAAACTTTCCACATAAAAATTTATTATTCAAAAGGTAACTCACTGATATTAATATGTATTTCTATGTATGCATTTGAATGTATATCCTGTGCATAATAGTTGAACAACTTTATATTTTAAAATGTTCAAACTAGTTCTAAAAATGATGCTTGTATATTATAAAACAGTTTTTTTTCCAGTGACAATGATGATGCCTTGGAAGAAATTGCTAGTATGCCTGGAGTATATAGATATGGTTTAAATAAATTAAAAGAAGAATTGAAGCGATTAGTTGCACTTGGACTTAAATCTATATTAGTTTTTGGTGTTATTGAGAAATTACCTAAGGTATTTTTTAGTTTTTCTGTAAAAATTATTTTGCAAGACTTAAAAAATGTGTCATTTCATGAAATTTTCTTTAAATATTTTGAAATTAAGAATGAAATATTAATTTTCTAAATTAAAATATGGGTTCCAGTTCTGGCTAACACTCAGCATCAAAATCCCTTTGTAAATTTGTGGAACAAGTGGCACAGGAAAATTTGTGGGAAATGTTACCTGCGCCTGACTGTGATTGTATGGAGCTATATTAAAAATTGTTCATTTGGTATGACAGTGTCCATATAGAGTTTGTTACAGAGATCTGCTGAATATTTAAATGCTTATTTGAACAGATTAAGAATAAAACTTTGTTAAAACTTTTTAAATGTATTAAAATTATTTTTAAATCCAAATAATTTAATTTTGACAATCTTGCAAACTGCTGTAGTATTCATATTATTGTTATGAAATAAAGAAAAACAATACAATTTCTAAGTCTTGTTGTGAATGAAAAATTACTGTGTAAATAGCAAGCAACTTGTAACACAGTTACCCTCAACTTGTAACACAGTTACCCTCATAAAATCTCTGCCCATTATATATGTAAGCACATTATATATACTGTAAACCACAAGAGGTTTAATCGTATTATCTTTTTCATTATTTAAAAATTACTAACATATGTATACATTGTAAAGTATTGAATTTTTAAGATAATCATTATCAGGTTGTAGAAATTGATAATAAGATTAGTAGAGTGACAAGAAACATTTTTATGATAACCACTTAAGAGGGTAATTGCATTCTTTTTAAAAACTGTTCATGTTTCTTACCCCTAAATTTTTTTTATTATAATTCCTATTCATGTTTGCTCTTTCTTTTGAGGAATTAATTTCTGTATTATTATTTATATTTTTGGTTCAAAACTTACGGTAATGTTTCATCCCAAAATAATAAATTATACAATATGTTATTGTTCCTCTTGTACTGTTTGAATTTAAGAAATGTTGCGTGTATGTGTGTGTGTGTGTGTGCACGCATGCGCACATACTTCTTTTTTTCTCTATGCTTCAGGTTTTCTGTTCTATAAGGAGTGCTTACTCCTGATTTTATATTCTGGAGAATATTTTGTTATGGAATATAGATCCAATAAGTGAAGTAGTTACATTACATGTAACAATTTCATACTGCTGCTTTAGTATCAGACTGTAATGAAAATTTTTAGAGGAGGAGGAAAAGGGTGAATAATTTTTCATTTTTGTATCTTGGAATATCATTGTTCTGTAGAAACAATGTAAATGATCAAGTTGTAACAATGTAAATAATCAATGTATATAATCAAGTTACACGTTACTTTATTATATTTAGTATTTATTGGTGTAAATATAAATGTATATTAATATGTGTATTTATAAAGCAACTCTAACTTGAAATGATTGAATCTTGATGAAGATTTCTACCATAATTATAAATTTTAACTAATTGACAACTGTAGTTATTGCAGTAGCATAAATTAAAGTACATCTTCAACTGTATAAAAAATAAATGAGTGAATTAATTAGAAAATTAATATGCTCTGTTCTTAACACTTAAGATAATGTTTGGACTGGATTTAGCAATTAATGCTATGATTGATCATCTTCTACAGTAGTTAAACATTTTTTTAGCGACTTGTTTTATTACTTCCTGTAGAGATAAGAATGAAGGACATTAATATTCATAAAAATACCTCCCAAAGTGGTTTCTTTTATGTTGTTTAGTTATAAATTAACAAAATTAAAAACTGATATGGGTAACTAGACATTAATGCAATGTAAATTTAGTGTAATTAAAAACCGATATTTTGAATAATGATACAAGTGTCAGAAAATACTTAAGTGTGTATGTATGTTAGATTGGCAACAATTATTATGAACTCTGACAGAAGGGTGGTGTCTGTTTGATTCAGAATTTAAATAACTATGATTTAGATATTGTAACCTTAAATAAATGAGTAATCAGTTAAATTAATTAATTAAACATGTTTGAATATTCTTCAGAACATTGTTTTATTTTATTTTAAAAATTCATTAATTTTTTTTATTTTAATTAATTTAAAAAAAATATTTATAAACATATAGTAACTATACTTATATACCAATAATACTGAATAAGTTCTAAGTATGGAAACCCCTCAACAGCTTTAAAATCGTTCCAGATAGAATACTGTAACTTTCAGGATAAGGTATCAGCCAGCTACTTTTCCTTTTGCCAAGAAATAAGAATTTCAGCCCCTTCTTGGGGATTAGCCCAGTGGTTGTAACGCAAATATTTTAAAATTGCAACACCCTTTGTGTGATAGATCATTTTAAAGTTCTCTTTAAAACAAGAAAAATGGTATAAATAAAAAGTTGGTATGATGTCTGTACCCAAAATGGCGGCTGGATAAATTTTGGATTTTGAAAAAATACATTGATAATTATCAATGTATGTTTCTTAAATTATAATTTAAGGTTTCTTTTATAATTTATTATAATTTAAAACTATTATAATGTATGTTTCTTAATTATAATTTTTATGTTATTGCAAATAAATGAATTTATAAAAGTTTGATTAAATGGATATTATCAAATAAATTTATATAAAAAAAGATTATTTATTGAGCATAACACTTGCTAATTTACTTATATTTCATTTTAATAATTGTTCGAAATGTCCTCATTCTGTTGTTTTATTTCATGCCAGTCGATTGCAGAAGGTTGATACTACATTATTCAATGATTCCTAGTGATAGTTTATGCTAATTCTCGAATACTATTTTGTAAATTATCTATTTCTTGCTGCTTAATTTGATAAACAATACTTTTTAAGTGGCCCCATAGAAAGTAATCCAATGGTGATAAGTGGGTGATCTTGCTGGCCATTCTATTTGAGCCCTTTGGCCAATCCATCTTCCAGGAAAAATTTATGTACATTTAAAATTTCACATACTTGAAGACCGAAATGAGGTGGAGAACCTTCTTGTTGAAACCAAATGTTTTAGAAGTTGGGGGCCAACATTTTGAATGTTTGGAATGATATGGTTGAGGAGCAAAGCCATTTAAATTTAAATTAAATCTACATCAATAAATAAGGGCCTTATCAGTCATCCATCAACAGTACCTACCCATACATTTACTTTGGATACTGTGTATATGCCTCACTGTACCAGAGTGGCTTAATATCAGTTCAGTGTTGACAATTATGGCAATTTACATTGCCATTTTTAAAAAAATGTGCCCTCATCACTAAAAACTATGTTGTTAAATTAATATTAACATAATATTACTAATATTAGTCATAACAGAACATCTGTTATGACTAATATCATGTTCTCATGGTGCTGTTGAGTTGAGGAATAAGGATTCTCAATAAATCCACCCTTGCATAATCTCTAACAATTTGTTATTATTTGTTGTAGATTTAGACCTCCCTGGTTTTCTCCTATTATTAATGCTCCCTGTTTTTTTTTTTCAAATTGTTTGATGGTTTTTGATGCTGTACCTTTTGAAATAGGGTTATGATTATTAAATGTAACATTGAACAATTCACAAACTTCATTATACAACTAATTCTATCATCAAAGCCACTCATCATTAAAAGTGTCCTCTTGTTAAAACTGTCCTCTTTGACCTCTCTTGTTCACTAAATGGCATGTTGATAACAATGTCAGCAGGGAGCACAGAAAAAATTAATTCGGTAAAAAAAGATGCAATTAACAAAAAGTGCCTTACAAATGTGGTAAAGTAGACAAAATCAATTAGCCAACCACTCACAATACATTCTTATCAGAAACTAACAATGTAGTAATTAAATTCTTTAAATGGATTACTAAACAATGAAATAAGCTTCATTTTTGCAACAATGGAAAAAACCATCAATGATTGGCATGATTAGATGACAATATTTTTATTAATTTACTCATTAAATTGGAACAAAACAATTTTTTTTAATTTAAAAAAAATTTAATATAACTTTTAAAATAAATGTTAATTAATTCAATTTAATTTTATTATTTGAACTTAAATAAATGTAATAATTTTCAAAATCCAAATTTTATCTGCTGGCATTTTGGGTATAGAAATCAAACCAACTTTTTATTTATACCACATTTCTTGTCTTAAAGAGACCTTTAAAATAATATATCACACAAAGGGTGTTACCATTTAAAATATTTGAGTTACAACCCCTGGACCAAGGGGTTGAAATTCTATTTCTAGTTGTAAAGTAGTTGACGGATACCTTCTCCTGAAAGTTACAGTATTCTATCTGGAATGGTTTTAAAGTTATCGAGAGGTTTGCATACTTTTGACTCACTATATAAAACACACACATACACACAAAATTATATAGTTTAATTTAATTGTATAAATCATAATTATTAATTTATTAACTAGAGGCATAAGCTCAATTAGTAATAATTTCCTTTTTTATGTGTGTTAATTTCCATCATCATGTGAAATCACAAATCACTCCCAAAAATGAATTACCATTCTCAAGAATTTCAAATCCCATGCCAGGCATATTAGAACAGCTGATAAATGAAGTGGTTTTTATTTATCCCTTCTATATACCTTCTTCATTTAGCTAATTAAATTGTTAAATATCAGTATGTAAAGACCACTGAAATGCAAGTAATATAGAGTAATATATTAGCCTTACAAGTGACATTTTCATTCTATACACCACAAACAGTATGTATGTCATACGTCATTACTCTCAGAGAAATCAACTCTTGATTGTTTTCTCTTGTACCTCACATTCTTTACGTGTTGAAATCAAGGTTTTATAAGAAAGACTGAGGCAGGTAGAGTAAAGTAATAAATTAATATAGCCTATTTCCATTACAGAAGAGTGCATTATATATACACTGCTTCAACTAAGCTGGAGAAATTTTTATTTGTATTGATGTAATGATAAAAAAGAGTCAGACGTTGCTGGGAATTAAACTCATGACCAGTTAATGAAAATCCACTCTAACTGTACTTATTTATAGTTACTGTGTTGATATTTACATGTTTATGTTACAGTTATTACATGTTTATATAAATAAATCACTTATTTTCACAGCTAAAATGTTATTTTCAAATCATTTGTCATAGTACTTATTACCATAAGTGCTTAAGTATTATTAGAAATAAAATTATTTTTCCTCTTAGTTTATCACATTGAAATATTTTCAAATGTTAATATAACTATAGTGAAACAAAATAAAACATATTTAACCGATAGTATTCGTTCCTACTTAAAAAGAATGTAAATTATTATTATTTTCATGAAAAGTAATAGAAATAAACACAAAGGTATCAGATATGACAATATTGTACTACTCATTGTGACCATCTATCCCATATTGCCCATGATTATACAAAGTCATTTGTATAAATGACTTTTGCTTATTATACAAAGTCTTTATTGCTTGCTTATTATACAAAGTCATTTATACTCTTTTATGTTTTATTAAAAGAAATAATAATAAACAATTATTTTTTGAATAAGACAAAGAAGTTTTTGTACTAATTTTATTTAATTTTAAACATTAAAGAATCATTTAATTACAACTTTTTTCTTATGAAAATATCATTCATTTTTTTTAAGTCATTTACATCATTTAAAATAGTATTATTATTAAACTGTTATCTAACAATATATAAAATTGTTGTAAATGTAATTAAAAATTTAATTAATAAGAATTAATCAATTATTAATATAATTAAATTAATTATAATAAAATTCAATTATTAATTAAATTAATAATTATTTTTTCTGTCGGTGACTTCATTCCAGTATATAGCAAGAAATGCTTACAGAAATTATGTAAAAAACTGAACAAAAATCAAATCTACTTATCAATGACATTATAATTATAAAAATTACAAATTATTGGAAATTAAACTCTTGGAAATGGAAATACACAAAATTAACTGCAAAGACTGTATATCAGCTAGTATGTACTATTTATTTTTTCAGTATACTGGTTTGCTGCATTACCTAGTAAGAAGTAATTATTTTAGTGAAGTTTTGACCAGTCATCTTGGCATATCAAAAAACATTATGTGTGCGTTTACATACTTTATCAGAAAATATAAGTGTTTAACAATCTTTTGCTGATTTACTACGAGTACATTCGTAAAAATGTTTAATGTAGTTAATTTTTCTAAAATGTACCATAATATTAATTATATTTTCAATGCAAATTAAAATTGTATAAAATACAAATTCTATGGATTTAAATTTAATAGAATTTATATATGAAAAATAAATTCTTTCATAAGCAAAATTAAAATGAAATCCTATTATTGTTACAGGATGCTACAGGAACAAATGCTGACTCACCGGACAACCCTGTGGTTAAAGCTATTCCACTATTGCGACAACACTTTCCAGATTTGATTATAGCTTGTGATGTAAGAAGATAATTAATAATTATTTGTTTAACCTTAAAAATAATGAGTAACTAGTAGTTTTCAGAAACCTACAAAAAATTGATTTAATAGAGTGAAATTTAAAATAAAGTAAAGATCAGAATTGTCACTCTTAGATTGATTGTGAAAAGGTTTAGTCATATTCTAATATAAATTTAGTTGTAAGGTTTAGTATGTTATCTAGGTCATAGCAAGGTGGTTATAGCTAGAAACAACACTAGAAAAGTTGCTATGCAAGCATTAACCACTGCCTGAACTGTCCAAGGAAGGGTGTACAGTAGCCAATATCACATCAGAAGTAGAGGGAAGACCACCTGTTTACTCACTGAGGAACAATGGAAACTGCCCCCTGTCAGTCTTCTCCATAAATAATACAAACACACACCTGTGTGTGTTTGATATGCTCACATTCATGCTGTCAACTCATAAATAGCATGAATGTGAATAATTATTTACATTCATGCAATATTATTTTATGTTAGTAATTTTGCGTTGTCATATACTTGACAAAGTTGTCTGCTTAAGTTTATTGATACAATAATTAATAGCTGTTTAAGCTAGTATGATATTCTAATGGATCTAGGAATTTATTTTTATGACTGGTTGAGATACAGTACATATGTTGGTAGTATAATTAACAAATGTTGTAGACAAATAGACTTTATTAGGAATACTTGCTCATTTTTCGGAAGTGAGAATGTCCTTATTTTGTTGAATAGATTTATTTGATTATTTTGAAAGATCTGGATTACTTTCATAATTTTGTCCACAATTTTTAATGTATATAGAAAAAATATGATATTTTTATACTCTAAAAAAAGGTATAATAACGAAGACTATTCAGCTTAAAATGTTTACTCCATTTAGAAGTTAAGGATTTTAAGATTTTCAACTAACCTCTCTATATATTACTTGTCAAAGTTAAAAAGTTCAGTTAATGAATTGGGTGGGAAAAGATTGCTGGACGGGCATTTGCCTTCTTGCTGTCTATGACACCCCATTGCTGTAAACTGTTGTTTCTATTGCACTACTAATAGTATCAATATTATTTCAGACACAGGTAGAACTAATGTGCATTTATGCATTTACACTTTCTAAATTTTGACCAAGTAGTAATTTTATATTATTATGGTTTCATGTTTAAATTTAACTGATTAATAGATAATTTGGATTTAGATTTTGCATACTAGATTTTTTACAAATAAATGAATTTATTATCTTTAGTTAGGTTATAACATAATTTATTATATATTATAATATATATTTTATTATATACTATTATTATTTATATTTATTATAAATTATATTACATAGATCGTGATAGGAATGACACTCCGTGGATAGTCAAAGGAAAGTGCTACATTTTATTCCATATACTATATATTGTAGAATATTTTATATATATATATATAAAATTATTTTTAAAAGTCACCTATGAACAAAACAAAACTGCATGTTTACTAATTATATAAAAAGTTTTATTACATATTGTTAACTTAGCAGTTTGCATAAAAAATTCTTCAAATCCATGAATTTGTCATCAGTTATAAAAAATGTATCTAAAACCAATGAATCTAGGCTGCAGCTTACAGATATTTAAAATATTCCACTGAATCATAGGAATACACCAGCATCAGTTGCTTAGAAGTAGAGTAAGTATTTTTTAATTTTAAAAGCTGACAACAAAGTTATAATACTTTCCCGGCATTGGTTATTCTCATAGTGAAAAAATCAATGATATAAAAATAAACAAAAAAGTTTTAAAAAATTCAAAAAATCAATATTTTTTAATCTTTGAACAACTCCCCCAGCCCCAATACTGCCCCCAAAGTATTATTTTTGAGTCACTTGCACTACTGCTATGTCTAGGAAGACTAAAAAAAATGTTTATTAAAATATATCCAATAAATGCAAAGATATCTTTTTTTATAATTGTTGAAGAGAAATTTTGGGGCAATATTTTTTTTTAAATGTTAAGATAAACATGCACACATGTAAGTGAGCTTTACATAAAGTGGTATTATGCTTGAAAAAGTTTGAGAAAATTGACTTGAAAATCTAGTTTTCTATTACTTGTTGGGGGTATTACTGCCCCCAACAAATTGTCCCATATATCTGAGTGTACAAAATTTCATAAAAATCTATTAAGCTTCAAACATGCCAACTCACACATACAGTTTGGCTGGTAAGTCACTGTACTCCTAAAATTAACAAAAAATATGAATTAGGATGTATGTTTAGAACATACAGTATTTTTGTTATGGTCGGTTGGCAACAGTTTTTTTACAATGTCACACACTCTAAGTAAAGACAGTTGTGCTAAAATAGCTGATATGAGTAGTTAGTTACAGTGTAGAGGAGCAGTTAGCGAAAAGTGTTTGGGTTCATCAATGACAACGTACGAATCAAACAATGAAAGCTAATTTAGTGATGTTTCAGCAATACTTAATAAACCGCCACCATGAAAAGCAACAATGTTGGTTTGGCAAAAATATGTGTTTGAATTAGGCAGTCTTAAAGATAGGCTACAGAGTGATTGAAAGTTAACATGGTTAGAAACATGTGCTGCTGTTGTGGTTTCCATTGATCAATCCCCAGCGAAATAAACTTGTAAACGGTTAGCTGAACTTTGTATACCGTAGACGACAATGCAAGACCATATGAAAAAGGACTTGAAAAGTTAGGCCATTTCATCCAATGTTCATCAACCAACTGTCAGATGCAGACATGGAATGTCATGCTGCATCCTGCCCGGCTTTATTAAAAAAATTCCCTGCTGCAGTGCACCATGGAAAGGTACTTTTTACTGATAAATGTGCAATTTATTGGATTTCATGTGCTAGAAATGTGTGAATTCTGGACAAAAGAAAATCCTTATTACTCAATAGAGTTGGAAAAAATCCACCGCACGTCATGATATTGGCTGGAATGACAGTTCATTATTTGTTTGATCCTTATTTTTTTGACGGGCCAGTGAATGCACAAACTTAATTAGAGATGTTGGAGGCATGGTTAATGCCACAGCTTCAAGGGAACGATCTCATGGGACGAGTATGGTTGCAGCAGGATAGAGCACCTGCACATTTTACTCTATCAGTCCGCGCATTTCTGAATGAAAATTTCAGGGTGTCAGATTGGTCACGGTACTCCAGTATCACCCGCTTCATTATAATGGCCACCACAAAGTCCTGATCTCACCGCACCAGACAG
Organism: Lycorma delicatula; assembly: GCF_047948215.1. Lineage (NCBI taxonomy): Eukaryota > Metazoa > Arthropoda > Insecta > Hemiptera > Fulgoridae > Lycorma > Lycorma delicatula. The sequence continues at coordinate 76,908,957 of NC_134461.1, read as the reverse complement.
TTCATTATGGGCAGTTATCAAGGCCATGTATCTGCACGTCGCTACACCTCAAATGAAGGATTGTATAATGCTGTGAGCGACGCCTTCTATAACGCAACACCAGAAATGCTACATCAAATGACACAGAGGATGTGGCGACATAGAATTGTGCATGCAACATGAGGGCAAACACACAGACCCAATGAACCCTTAAAATTAATACTATGTATCAAGTGAGTAAATAAAATAATTCATTATTATATTACATTTTTTATATATAATTCATTACAAATTTTTAGTTATAACTTTAGGGGGTACAGTCACTTCCCAGCCATCAAACGATATCAGAAAAGTAATATTTTCAGTCGATTGAATATGTATACAGTCAGTTAAATATATATATGTATATAAAAATTAACCAGTTATAAAAACTACTCTTAATTTTCCGTATAATCTGAACATAAAAAATTTATTTTTATAGCTACTAGTAATAAAACTTCCATAAATACATTTATCTTGAAGGATATACTACACAGAAGGGTAAAAGGGTAACATATATAAAATATTAAAAACAGATAATCTATTTTTTTTAGTAATTTAAATAGAATGAAGGCAAGCAGACAACTATGGAATTCAGTATTTTGCTATTATTATTCAAAAATAAATATATGTAAAAGATATTGATATCCAATTTGTATTCTTAATAAAGGGTTTATATTCTTGTGTAAAGTAAAGCTATTTTGAAAGAGTTAGGGTATTGAAAGATTATGTACCTTTTTAGATTATCAATTATTTGTAATGTATCATTTAAATAAATCTAATAGCAGTTTAGATCATTATTGTAAACTGAAACGTGAGTGGAATTAAGTAAAAGTTCAGTAAAACTACTACTGGTTAAGAATAACAGATGAAATACATTAGAAGTTATGCAACATAGAATGTAGATCACCATGTAGCTGGGCTCATCATGTAGACTCTCAGTCGCTGTGTGATTATAGACATGCATTATTTGTCAAAGTATGAGTTCAGAATAATATGAAGTGAATTAGTAAAAATGTGTTTTTACACATTTAAAATACAACTAAAATCATGCATTCCCTTTGTTCATTTTCTGTAAAACATCAGCACATTCCAGTATAATTCATATTGTGACTTTTAAAGCATACTTCTCTTATAAAGTTTCAATCTTCAACTCAATGAATTCATAGAAAGGACTCATCACATCACAACACCTTTATCCAAAAATGTCACCATACTGAGATTTGCCTTCATCTTGGATACAGTAGTAAAAATCACCTTTCACCTTCATACCAGAAAGAAATCATCTATTATGATTATTTTGTGTTAGTAATAAAGGATCTATTGTGCATATTTTGATAATTAAAAATATATTTCTTTACTAAATAAGATGTTTTTAATTAACTTACCAAAATAAAAATTAATTCTTGAGTACATTGAACCCAATCAATACATTACAGTGTTTAATACAAATACTATTTATTTTATTTTTATAAAATCAATCTTTTCAGGAATCATATTCCTCTGTGCTATGTAAATTATATTAATCCGATCAACCCAAGTACAAAATTAATAAAATAAAATAAAATAGGATGACACCTACCTTATTCCATAACCCAAGCAAGAGCACTTTCGCGAGTACCTCACATCATCAGTTGCTATACAATTGTTCAAATCGTTCGTTGCAAATTACACATTAAAATTAAAAACCCTATAGTATACATGAGATTTAAAATTGTTAAAAGATCCTTTTCCATTTAAATCAAAACAGAAATAAAATTGTTTTTTTTTAAATTCAAAAATTTAAATTGTAAATTAAAATTAAAAATTGCATATATGTTAAATATGATGTCATTAAATTAAAAGACAAAATTAAAATCAATAATAAAAACAAAATATATATATCCAAGTAGACTAGGTAGCCAGAGTTATATGACTGTACAGAGTTGTATTATAAATTATCGATGTCTAAAGAAGTGCTGCTATCTACAGCAGCTTTTTGATTATCTCATCTTCATACTCTGTATGTAGGTTGATCAAATTAAATTTACTTTTATATTTGTATATAAGTAAAATCTTTCTAAAATGTCAAAACCCTATAATTTGTATTAATATTGTATTTCTTAATTTCCAGTACTTCTAAAGTTGTATGAAGATCAGATATTGAATGTTTATTATTTATAAGATGATCAGACACATTAGAGAAACCTAATTTTTTACTTTTATAATATCCAGTGTTCATCAAATCTAGTTTTAAAGGATCTAGTGGTTTTACCTATTTAAATATGGTGACAACCATTACACTTTATTTTATAAATACCGCATAAATTGTGTAAATCATATGAAGCAGTACGTTTATTATTTTTTAAATGTTTTATTAAATGGTTATTTGTCTGGTTTGCAGGTTTAAATAAATTTTTATCATAAACCCTTGTTATGTTTTCAAAAATGTTATCAGTATATACATATTTTAAATATTTGTATACACTGCTATATTTAGCAGTTTGTTTTATAATATCTATTTCTTTATGTTAAATTAAAAAAAAAATTGGTTATAATCTTTAGTAAATTATATATACAAAAAACAAATGTCAAAAATTAACAATGATACATATTTAATACCAATAAATACCAGACAGAAAATTGACAATGTATAAAACATAACAATATTGTTGAAAACATAACAAGAGTTTATGATAAAAATCTATTGAGGATGACACAATCATAAAAGCTACTGTAGATAGCAGCACTTCTTTAGACGTTGATAATTCATAACATTCAACTGTGTACAATCACATAACTTTGGCTAGCTAGTCTACATAGATTTCTCTTTAATTTTTATTATTAATTTTAATTTACAATTAAAATTTTTGAATTTAAATAAAAAAATTAGTTTTATTTATGTTTTGATTTAAATGGGAAAGGATCTTTTGACTATTTTAAATCTCATGTATAATATACGGATTTTAATTTTAATGTGTAATTTGCAACGAACAATTTGAAAAATTATATAGCGACTGATGATGCGAGGTACTCACAAAAGCGCTCTTGCTTGGATTATGGAATAAGGTAAGTGTCATCCTATTTTATTTTATTTTATTAATTCTGTACCTGGGTTGATTAGATTAATATAAATACTATTTAATACATAATTTTTTTAAATACAATATTTTTTTATTGTTATATAATTTAATAATGCTTTGTGCTCCATATATATTTTTACTTCATTTGATTTGTTTGAAAATATTTGCACGTGCTATTTAGTTTTAAAAATTCATATTTGTTTCTTTCTATATTTTTTATTACACATAAAAAATTTTTTATGCCAGCATAATTTTCTTTAGACATGGGTTGTTGGTTGGTGTCATCTGAAAAAAGCATGTATTTCTTTTTTTAAAATTGCATGGTTTTGAGTATAAATTTTGATGATAAATTTATTATTTTATTGTGTATGTATAGTTTTATGTTTTCAGGTGTGTTTGTGTGCATATACTGAACATGGCCACTGTGGTATTTTAAATAAAGATGGGTCATTTATTAATGAAGCAAGTATTTACAGACTTGGACAGATAGCTCTTAGTTATGCAAAAGCAGGTATTTATCTTTCTATTTAAATATTAATACTAAGAAATTTTGTTTTTAAGACCAAAAAAAGTTAAAAGTGATAGATTGAGGAACCTCTTGAGGAGTACATGGTGAAGATTTAGTGTGAAAAAATTATATTCAGTGAACACTTTTTTGCAACTCTTGGCCAAATAAGTAGGGATACCGTGAGACCCCACAACCTCAACTAGGTTAAAGTTGCTTAATTACCAACTGAACTTCCTAGAAAATCCCAGCATAATTATAACGTTTAGTAAATGAAAAAAAGTTGGAAAATATTAAGAATATCTACTCCCCTTAGAAATAGTGTAATTAAATGCTTTCTCATCAAAACATTTCTAAGAACATTTACTATTAACGTAGATTGAAAATTGTTTTAAATTGTCTTTGATAATTTTTATTATATTTGATTTTATTATTTATATTTTAGCTAAATATTTTGAATTTGGATTAGCAATTTTCAATGACATTAGATTTCAAAAATTGTAATTTATCATAATATTTAAAAAATGTATTTTTCTTTGCATATGCATTTTTTATTCTCAAATCTCTGTGTCAGCAGAGAACCATGTCAAAACTGTTGATTGGTTTTGTTGTACTTATTTAAGTTTTTTTTTTTTTAAGAGATAAATTATTTTTACAAGATTGAATTATTTATTACATTTTTAATGATATATTTACATCTCATCATTCATAAATATAATTCTAAAGAGTTTAGACCATTTCAATTATTTGATTTTGAAATTATGCTCATAAAATTTTACGTTATAAAATGTATCGGATTATATTTCAATCATATTTTATTTAAATTTTGTTATTGTGTGACATATTTATTTTGAGCAACAATATGCGAATAATTTTTTACATATAGTTAAATGATATATGTTTAGATTTTTTATATAGGAACTAATTGACCTCTTTATAAATATAAAATTAGTTTATTCAATGTCAGTTCACCTATTTCAGTTTTACTCCATTCCTACCATACATTTTTGATCATCACTCTTCTGAAGATTATTTAAAAAATGAAGTTATCATTGTGTAAAGTGCCCATAAAATTCAAAGGTATGTTTAAAATGTTATAGTTCCCAACATTCTTTAAAATGTAAGTTTTAGCTAAATAAAATCTCGGATACATTGCATTTTAATATAATTTCAAAGCTAAAGAAAGAGAAAAAGTTTCTACGAAGTGTATTTGGAGATTTGAATTAACTATTTCTGCAAAAATGCTCAATTTTTTTCAAAACATTCCTAGTTACTGTTCTTAATTCTGATTCTAAATTTTCAAGATTGTATTTAAGTCATCATGTTTATTGTGAGTCCATCATTTAACAAAATATTGAGAAAGATTGATGAAGTTTTTTAAATTTTTTTTTCTTTTCTGTTAGGTTGTCATGTTGTAGCTCCTTCAGATATGATGGATGGAAGAGTTGGTGCTATTAAGCAGTTATTAACTCAAGCTGGTCTGGTGTCAAGAGTATGTGTATTGTCTTATGCTGTGAAATTTTCATCGACATTTTATGGTCCTTTTAGAGATGCAGCTAAATCAGCTCCAGCACATGGTGACCGTAAAGCATATCAACTTCCACCAGGCAGTTCAGGTCTAGCTACAAGAGCTGCGGTGAGTCAAGATATTTATTTTCCTCAGTACAAGCTGTTACCCAATTATAATTGTGTAGAAGAGATTAAATTAGTGGAGTATGAAAAATGTGAAACCTGACCAGATGAAAGACTGAGTTACCAACTACATCATGGAGGTTACAATGTAGGATTGATTCAAGAGACTTGTTGGTCTAGTATAAGTGGACAATTGTGAAACAATTCTAATAAAAAATTTAAAAACTTACTCACCTGAATGTATAAAAATTTTATTCCTGAAGTTCTTGTTGGTAAAACTATAAGTAGCAGCTACTTAATGTGTGGTGCCTAAACCTGTTTAAAGGGGTTAGGAGTACCCCTACGGTCTATTTGATTAATAGTAGTGTGATTGATTAAACATGTAGCATTTTTTCTAAATTTAATGTGTTTGTAAATTTTATATCAAACAAGCATGATGTTTGTACCTTTTATATGTTTTAGTTTACGTTTTGTACTTTCTGGTAGTATGAAGCTGAATGTAATTTGGTGCAGCATTTAATTTGTGTCTAGATTTTTGAGTTTCAGAGTTCATCCCATACTTTAATCAACAAGTCCTGGAGTAATTGATGTGACAGCTCCTTCAATCCTGTGTCTCAAGTCAGGTAGATCAATTGGTAACAGTGGCCAATACACTTGATCCTTTATACCCAAAGAAAAAAAATCACATAGGTCAGGTATATATATATCATGTGTTTCAAAATTAATATAGGGGTTTTAAAGCTATTTTATATTTCTCAAGTTTCATTTATTTTGATTAATTATACATGAAAGAAAGAGCAACTCAAACAGTTTTAGCTGTGCACAAGCTCATAAATTGTTTCCTTTACCCTCCGCTTGGAAGTACTAGTAGCAAAGATGGTAACCCCCCTCCCAACAGAAAGCATTTTGTGTTTTGCAGTTTGCAAAGTGTAAATCTGTAATTATCATTCAATTTGCCTTCTGTTTGAAGTTAAATTGTGATCCCCCGAGTGACAATACCATTTGTAGATAGAATAAACAATTTTAAATCATAGCTGTATTTGCAAATGGAAGTCTACATGATGACCAAGTGTGTCCGAAGATAATGGATGAACATGTAAGAGGAGTTTTTTGTGCATAATCCTAGAAAATCCATTAGGAAGGTTAGTCGCAAATTAGCAATTCCAGTAATGTCTATGTGAAAGGTTTTAAGGAAACATTTACAACTGCATCCGTATCATTTACAGTTGTTACAAGCTCTAAAACTTACAGATTATGGTTTGCAAGCTAGCTTTGCAAATAAAATGATGCACTGTGACGATGAAGACTTTCTTTATCATGTCATATTCGGTGACAAATCAACATTTCATGTTAATGGAAAAGTAAACATTCATAACTTGCATATCTAGGGATCAGAAAATCCTCACAAAATATTGCAGTGTGAACGAGACTCTGCAAAACTGAATGTATTTTGTGCCATATCCTGATTGCAAGTTTACGGGCTATTATTTTTCGTGGAAGCAAGTGTGTCTGGAATGAATTATGTTGATATACAACTATGGCTCTTTCCCCAACTGCAATATGAACCACAGAACTTTATTTGGCAACAAGACGGTGTGGTGCGCCTCCACACTGGCATAACACTGTATGCAATTGGTTGAATGGAATTCTTCCCAACCACTGGATTGGTCACCAGGACCCCATGTGATGGGGTCCTGGTGACCAAATTTTTTTTCTTTGGGAGTTTATAAAGGATCAAGTGTATGGGTCATAGTTTCCAGCTGATCTACCTGACTTAAGACTCAGGACTGAAGTAGCTGTGTCATCAATTATTCCAAACTTGCTGATTAAAGTGTGAAATCTACTCTCCTATCAGCTGGAAGTGTGCCATGTGACGACTGGTGCTCACATTGAACAGTTATATCAAAAACTGTTTAAGTTGCACTTTCATTTCATGTATAATTTATCAGTGTAAGTAAAAACTTAATAAATATTACATGACTTTAAAACCCTGTTACTCATTTTGAAACATACAGTATACATGTGTGTGTGGGGGGGGGGGGATGTACTTGTTAGCAGTATCATTCATGTTTTTATAATTGGAACTGATTTCTGAAAATCAAAATTTAAGTAATGAAAAGTTTGTTTAGTTTTAGTACTGATTTATTTTTAAGTTTTGAAGCTGTCTTTATCAATAAGATTTTAGTGTATGTAGTATTTGATGAATTAACTTTCTTTACTACTGCTTATGAAAAATCTAGTCATAATAATCTAATTATTCCAACTTTTTCTTATGTTTATTTACAGTTACGAGATGTGGCTGAAGGATGTGACATGTTGATGGTTAAACCTGGACTTGCTTATCTTGATATTGTTCATAAAACTAAATTAGCTCATCCAGCTCACCCATTGTTTGTTTATCAGGTAAAAATAATTTCCTTGATTAATTTGATTTTATATTACCCTTTTTTCATAATTTTATACAATTATGAATATTCCCCTAAGTAGAGGCAATTTATATAAAGTATTATTTCTTCACAGATGGGTTATATTAATTTATTGGTTTAATTTGTCTGCCCCATTATTTGTTACAGCTGTAGATGTTAGAGGTGTGTCAGGATTTCTTTCCTGAAAGTAATGATGTTCACTATAATCAGTCCTGTGGTGATAGAATGGAGTCAATTTCCTAGAGCTCACTTGCAGAGCTGAAAATCTGTATTTTAGTGATCTACACTTGCCAGTGAAAACAGTATGTTGAGCTCAGTGTCAGTGAAGAGAGTGTGAAACCACTTCACTCTCCTTAAGCCTGGCATGGTGCATGTTGCCTTGAGAATGGCTGTACTAGTTTCAAGAACAGTACAGCCATTATCAAGATCAGTACATGAGTTATCATGTCAGTTCCTACAATCTATTTGGTTATGCCACATGCAATCATGCATAAAATAAAATGATATTCTGAGTTTAAAAACCGGCAAGATTTATAATTTTGTTAGATGTTTAGATAAGAGGTAAAAAAAATTGTGATTGCAATATATTTAATAAATTTATTAGTGTGTAGCTAATTAATTGTTTTTTGTCATATTTGTGACAAAGTAGTTTTACTTGCAGATAACATCTAATATATTCATTTTGTAAATTGTATATGCATATAAGAAGTTGATAATTGCTGTCTTCTATATGAGAAGGTAGATTTGAAGAAGTGTCATTCAAGATGTACAATTTTTACAAAATATTTAGTATCTGAAATAAGATTCCTATTGAAAATTAACAGAATAATTAAAAAATGTTTCTCTTTCATTCAAAATTATATTAAAAAATAATAAATATAATTCTAATGTATTTAATAATTTATTTAAAGAAATAAGTACCTTTATTTTAAAGGTTATTTATTTTGATTATAACTGATCTCATAATTACAGTGATTGCTTGTCTTAGGAATAGAATATATTACATATATTTTTTTAAATTATTATATATTACTGAATCTGAGAAGATTTTTTTATATTTTTCAATCAAGAAATCAATCGTTGATCTATGTTTGTGTATAAAATCATTTTATTTAATGTAGTACAATAATACCAAGTATCATCATAGTTGTGCTTTCACCTCGTGAGTTAGTTTTGCTATTAAATAGTTTAAATGATTTATGTTATTACAATATGGATTTTATGAAATATGTATATGAAATACATCTTTGCGTACTGAAAAAATTTCAAGCTGTTAAATTTTATTTACAACATTAATTTTCTGTTGAGTACTATTTTTTATTATTTTAATCTCTATCTCATTCATTATTTAAATTAATTGTATTTGTCAAATAAACAGAGAATTTAGAGTTGCAGTTGGTTTATTGTTTTATGAAAGGAGTTAATGAATTATGTTTTTAAGTTACCATTTAATTTTGCTATTGATTTATAATCTGGAAACAGTTATTGCTTTTTTGTTTATTTTTTTATCTGTTATTTGTTTATATGTTAACAAATAAACATATTTATGTAAGACAACTAATGACATTAGTTGCCTTACATAACCTGATTGAAATTGAGTCTTGTGAAACGTGAAGTTCAAGTAATAGTTCATTTCTTAACAGCAAAAAACAAATTTGCTGCTAAAATGCACAAAGAAATATGATTTATAGAGTAGATGTTTTGTGTGAAGGTAAAGAAGTTTGGAAATGTTGTCCTTTATTATTAAATGAAATTTCCAAATTTTTAACATTCAGTAATGTAAAAAATTTTTATAGAAAGACTAGAAACTTTTACAGAAGTTTATGCATCTAGTGGGTGCCAAATATGTTGACAGGTGGGCACAAGGTTAAAGTCTTACTGCAGCTGAAAAATTGTTGCAGTGCTTTCAAAATAAAGAAGGTGAACTGTTTTATCACTTTGAGACTTGGATATTGTGTACACTACTGTTGAAACAAGGCTGCAGTTGATACAGTCCAGCATTCTTCATCTCCACCGCCTAGGAAATTTAAACAAGTATTTTCAGACAGGAAGGTTAGTCACTGTTTTTACTTCCTTATATGAAGTAAGGAAGTATTGTGATCGCAAAAAATTTCGATTTTCAGATTTCAATGGAAATATCCATTTTGACCATCCCTGAATTGATTTTGACTAGTTTTGGTGTGACATCTGTACATATGTATCTCGCATAACTTAAAAACGATGAGCCATAGGATGTTGAAATTTTGGATTTAGGACTGTTGTAACATCTAGTTGTGCTCCCTTTTTGATTGCAATCGACTGAACCAAAAGTGTCCAAAAAAGCTCAAAATCCAAACGTTTTTGGATTTTGGGCTTTTTCTTAACTACAGTAATAAGTCCTCATTGAGAGTTTTTCAACAATATATCATAAGTGGTACTTATTTTCATTGGTTCCAGAGTTATAGCCAAATAAAATTTTAATTAATGAAATATATGGATCTTAGAAGTGGAAGGCATATCAGTTTAAATCAGACTTCATCTCCTTTTTTTTAAATTTATTAATAATTATTAACCTTCAATTGTAAAAACATTGATGTACTATTCAGAACAAAAGACATAGGAACTTGTCTGATAGGATTTTATTTCTGTGCAACAATACTTGACTACTCACTGAAACAAAAACTTTACAGAATTAAAGTGACTTCGAAGTCATTGGTAAATATTCAAACATTCACCAATTAATTTTAAGCTCACACTTAGTGAATTTTTTATCCATTAAAAACAGTGGCTTGCATTGCAGATATTTAAAAATTATGAACTGAAAGATGAAGTAATTAACTGGTTTAAATTGCTGGCAAGAAAATGTTTAGAAAGCAGAATAATGCAAGTGGTACTTTTATTTTTAAGAAGTCTTTATGTTGTCTTTAAGAAGTAGCTCATTTTTTTGTATCAAAACTGTCCTTAATTTTAAAAAAATCTCACACAAACACTCGTGTATCTATATATCTAAATATATATATATATATATATATTGTATTTTTATAATCAAACACCAACTTGAACAACCTAAGTACAAAATTAAAAGTAAATGAAATGTCACTTATCTTATTTTCTTTTTTTCTTTTCTTTATTCCAATAACACTTTTGTGGGATCCCATATCATCAGTTGTATATAAATTATATAAAATTACATATCAAACATAACAATTTTTTTAGAATAAAAATTGAAATTATATACACAAAAATCATATATACAATACATAAAGTCAATTAAATAAAATAACTACATATATATAAATATGATGTCAATTAAAAATTAAAATAAAATAATTAGAAAATTTATACCATGTAAACTGACCAGTTACATTACTCTATTGATATTAGAAAAATTATTTTATATATATATATATTTACGAAAGTCTACCTGTGAACACAACAAATTAGCAAACTTAATATAAACTTACTAATTTTTATTAAAAAAGTTTTTGAATCCTTGAATTCATCGTCAGTCATAAAAAAGAATATAATTTAAAGCCAACAAATCCAGGTTGCAGCTTACAAATATCTTTTTCAATAGTATTTTTTCTAAAACCTTTAATGTGGATCCTGGTTGTGATAGGTAATTTATAACTAAAATTTAAATAAATTCTACTCTTTACTCAGTTAAAAATCATATGAAATATTTTAAATGTTTAAAACATTTGCAGGTATCAGGAGAGTATGCCATGATTTATCATGCTGCTAAGGCTGGTAGTTTTGATTTACGGGTTGCTCTTCAAGAAACACTGACTTCTTTCCGAAGAGCTGGTAAGCAAAATATCTCCTCTATTCCTACCTAATTGTCTTTGTGATTGCTTTTTTCTCTTTTTTTGTGAGTAATATATTGTTATTTTATAAGGTTATGTTGTGTTATCCTTTTACACTATCCTTTATTATCATTTATCAGGACTGTTCAAATTACTGATTTTTTTTTTTATAGCATCAAACTTAATTAGCTCTTATATTATGAACTGATATTACATATTGTGTTGTATTATTCTTAAAAGTTGAAGGCAACCTCTTTAACTTATTAGTCTCCATTCTAACTTCTTTGAATGGTCATACTCTTTCCATTGTGAACTGTTAATGTTTAACACAATTATCCTCTGAAGACTTTAAATCTAATTAAATTAAATTTTTATTGTAAATATTAAATATTTTATATTAAATATTTTAAATTTTGACATATAGAATTTTATGCTGACATTTAGACACCAAATATTAAAGAATTGAATGCTTTAGTTATTAATTAATGTAGTTTTTATTTTGTAATTTTTTGTATCATGTATTTTTCATTTTATTTTTTGTAAAATTTGGATAACCCATACAAAAAACACTACTCATTTGAAAAAAAAAACTGCTCACCACAAACAACGAAGCTGAAAAATAAATAAGAAAAGGAATGGAGAAAAACAACATAAAGAGATCTCTACGAAACATAATTTAAGGCTATCTGGAATAATAGAAAACATTTATTATGTTTTACCCTATGTTTCTGAATTTATTTTATGATTTATTTTTCTGATAGGCTGTTTATGTATATACAGAATGTTTCACAAAATTCTTCCAGGACTTTCATAATCTATTCGACTCATGAAAAGGTATGAATCTTTTCCACTATTTTCATAAATATGTTTATTTTATATGAATAAACATATGTCCTAAAATATTCATTTTTCGAGTTACGGCTAGTAAAAAATTTCCCTCGGATTTCAGCTACCCCGGTTGTGCTGAAATTTTTAGGATGTTAATTAAAGAGAAGAATGAGTGATTTGTTAAGATTTTTGACCTGAAAAATAAAAAAAAGAAGTCCCAGAACCATATTTGCAGTAGTTTTTGATAAATCTGTGATGGAAACAATAAATTGGGGTAAAATATCCGGGTTTTTTTATGTTTGATGTACAATAACCTTATTAAATGGGTAATAAACAAAATGGGTTTTAAACAAAACTTGTAGAGAATTTAATTCTGAACAAAATGTAATATAAGTTGAATAAAACAAAGAAAAGTTAAAAAAATTTGAATTTTATTTAGAAAATTACACTATACCAATCTCTAAACTTTTTTGATGTACCATAAAATGAAAATAAATATAAGTTACCCTCCATATAATATATATATATATATATATATATATATATATATACACACAAGTTCTGTTCAGAAAATAACTGAACATTTTTAATTACTCAACAATGGAAATATCTAGTGTTATGCAGTTGGCAGCATTGTGTTCCACATAACCTCCTCTGCAACCACATGTTCTTGGATTGTTGATATCTCGTTTAGTTTTCGTGCTATTGTTATTTGAGTGCAACATGTTTAATTGTTAGTAGCGATTTTTGTGATGTGCAATTTCAGGAATGATATAACAAAATTTTGCGTGAAACTGAGAAAATGTTTCACAGAAACATTTCAACTTTTGAAACAAGCTTAGGGAGATAATGTTCTGGCTTGTATGCAATTTTACAAATGTTTTTCACAATTTAAAAGTGGTTGTCAGTAATTGAAGATGACCCTTGACCAGGAAGGCCTTCGACTTCAACTGATGATGCCCACGTTCATAATATCAACGATCTGGTGTGTGCAAATCTCCCGATTAATTGTCAGAGAACTTGCAGAAGAGGTTAGCATCTCGATTGGATCATGCCATGACATTTTGACTGAAAAATTGAACATGCATCGAGTTGCAGCAAAGTTTGTTCCTTGTTTGATGACCGAACAACAGAAAAAACATGCAGTGGACGTATGTCAGTAACTTCTTGAAGAACCCAATGACGATGAAACATTCATGCAAATACATGCACAATTCATGCATGCACTGGATAGTTTATAACATTTGTTATAAACTGGTACATATAATGCACTTTGGTCTAGTGTATTGTTTCTAAATAAAATTTGAATTTTTCTAACTTTATTTGTTTTATTCAACTTTTCTTAAACCATTTTGTTTAAAATTAAAAATCTCTACAAGTTTTGTTTAAAAGTTTTATGTGTTCATTACATATTTAACAAAGTTATTGTACATCAAACATAAAAAAACATGGTTTTTTACCCCAGATTTATCAAAAATTACTGCAGATATGTTCTGGAACCTATTTTGTTTGAATTTCCAGGTCAAAAACCATAAGAAATCACTAATGTTGGCCCCTTAATTAATGTCCTAAAAATTTCTGTACGACCAACTTTTTTATTTAAATTTTTTGTTTGTGAACCTTATTGCAACTGGCAATAAGGATCAATAATTGGCAATAAGGATTAATCGCTTCGCTTTTAACTCTGCTGGATTCAACTAGTCAGGCAGTCTTGTAATGAGATCGTAATGAAATTTTTCAGGATAGCTGAAATCCAAGTGAAATCTTTCGCTAGCTGTTAACTCACAAACGAAAAAGTTTAGGCTATATATTCATATATGAACCCTTTTCCATTATTTTCATAAGTAGAATAGGTTATGAAAATCCTGGAAGAACTTCATGATTATTTATATATATATGCATATACATATACACTGTTTGATTTCAGTATTTGTTTGTATTACTGTTTGTGGTACAAACAGTTGAAAAAGAAAGCTTATCAAGAACTGTTAAGTGGACAGAAGGATATAAAAAGGAGATAACTTTAATGGTTAAAGACTAAACTTAAACATTTTGTGTAATGTAAATAAGGCACTTCAGAGAGGAACATAAGTACTTTTGAAAACTCCACAATTTGCAACAATAGGTTATATTACTGAAAAAAGACATATATTTTTATCAGGTCTATCTTCCTATTGGTCTGTAATACTGATAAACATAATTTTTGTTTCTAAGTTGCAATACATGATTTTAATCTGTTTTTGATGCTGAAAACGAATATGAACTTAGAATCTTTCTATCAACCACCATTTTTGAAAAATTTTAAAATTTTAATTAAAGAATCTTTTTATTTTTCAATGTATAGTTAGCATTTTAAGCTCTTATATTGTATTTTATTAGCTCATTTTTTATTTAACATAATTTCTTTATTAACATAATTAGTAAGCTATAAATAAACAATACTAGACAAAGAATTAAATCATATCATAGTCACATATTATGACATCATATCTAATACTGAAGAGTGAGTCTTCATGGACAAGATTAATCAAGTCTGTGCAACTCAAAACATGTAGCCGAAAACACAGCTGTGTTATTTGTATTAAGCACTGGATTTAGGAATGAATTAAATTTGTTCAGTCTTATTTCTGTATTAAGTTTGTTACACTGCAGTGTCATAAATTGTGTAAATGATGTGGATGCCTTTTGTTATGTATGTGGTGAGTTTACTGTAAAATCAAATAGAAAAAAATTACACCTTTAATTAAAAAAAGCATATCATTTGTACTTTCAGTGTAAAATTGGTGATCAAGATAAGACATGGGCTTCTCATATGGTATGCACTAACTGTTCTGTATATTTAAGAGGATGGATGAAAGGTTCATGGATGGCTTTGCCATTTGGTGTACCTATGGTTTGGCGTGAACCAAAGGATCATGTAACAGATTGTTACTTTTGTTTAACAAGTGTATCTGGAATTTCTAAAAAATCTAAACATACTGTAAAATATCCTTCATTGCAATCTGCAATCAGGCCTGTACCTCACAATGAAATTATTCCAGTTCCTGAGCCATCTGTGAATGTATGTTTTGAAAGCAGCGATGAAGAATCAGGCAGTAATGAAGAAGACAACAATGATTTTGATTTTAAATTATTTTCCAATAAGCCACATCTTATGTCTCAAGGTGAATTAAATGACTTAGTTAGGGATTTAAATTTATCAAAAAATTAAGGTTAACTGTTAGGATCAAGACTACTAGGTTGGAATTTACTTCAAAAAAAATGAAAAAAATTTGGGTTTTCCAAAAAACCAAAAACAAACTTTCTCAGTACTTTATTGATGAAAATAATTTGGTTTATTGCACAAATATTGATGAGCTTATGTTGCACTTAGGACAAGTTCATAAACCTGAGGACTGGTGCCTTTTCATAGATTAGTCCAAGTATAGTTTAAAAGTGGTTCTACTACACAACAGTAACAAATATCCTTCAATGCCAATCGCGTATGGCATTAATCTGAAAGAGACATACGATGTGTTGAAAGACATTTTGGGAAAAATAAATTGTAAAAAACATAGCTGCTGATTTGAAAGTTATAGCTATTTTGTTAGGCATGCAGTTAGGCTATACTAAGTACATGTGTTTTCTTTGCGAATGGGACAGCCAAGCTAGGGATAAACACTATGTTACCAAAGAGTGGAAGAAACAAGACAACTTAACTCCAAATGAGAAAAATATTATTCATGAGTCCTTAGTTAAACACAAAAAAATATTTTTACCCCCTCTCCACATCAAGCAAGGGACTAATGAAAAATTCTGTAAAACCAATGAAGAAGAATAGTCCCAGATTTTTGTACATCAGGCAGAATTTCCAAATGTAATTGAGGGAAAAATTAAAGAAGGAATACTTGTTGGTCCTCAAATAAGAGAGTTGGCAAAGAAGATGTATTTAACTCAACGTTAAATGTAGAAAGTGCAGCTTGGGCTTCATTTAAAGACATTTGCAAAAATTTTCTTTGCAAACAAAAATCCGACAATTACCACTATATTATTAAACAACTTCATACTTCATACAGAGCTATGGGATGTAATATGTATTTGAAAATACATTTCCTCCACTCATATCTGGATTTTTTCCTGGACAACCTTAGAGACAAAGTGATGAACACGGTCAATGTTTCCACCAAGACATTTCGGTGATGGAAAGCCGTTATAAAAGGAAATGGCATACATATGGTCTATCAGTGTAATCATTCTTTTTGTCATTTTTAATTTAATGCAAATTACTGTACACTCTGGTGTTTTACAAAACATGTTTAAAAGTAGTAGTATATTTTCAGGTGCTGACTGCATTGTTTCCTACTTCACTCCACAAATTTTGCAGTGGATTTCCTCCGGTGAATGGCAACAATACAAATAAATTACATTCATTTTAATATGTCTACCACTTGATTGTAGTAAGATGGTGAAGGGCTTGTTTTACATGGACATGGTCTTGTTACATGACATCATTAGTATAAAAGTCATTTAATTTATTGAACAAAAGTTTTAATGTTTTCTTTAATAAAGTGATAATTTAAATAGTATTACTTTTTTACATTGTCATTATTTATAGTATTTTTTCTTCTAGTTTTTGTAGAAAAATAATAAAAGTTATTTTATTTGTTATACTATGTGTTTACATCTTTATTTTCTCCTCATTTCCTTTCCCTACAATTCAGATTTTATTTTATTCAGCATAACCAATATGAAATATTTACAGATTATTATTTATTCAATTCATATAAATATTATTTATAGTAAATTATTGCAGATTCAGCGTAGCAGATATTTTTTTTACTCTATTCTGTTTTATACATAATGCATGATTTTTTCCATTCAGGTTGTAAGACTCAGTGTTATTTAAATGACGTATTTAATTTTTAAATACTCTTATAAATGTTCACTTTTTTTTGCTCCTGTTTAAATATTGGAACTTTAATTTTCATTTAATGTAGAACTTTTAAATTGAAAGATCTTCGGCTTCGGTTGGATTCACTCAGCTCCTAATGATTCAGAGGCTCTTCACAGTTCACACAGCTCCTTTCAGATGCACTCAGCTCTTTAACATCACACAGCTCCTTTTGGATGCACTCGGTTCCTGACAATTCAGCAGCTCCATATACAGCATATAAGCTAGCTCATCACTTCATTCAGACAGTCCTATTCCAATCTTCTACGAGTCTACTACAGGTCTCATTAAATGATATTACATACAATAAATTTATATAAAGTTAGTAATGTTATACATATGAATATATTTACAATTACAGTAAAAATAATTATAATCACAAGATCATAAAGACGTAATTTATTTAAAGAATCAGCACTAATTTTCTACATACACTCAAGTATTTTTAGGTATAATTATACTGATATAATTGATCAATTCCAGTGACTAGTTCCACTGGACACATCATTTAACTTGTTTACTTGTGCTAGTATCTGGCACCTATAGCAATATTCAGCAAACAACTAATTGTGGTACAACCTTCATGATGCTAGCAAATGATACATTTTTTTTTTTTTTGAGGGCGAAAAACGCTTGTGCGTTATCATCGCCCGGATCCTTTTTTTATATAGAAAATTAAATGTTTTAATACTATTCTAAAAGATGAATAAAACTTACAGCTAATATCAAAGGTAAAAACTAATATAAAATCAAAATAAATAGAATTTTACAAAGTCCAATTCTTGGATAACAAAAGATTAAAAAAAACTAAAAACCATAAAAGATTTAATATAAAACTTAAAACTAAAATAACAAAATTAAATAAAACTTAGAACTAACACAAATTATATAATTAAAACTAGGTTAAAAATAAAAATTAAAAAGTTGAAATAAAACTTAAAACTAACATTACTAAAATCTTACAGCTAATATCACAGACAGTCTTTAAAATATTAAAAAAAAAAAAGAAAAAAAAAATAACTATATAAAATTTAACAAATTCCGATAAGGAGTGTAAAAGGCTCCTAATCGGATAAAAAAAATCAAAAACTCAGAAAAAACTTATTTAAAAACTAAAAGCATTAAAAAATATAAGCAACAATATTACATTTTTTGCATTAACCCAGCACTACGCAGAAATAATAACATCCGGGTTAAAATTTCATTATCATTGCACAAGACACCACGGATGTTTCTAGGTAGATTAAATTTACGACGCAACGCCGTAATTGCAACATATGCAATCCACGAGTATAAGGTGCACAGTCATGGGGCAGTTGCATCGTGCGCATAGGGGTGCTTGTCCTCTTGTCATCAGGTAATCGTGTGTGACCCTCGTGTGTCCTATCCGCAATCGACAGAGAACTACTTCCTCACGCCGGGGTTTTCTGTATGAAGAGTCCCATGGTAACACAGAATTTTTAATCCGAGGGAGTTTATTTTCAACGGTAGCCGTCCAGTCACCTTCCCACCTTGCTCTTAGTGATTGTTTTGCATAGTTAATGAAATCAGAAGTAGCAACTCCGGTGGTGAAAGGAGGCTGGTTACATGCTTCTTTGGCAGCGGAATCTGCATGTTCATTACCTAGAATCCCTACGTGGCTAGGGACCCAGCAAAAACTTACTTCTGTGTTGCGATTATTCAACTCAGCGATTGCGTTGTAAATTTCAATGACGATAGGATGTTTGGAATAAAAGTTTTTTAAGGCTTGGAGAGCACTACACGAGTCACTGCAAATAAGAATTTTTCTATATTTAGGGTTAATGATGTTTAGAGCCTTATTTATAGCGTATAGTTCAGCGGTAAACACACTCGTAATACCGGGTAGACCAAACATATAAGTTCTTTCATAGACAACAAATGCACAGCCAACTGTATCGTTTTGTTTCGATCCATCAGTATATACAACCGCGTCTGGTTTCATCTTGGAGAGAACATACTGAAACATTTGCTGGAAGACAATAGGTAGTGTTGATTGTTTATTGTATGTCATAAGGTCAAAATTAAAATTTATAAGGTTTATTCTCCATGGAGGATATGAGCAAGGATATGTAGGAAAGAATGACGGTGTGTCAACATTTATATGCTGCAGCAAACGCCGGGTACGGACACCTACAGGTGCAGTACGACGTGGATGGTCCTCATACTTTCCTAGATTAGGATTTCTAAAGACTGAGTCAAGAGCCGGGTGATTTGGCTGTCCTCTGAGACGAGCAAAATAGGATAATAAAAGCTGGTCTCGTCTATCCCGAAGTGATGGTTCACCACAGTCTACAAGTAAGCTTGCGACAGGACTTGATCTAAACCCGCCTGTGGCAAGCCGAAGGAAAGCATGATGTACACTATCCAGCATTTTAAGCACGGTTTGACGAGCTGAAGAGTAGGCGAAACAACCATAATCTAAACGGGAGCGAACAAAGGAATAGTAAAAACGTATCATACATGACCTATCGGCTCCCCAGTTGGTGTTAGTAAGGACTCGCATCATATCTAGAAGTATGGAACATTTTGTTTTTAATTCTTTTATATGTTTGACCCAAGTAGGTCGGCTATCAAGAAATAAACCTAAAAACTTGACGTAGGTAGAAATAGTAATAGTCTCTCCGTTCAGAAACACTTGCGGAATAGAAGGGTTTCGTAGCCGAGAAAAAACTACACATTTTGTTTTTTCGGATGAAAATGTGAAACCAGTAATCCTGGACCAAGCTTCAAGGTGAGATATAGTGTTCTGCAGTAGTCTCTTTGCTCTATAGCAGAGTATGTGTTGAACGGCTTGCAATGTAAATAGCAAAGTCGTCAGCAATTAGAGAACATGAGACAGGAGCCTGCACAGATTTGGTAATATCGTTTATGGCTACAGAAAATAAGGTGGCACTTAATACACTACCTTGGGGCACTCCATTCTCCAAGATGACACTATCTGAGAGCGAATCATCAACACGAGCCGTTCGGTGATTTAAGAATCCCCGGATAAAAGCAAGCATATTGCCCTTGATTCCCCATTCTTTGAGAGTGTTAAGAATACCACGTCGCCAGGCTGTGTCATACGCCTTTTTTATATCGAAGAAGATAGCGGCGAGGTGCTGGCGATTTAGGAAAGCGTTTTGTATGGCTGTTTCTAGTGACACTAAATGGTCAATAGAAGATCGTCCTTGTCGAAAACCACACTGTTCTGGAGATAGAAAGCCATGTTTCTCCAAGTACCATGTGAGTCTGCGGTTTACCATTCTCTCCATTATTTTACACAAAACGCTTGTTAATGAAATAGGGCGGTAGCTTGAGGGACTGGTTTGGTCTTTGCCAGGTTTTAGTACTGTTATAATAAATGCTTCTGACCAGCCGGGTGGGAAGACTTGTTCGGAGAATAAACCGTTGAAAATATTCAAAAGTTGTTGTAGTGCCGAATTAGGAAGGTGTGAAAGCATGGAAAGGCGAATGTTGTCCGGTCCAGGGAAAGTGTCCCGTGAGTTTTTAAGTGCAGGTAACAATTCCTTAAATACGAATGGAGTGTTTAATTCACCAACCGAATCACCAATGTTTAACGATAATACTTCTATTTGTATCTTGTACCTTTGAAAATCGTTATTATATGATGAGGTGAGAGACACCGAGCGGAAAGATTTTGCTAGACTATTTGCCACTTCCGAGGGTGTTGAAAGGAGTTCTCCTTCATCAATAAGACCGAGAATAGATTGTTTCGGTGATCCGAAAATTGCACGAATTTTCTTCCATACAGTAGACGTGGGAGTAGTGCGTGAGATAGTGCTCACGTATTTCGTCAATGAATTACTCTTAGCGTCCAAGAATACTCGACGGCACACCGCTCTAGCCCTGCGGTATAAATTTAGATGTTCTGTTGTAGGCCTACGATTAAATTTGCGTAGTGCCTGCCGTCGATTCCTAATAGCATATTTGAAATCATCGTTCAACCATGGAACGAAAGGACGTCTAGGATTACCCGATGTTTGTGGGATATATCTGTTGGCATTCTCAAGTATCATGGACGTAAAAGAAGAATATTGGTCGAGGATGTTCACTCCATCGTCATACTGAGATTGGAATGCTTTATGGTATCCGTTCCAATCTGCCTTTTCAACAATCCATCTCCGTGGCCTTCTTTTAATCTCGCAGTCTACACCGAAACCAATAATAATTGGTCTATGATCACTGCCGTGAAAGTCATCACAAACAGACCAATTAAAATGAGGGAGCACATTCGGTGAGCATATGGAGAGATCAAGGTTAGATACAGTACCAGTTGATAAGGACATGAATGTGTGTGATCCATTATTCAGTAGGCAAAGGTCAAAGTCTTGTCTCAATCTGTTTATCATATTTCCTCGAGTGGAGCAGAAGGTTGAGCCCCAGGAAATATGATGGGCATTGAAGTGTCCTACTATTAACGATGGAGATTGTATTTGCGTGAGGAGACTTGAGACATCTAAAGCACTGAACTCAGTGTTCGGTGAGAGATACAGATTGCAGATATGCAATTTGAAGGGAATAGAGACCTTTACTGCAATAGCAGGAATGACAGTGTTTAGTTGAATTCTTGTAGCTGACACCCCATTCTTCATGAAAATCGCTACTCCACCACTCTCCCTACTGTCTACTAGGCAATCGTATCTCTCACAGAAGTATCCTCTAAGTGTAATTGGGTCATGTTGTAGAAGGTGAGTCTCTTGGAAACACATGATTAGTGGATCATGTGCGTGCGCTAGTACTCTAATATCTACAATGCGGGACCGAATACCTCTAACATTCCACTGAATAATGTTCATTAGTGTAAAAAAAATAAATAAAAAAATTAAATTTCGGAAATTATATAAAAATTAGCTGTACGTGATTCGGTTTTTCTTTTTTGTATTTTTTATTTTAAAGAACTCCGATGCCCTAGGGTCGGGTGGTTCTTCAACCATATCCTCCAGTATATGAGGTGATGGTGGAGGAGATTTATTTGAATGGGATGCTGCAGTTAACATCCCAGAGGGGGTGGTTATGTGGGTTCCCTTTACGGGGAGCTTATTAGGTGGCTTACTGCCAGCTGTGATAGTCGCTACTCGGGCCGGTACGACTTTGGGAGCAGGAACTTTCGTGTGTATCACGCTGTTGGATTCACTAACTGCGACGAAAGACGTTTTATTCATCTTTGTCAGCTCTGAGATAGTGGCTGTAAGTGAAGCTACTTGATCAGAAAGCATCTGAACAAGTTTTCTAAGTTCATTGCAGGATCCGCACTGCTGATTATTAACGTTTGTAAGAGTTTGTTTCGATGTAGCGGTAGCAAAAGATACATCTTGTTTAACCAGGTTCCGTGAATTATTTAACTTTTTGTATTCTCTTCGTGCGGCGGGGAAAGTTAGCTTTTGCTCCGTACAGATTTTGAGAATTGCCTTTTCTTCTTTAAAGATTGCGCAATCTCGGAAGCGGGCTGTATGTGGACCACTGCAGTTTGCGCATTTTTCACTTTCTTCGCAGTTAGTGTCATTGTGACCTTCTTTAGCACATCGAGCACAGATCTCAGTTTTCGTACAAGATGTTGTAGTTTGACCAAAACCTTGGCATCTGAAACATCGCCGTGGGTTGGGTATGAATGGTCGTACCCGAACCGAGAGGTAACCCACTTTAATCTTTTCTGGTGGAACAGGGAGATTGAATGTTAGTATAAGAGACGGTGTCGGTTCTTCTGTTCCGTTCTGCCGTTTCATAATACATTTCACTTCAACAACATCTTGGTGGCAAAGCTCGTCAACTATTTCAGTGATATCTATATCTAAAAGGTCTCACAAAAAATTACACCCCGGCTCGTATTTAAAGTTTTGTGGCTTTCTGCACTTATATTTATACCACACATATTACGGAGACGTAAGATAGATCGACTGTGTTCGTCGTTGAATGTTTCGATTAGAATCGATCCGTCGCGTAATTTCCTGATGTTCTTCGGGGAGCCACTTGCACCTGTTACAGTTTTGTTTATTAGGAAAGGTGAAACCTTTTGGAGGGAGCCACCTTTCTGACTATTTCGGAGAACAACGAATCGAATATTTTTAGAGTTCAAGTCTAAAGATTTGCAGTTCTCTTCGATAGGACTTTTATCCTCGTTAGACAAAGCTGATCGAGGTCTCTTCACAAGACTTAATTTGGTGGTTTTTTCAGATGGACCACCAACCATCTTGGAATTTAATATAGGAACAGAAATTTTGGTCCCACGGGTACCGGCGAAAAATGGACCACTCCAGCAGAGCGCACGCGTACTGGAGCTAGAGCTAAGTACAACTGGGTTCGCCCTGGTGCCCAGAGCACATCGTTCGAAACTCACTACGTAGAGCCATTCACCCAACGGCACGATTTGTTCCGTTTGCGTTGTTTACGGTTGCGTTTCGTAAGATGTCGCAACACCACCGAGTGTTAATGTAAGAAATATCAGTGTAGGATGTTGTTGTGTAATTGTGTAAGTATGTATGTTGTAATTTATGTAGTGTTCTTGGTGTATTATATGTGTATGATGTAAAGTGTTCTGCAGCTCACTGTATAGTGGGAAGAATAGCTGCAGAGGCTAGGCCCGTGGGGACGCCAACCCCCAAAGTCTTAAAGTATAAGACTCCCCGTCGGGGAAGCAAATGATATATGTATCCTATTGCCACAATAATGATAAAAAATTGTAGAAATATAAAAAAAATTGTTATACAAAGGTTTTTCAAATTATAACAAAATTAAATATTGTTACACTAAATCTGTAATTGTTCAGATGTAACAGATAGTAATAAATTACTTTTGGTCAGTTTTGAGGGAATTAATGAAGTATAAAAATTATTTTACTTTTAAAAAAATCATGAAAATTTGTTGCATAAAAAGGATTTTATAAAACATTAGGAAGTAACAATATTAAATTAACAAATAATGATTATATTTAAATGTCTGTGTTTTTTTAAACAATTTTATCACTGATGCCAAATTTCAATGGACTGTGAACTTGTTGGATTGTCATTTGGTAACTGAAATGTTCCTTTTTTGTCTGAAAATGCTGGTCCATTTTGAGCTGAGAATGTCTCTAGTGTTCCCTTTAAATAATAATTTTGTTTTGACTTCCAACAGTGGATCAGATACATCTGATCACAGTTTATTAATGATGAAATTTATGTTGAAGTTAGAAAACTAAAAAAAGAGAAAAGATATATAAATCAGATTAAAAGAAAATTTGTGTAAGTTTAAATAACCTCCATGAACTAGAGTAGACATTTTTGCAAGTAGATACATAAGAAAACTAATGTGTATGCCTTTAAAACACAAGATAGTAAGTATATTTGGAATAGCAGATAAATACAAAGTACAAAAATGTGAATGACAAATGAGCCAGTATATTGTATCAGCATTTAAGAGAGATACTGAGATGTAAAAAAAAAGATAATTAAAGGGAACATAGACTAACAAAAAAGTGGAGACAGGTTTAAATATTAGGTGGACATCAAGAGAAATATTAGGTAAAGTTTTTCATTGTTACTGGAGGAGAGAATAGAAACTGATAGAGCACTCTAAATTTGAAAAGAATTTAGTTTTAAATGAGCATTAATCTGAAGGAATTGATATACTGTTATAAATACCATATGTTGAACGAAATTATACCTGAATAGATTGTGTGAGACTGGAGAAGTGTCCTCAGATTTTGAAAAGAAAAATTTTATTGGATCTCTATATTGAAACAACAGGATCGTTTCAATATAATTTTGCTTTATGCTTATGAGGCATAAAGCAAAATTTGTATATCTATGGTTTTTTAATTCTTGTACCTTGTGTGAGATATTCTGGATAGCTTCATAATTGATACCTGATACAAACATAAGGAAATTCCATAAAATATAAACAGTAATTTAATATATAATCAATGCACTATATTAAATTTAAATAAAACTATTGTGATATTTTGAAAAATATTTTAATTTATATTTATTTAATAAATAAATTATTATTGTATGTCCGAGAAATCCCTGTACCCCTCCCTGCAATTAACAGTGGCTATTGTTTTAAAAGCTGTGTGGCATTCGGTTCCTAAGAAATAATTTTTTTATGTTATTGGTATCCCTGCTTTCAAGATTAGCAGGACATTTGCTCACTCTCTTGTTTCAACTGCAAAGTCATGGCTGATGTGAAGGTCTGTTACAGTGTTGAACAGTTGGTGTCATGTATTTGGGTTTATGGAACAAATAATGAATGCATTTCTTAATTACTTTAAAAATACTTGTATTGTAACTTAACAATAATCGATTGTAAGAACCATTTTTTTTCTTCCAATAGTTTTAAGACAGGTCAGATATTGAACAAAAGACATAAGTACAAAAATGTATTTCATTCACTGATTCAATTGAGTAGTCTCATATTAAATCTACTCCTAAACAAGTGGCCAAACTTAATATATTGTGGTCAACAATGCATAATCATATTAAAAAAGATTGAATATATAACCAGTATAATCAATCAAGATTTGTGAAGAATTATTGGATGAAGACATGGAACAATATGATGCAGCCTGCCATGCTTTATTAGCACAATTTAAAAATGTGTCCCACACTAGTGTTGTTTTCTGCTAAATGTACAGTTCATGAGAAGTATGTAGTTTTTGGCCTCAGGAGAATCCTCATTTCTTCCGCAAGTTAGACAGAAATCCACCACATCATGATATGGATTGTGATGACATCAAAATTACTTGTTTGGGTTTTATTTATTATTTTTTTTCTTCAGTCATTTGACTGGTTTGATGCAGCTCTCCAAGATTCCCTATCTAGTGTTAGTCATTTCATTTCAGTATATCCCCTACATCCTACATCTCAAACAATATGTTTTATATATTTCAAACGTTGCCTGCCTGCACAAAATTTTTTTCCTTTTAACTGTCCCTCCAACATTAAAGCAACTGTTCCAGGATGCCTTAATATGTGGCCTACAAGTCTGTCTCTTCTTTTAACAATATTTTTCCAAATGCTTCTTTCTTCATCTGTTTGACGCAACACCTCTTCATTTATCACGTTATCCATCCGATTTTTAACATTCTCTAATAGCACCACATTTCAAAAGCTTCTAATCTTTTCTTCTCAGGTACTCCGATCGTCCAAGTTTCTTTTCCATATAAAGCTACGCTCCAAACATATACTTTCAAAAATCTTTTCCTGACATTTAAATTTATTTTTGATGTCAACAAATTATATTTCTGACTGAAGGCTTGTTTCGCCTGCACTATTCGGCATTTTATATCACTCCTGCTTCGTCCATCTTTAGTAATTCTACTTCCCAAATAACAAAATTCTTCTACATCCATAATCTTTTCTCTTCCTATTTGTACATTTAGTGGTCCATCTTCGTTATTTCTACTACATTTTAACTTTCATTTTGTTCTTGTTTATTTTCTTGCGGTAGTTCTTGCATCGGACTTCATCCATGTCTTTCATTGTTCCTTTTAAATCCTTTTTACTCTCAGCTAGAATTACTATATCATCAGCAAATCGTAGCATCTTTATCTTATCACCTTGTACGGTTACTGCGGATCTAAATTGTTCTTTAACATCATTAACTTTTAATTCTACATAAAAATTGAAAAGTAACTGGGGTAGGAATCATCCTTGTTGGACTCCCTTTTTTATTACATCTTCTTTCTTAAGTTTTTCGATTATTACTATTGCAGTTTTTTTCCTGTAAACCAGAGGTTCCGAAACTTATTTTTCTCATAGACCACTTTCAAAATTTTGCTGGTTCCGGTGGACCCCCTGCAGCTACATTTCTACCATATTTCCAGTTGACGGAAAATGTGAAAAATAGATCTAACTATGAAAATTTGCGTTACAGCTGAGTTCCACGAACTCACAGCTTCCGAAAAAAAAGTGAGAATTGATTGGTTAATTTTTGATTGACTGTGCTGTGAGTGGATGTCAAAAAAGTGTAAAGTTGGCCAATCAAAAAAAATGCTTCCATCCAATTTTACATTTTTGACATCTACTCACAGCACAAGAAAGCAATCAATTCTCACTTATTTTAGTTAGAAAACTTCCCATTCAGAGTGGTAAAAAGCAAAAGAAAAATAGTATATTTTTTTGTGTTGCATTTATTCAAATATGTAATCATTACACTATTAATTATTATTGTTATCATATTGCAATGTAATATAATAAAATTGTCGTAATATAATTAAAATTAAACATTAATAACGTAATGTAACTTCTACAATGACAATCACAAAATAGTTACAATTTTAATGGGAGGGATGTACTTGATGGATTGACAGCAAATTATCAATATTTGGCTTCAGTTTTGTTAGGAATAAGTGCAAATCTCCCCGTTCTGTGATATTGAATCTGCTCCTTTTTTTTTGATAAAAGGTTTGTAACGACACTAAAACTTTTTTTGACAACATATGACAAGGGAAACGCTATCAAAAGCTTTCTCGCAATTCCCCACAGTCCAGGATATTTTTCTGATATTTCTGCCTGCAGCCAAAATGTTTGATACCCTCTTTTAAATTTCACCTTCAGCTCCTCATTAGTGCTAAGGTCGAATAGCTCCTCTTGTAATATCACATTCTCCACTTCCGTTTCATCAAATGGATTTATGATCCATGGTGGTATTTCCATCGTCAGAATATCTTCAAATCTGATTTTGAAGTCATCATGCAGGGCAATTAAATGTTGAACATATGTCTGAATATCCTCATCAAGGCATTCTACCTGTGACAAGTTTGAAAACTGGGAAAATACGTGCCGACTAATATTTTGGTTCATAAATTTCAATTTTCCAAGAAAAGCTGAAATTACACACTTTGTTTTTATTAAATTGAGACTGTCCCCTTGTAATTGTAAGTTAATGTCATTAAATTTTTTGAACAAATCTGTCAAATACGCGATGTCAGCTTTCAAAGTGATCAGGTTTTCTTTTAAATCTGAATCTTTACCTTACAGAAACTCTAAAACTGATTCAAAAAGTGAGTAAAATCTTGTTAAACATGCACCTTTCGACAACCAGCGTACTTCAGTATGTAACAGCAATCGTTGGAAGTCATCATTTTCATCGCACAATTGGGCAAATAAACGCGTATTCAATGCATTGCTTCTTATCTTGTTAACAGCATTAATTACAAGTTGAAGCGATTGGTGCAATCTATCACTCAGATTTTTCGCTACTAGGTGTTGTCGGTGGATGACACAGTGAATTGCAGTTACCTCTGGTATAATTCTTTTAAAATGGCTTATAAACCCACGATATCGCCCGACCACGGCAGGAGCTCCATCTCTTGCCACCGAAATGACGTTTGTGAATGGAACTGATTTTTCGTTAAAAAAATCACTCAGGACATTAAATAATGATTCACCTTTAGTGTCCGTCTCCAAAGTTTTCGCGAATAGAAGGTCTTCATGAATTTCTTCGTCCATAACAAATCGAACATATGCCAGTAATAATGCTTCATTACCAGGTAAAGTTGACTCGTCCAGTTGAATAGAAAAATGAGTTGTTTGCAGATAATTACACAAGAAACTTTCAATATCAGAGCTCATTTCATCAATACGTCTTTGTACAGTGTTGTTACTCAAAGAAATTCTTTTGAGTATGTCAAAAGGAGATTTGTGCAGAACAGTTTTTAAAACCTCTTCAACAGCGGGTAAAATTAACTGTTCTCCAATGGTGTGCGGTTTTCCAGATTTCGCTATAAGTAATGAAATATTGTACGATGCCCGCAAGCCATCATCGTTACTTTCAGACGTTGAAGCGAACATACTGTGTACGGTAGCTCTCTTTTCATATTTTTCCTTCAATGTTTGAAAATAGTTCAAATCTTTACCTATTTTATCAGGATGACACCTTCTTAGATGATCTTCGAGCTTCGATGGTTTCATAGTCATTGCTCAAAATTTTGCTGCCCAAAAGTCATATAGGCAATCGCTTGTCTGCCTTTGATGGAAGAAATCAAAATTAAAAATAATCAATACTGTACAGTCGACATTTCTTCTTAGATTCAGCCATGTTTAGTATAGTTACCTACCGGTAAATAGAAAAAAAACTTTGTTTTAGTAATCTCAAGGCGGTCTTACTTAACAGGATATGACTATTTTAACAGAATAGGATTAATTAATTATTGCAATGAAATAAAGTACCAGCGGCAAACTGATTCTAATTATTAAAAGCAATAAAACGGTAAGATCCATAATAAAGTTTTATGAAAATGGCTGAACCGATTTTAATGTGATGTAAAACATTTTTTCATTAATTATATTTTGATATATTTCTGTAAATTCTATAGAAAATACTTTTAAATAACCAATATTTTGATATCACAACTCTGCGATTTTAATCATTCATTTATTACTTAAAGACAGGTACAATTTATGAAAATATACAACGTGTAACAGAATAAGGGTTACAACCGGGAAATGGTATGTTCAGGATCAGTTTTTAAGTCGATTCCAATAGTTCTTTTTTATATATCTGGAAAAAAATTAGACCAAAAATTAATAAATCCTTAAAAGGAAGAGATTTCTTTTAGGAATAAGCCTCGCCCTTTGCACCTACGTATTTTTTGTAATTTATGCATTTTTTGTTTACTGACGTGTACAATATATTGTCAAATAAATAAATAAACAATAAATAAAGTAAAAGTAAGTACTTACTAATTTTTCCGACACTGGCAAACGCTAACATCTATTCACTTTACTTTTCTTTTCGAAATTCCGGAAACAAATGAGTAACGTTTATCCTTGGCAATCGTATTTATATTAATGAAGAATCAAACAAGTTCATGCAAGATTGCTAGCACACACACCACAAGTCGTATTTCGTCCCTTTGCACGTCTGAACAAGCGTTGCGGACGGCGGCAGCGGCGGCGCTGTGCAAGTCTCGACACGTTCGCTGTACTGAATATGGAATATGCAAGTTTTTACAAGTAACAGTCGCTGAGCTTCTCAAAACATTATCTGCCTAGATTGATACGCAAAGTCAAGCCAACATTTTAGTTCTTCACTATCGAAACCAGATGAATTTTCGTGGACCCCCGCTTACGAATTGTGAACCCCCATTTTTTTGTCACGCCAACGTAAACCCCCGTCGAGTATCCCGTGGACCCCTGGAGGTCCACCTGGACCACTTTGGGAATCAATGCTGTAAACGTTAGCTATTGTTCTTCTGTCTGTACTTGAACCCTAATTTTTTTTTAAATGCTGAACATTTTATTCCAGTCTACGTTATCAATGCCTTTTCTAGGTCTATAAATGCCATGTATGTTAGTTTGTTTTTCTTTAATCTTCCTTCTACTATTAATATGAGCCCTAAAATTGCTTCCCTTGTCCCTATACTTTTCCTGAAACCAAATTGGTCTTCTTCCACTCTCCTTTCAATTCTTCTGTACAAAAGAATTGAGAGAAGATTTTTTTTAAGAGTATGTATTTACATACTCTTAAAAAAAATCTCCTGAGATGTAAGGTGAACCTTACTTGCATAAGTTTTTAGGATAACATTATGGAGGAAAGGAATATCCTTAAGAATCATAGAAATGGTAATAAGGATTGTTCAAAAAATTGTGAAGTAGTAAGAATTGCATTAGGGAAGACTGAATTTTGTGTAGAAATTAACAGTATATGCTCCCTGTTACTTTACCTTTGTTATTTATCTGTTATGATGAGATCAATAAGAAGGTGAAAAGGAAAATAAAAAACAAGAGAATGGTGGTTATTTGCTGATCTCATTGTCAGTTTGGGAGAAAAAGTGGATTTAGTCTGTTACTTTTTGCGCAGACGAAAGAAATAATAAAGTTAAAGATGACAAAAGCATATAGAAAAGCAAATTATTACTAGTAATGAAAAATTATAGAAATGGAAGCGATAATTTGGAATTACTTTCAAGGAGAAGCTTAAAAAAGTGTTATATGTTTTATGCTATGAAATGATCAAGGATGAGAAGATCAACTGGGAAATTAATAGTATAGTGCAGAGGAGGATTTTCTTTTACTGCAAGTAAGGAAATAAACAATAATCATGCATTACTATCCTAATATTAGTTCAAAGCCTTGGGTGACTATAAGAAGAAAGGATATAAAATGCAGGGACTGAAATTTACAGTTTTTAAGAAACACAGAAAAGGAAAAAATACTGATATAAGAGAATAGATAAGATGTAGAGCACTACATGAGAGAATTGGACAAGATTGAATTGAGATTTAAAGAAGAGAATAGTGAGAAAAAATGGTGAATAGAAAGAAAAGCAGTGACACATTAATAATTTAATTTTGGCATTTTTTTGTAAGATTTATTACAATAATTTTTTCTTTCTTAATTAGAATTATTATTGGAAATAGTTTCTGTAAATATTGTGAAAAATATTTTTCATAAATTTTACTGTTAATTAACTTCTGCCTTTATTATAAGAAAGTTTCATTAAAAGTAGTAAAACATTCATATTTTTTGTACAATGTTAATATTTATCTAGCAGTCCCTATTTTCATAGTTGATTTGAAATATTAAATAGCAATAATGATATTCAAATAAAAATAATTTTGCTTTAAGAATTTTTAGTAAATTGTAGTGTTTGTACTCGTATATATACTGCAGTCTTTCTTTGTCTTCAACGATAGATTTTGATCTCTTTAAGGGTTGGATATAAGGAAATATTTTTAAAAAAAGATTTATTTGGTAATTTAAATATTATTTTAGCTTATATATCTTCAAAAATACTTCATACTGTTAGTGCACTGATCTCAATATTTTATTTTCTGTTTGTAATCTTGGTGGAATTCTGTTGGCGTGAAAGAGTATGATCCCGTAGCAAATTGTCTTTGTTCTCTTCAGTTATTTTAAAACATTTCAAATTAATTATAATTTTGTAAAAAAAACTTCATGAGCAAATTTTAGAAAGAAGGTTTAAGAACAATAATTGCAGGTATTTTGACCAACACTTACTTACTGATGGGAGTGGCACAACATCATGAAGTTACCGATTCATGGGTGAAGCACCCATGAATTATTGACACATGTCTCTGATTGCTTATTTCTTACTTCTCTCTTATATTACATTATTGTTAAACAAAATTCTTTGTTATCTACTGTGCTTGAAAATTTTTTAACAGCAGGAAAATAAAGAGAATCAACCTTTATGTTATTCAGTTACTAGTTATTAAACTGATAATTCTGCAGTAAAAATTTCTTTTAAATATAAGAAACGAAGTACGGTCACCTCCTAGTGATGCTTGTTGGATAACGCTAAGAACCACGCAAAATACTTTTTTACTCGTACAAGGATGGGTAGTCAGTTATAACTAATATTTTTAAGATAGATGGTTACTGTTTTGAAAGCTGCATTCTTCAGAACACTCAGAGTTTTGGGTCTGTACTGCCCAAACTGCTGCTCTGAAGAAATTACAATACAATGATATTTTTCATAAATTGAATAATCTTTCATTTTTATTTGTCATTATTATTCTCACTAGCGTGAGTTTAATGAACTCAGAGGGCTAGATGAGAAAGTTGAATGAAGTGAGCCCTGACCTGTTAAATATCAACTGACCGCGAAGGAAAACGCTAGTAACCATATAGTGCGGTTGAAGCTGAGTCGCAGATGCTAATATATTTATAAATAAGCAGGTAATTCACGAAGAATGTAATTAACTTCCTACTACTGAAAATAAAGAAAAAAAAATCATATAAACCTAAGTTCGGAAACGCTTCGTTAGTGAGTGTCGGCTAGCGAAGATTTCGCCCTGACTTCTGCGCCTACGATAAAATTGAAACTAACTGTAATTCTTGGGAACCAAATGAAGGGGTAAATTTATTGATTTTTATATGAAATCTGATCAGTAAAACTGAAAAAAGATAAGTCCCAGAACTTTTAGTACTTTCTGAGAAATTTGGGGTAAAACAAAAGATTGGAATCAAAAAACACATTAATTTATTTTTGTGTAAGATAATTTTGTTAAACTGATAATAAAAATGTCATTTATAAACAAAACTTGTAGAGAATTTGATTTTGATTAAAATGGTACGAATAAAGTCCACTTATATAAAAAAATAAAGTGCACTTACGTACTTAGGAAAATATAGTTATGTAACATGTTATGTTACGCCAAAAATCAGTTCAAACATTCATAACTGATAGCGGTCAAATAGACACCAAAATAGAAAATATAAGTTAACAAACAAAACGGGCTAATTATGTCAAATTTATACAAAATAGAAAATTTATTGTGCACAATACAAAAACAAAACTTCAGTTATATAAACAGTGGAAAACAATTACCAGTTATTTTTTAGTGTTGAAAAAAAATCCTCATAACAATGTGGTTTTGTATTAAATGGAATATGAATGAAAATAGGTTGTTTCTCATTATATGTTCTGTGCAATATTTTGTCGTATTTGTACCCATCCTAAAATTTTTGAACTTCAAACTAATTCATTTGATCTTTAGCTTTTTATTTTGTAATCATTATGTATGAGGAATTTTTGATGTTCACTTTAAAAAGAAATTGATATTCTCATGTGTAATCGCTCATACTTCTGTATCTTTATCATATTTTATATATTACCCACCTTATGGAATAGTTAACATATCTTCAAAATTTCGGATGCTGTACTGACACTGTACTGAATTGTTGCTCTGAAGAAATTACAAAAGACTTACATTTTTTTATAAATTGAACAGGCTTTAAAATTTTTGTTTATCATTATTATTCTCACAAGCAAGAGTTTAATGAACACTGGCGCGTCAAAGAGACAGAGCTCCTGACCGGCTAGTTAACTTATAATTAATAATCTGTTAATGTTCAATTTGTCATCAAAAATGTTCTGAAATGTCAATATGTAAACTGGATGTATGTATCATCAATTTTGTAAAAAAAAAAAAAATACAAAAAAAAGATTTTTATATTTACAATTGTACATTAATGTAAGGAATGTAAAAGAATGATTTCTTTTTTTTTACACTTATTTACTTTTGTTTTATGATCAAGCTAATCTCCTGATTCTTTAAACAAATTATTTTTTATCCCAGTTTTTGGAAACTTTCTTAAGTTTTCTTTCTTTTAAATTTAACCTATGTCATTTTAAACTTTGTTGATTTAAATTACATCACATAAACAAAATAAAAAAAAAAAAATGATCATACTATTGCAGCTGTTAAAAAATTAATAATGTTCTAAGAAGTTAAGTTGATGTCAAGTTAAGTTAATGTTCAACCTTTTAGTAAAAAGCAAAGAAAAATTAAGATAGGAATAAAAATTAACTACTGACAAAGGTGCTGCATAATAATACCAAAACGTTTTTAAGCAGAAAAATGAGTATTCAGGCAACAAAATTACACTGATTAACCAACCTAACTTTAGATATCACTCTTGATACTTTTTTAATTTATGTTTTCTAGAAATTAATTAAAATTAAATATTGAACACCACTTCATAAACTCACAACATATTTCATAAATTATCTATTAAAATAACTACTTTTAAGTAAAGTAGTTTTGTGAATTTGGTAAACAGTAAAGGATTTATAAAAAAAAAAGTTGTACTGATTAGTTACTTTTAATATTAAAATTTCTAGTAGTAACTAATCAGTATAATTTTCAATGAAAGACTAATATTAGAAAGCGAAAGCTTCAATATATATTTAATGAAAGAAAAATAATCTCTTAAAGTTTTATTAAATTCAAATAATAGTTTCATTACCTTATTTAAAGAAATATGACACAAAACTATGATAATTAAGTAACGTTTTCTCGATGAAATAAAAACAATATAGAAAAAATTAATATTCGTGTTCGGCGTTTTTAATACTATTTTGTTAGTTTTCGCAAAACTTCCCTCCCAAAGTTAATTTAATTAAATCACTCCATCTCCTGCGACATCTATTGAAAAAAAATTGATTCAAGTATTATAAACACGTGTGATCTTTTAGGTTATGGTATACTGTAAGCGTTGTAGTGTTGTATAGTTTTGTTAATTATTTTTTAAGCGGAACATACTTATAGCTCATTGAAGGTAACTTATTCCATAAATTTTCTGTGAGGGTTACAAATTTGGATTCTTGAAGTACACACTAATTTGTCGTATTTACTGACATTGGTTTTTTTTTAAACATTTTAAATTGTACAATATTGCTGTAGCTTAGCTAAGTTTCTTATTTACAACCAAGTTATTTATTTATTTCATGCGAGAATTCAGTTTCTGTTGTAAATTCTTTAATTTTAAAATTTAGGTTAGTTTTAAACTTTTTTGAGTGAACAATTAGAAAAATGATTCTCTCTTCAGAAAGTGAAGACCAAAGAAACATTGTAGTGTAGTTGAGTAAATGTAATTCATTATTTATTAATAAAAAAACACAGACTTGTATTAAATAAAAATTACAAAACATAATAATAGCAAAAAAGACACACTAAAGGATTGTAAGGAAACTCTTTTAAACGTGAAATACAACAAACAAATATAGATGTAAAGAATAAATTATTTGTATTTATTAATTGATTTTAGAAATAATCTGATGGTCAGAATGATTGCTTTTGGAATACAGACGCTTAACATGTTTGCTGTTTCTTATGAGTATTTTGCAACACTAAAAATAATATTGCATAATTGCCCTGATTATTATCCCTGTAGTTTTAACAACCATCATTTACTGGTTTAACGCTTCTGTCATTTTAATACTTTGTATTTTTTATTTAACTTGTCCTTTTTTTAATCCCTTTCTTATTAATAATTGGAGAAACTTGACTTATAACACACATGGTATTTAGTACTTTTAAGTAATAACAGTTGTTTCAAGTTAATTGCTTAATTTATTAATTTGTGTATAGAAATCATTTAATAATTATAACCTTGGTTGAAAGATTATTTATCAAATACATAGATATTATATTATCAGAACAGCAATTTTAATATATCCTAGTGTCAAAATTCTAAATCTTGAGATTGTACATAATATAATGTACATTCTGTTAAAAATATTTTTTATCAAATCCGAGTTATTAATGTTTTTAAATTATTTAAAGAGAAACTGTAATATTTGAAATCCTTTTAAAAATCATTTAATATATATTTTATTTTTGTTAATTACAAATTGAAAATTGGTATTTTTATATATAACATTTATTAGACTTTTTTTTTACAGATGAGGTATTTTGATAAGGTGAACAAATCCCCAAATAAAAGTAGTGGATTAGATAATAATGAGGAAATTAAAGTATATGAAGGAGGCCTTGCTGAAGGTAAAAAACGAAAAACAAAACATTTGGAAGAAAGAAAAAAACATAAAGATAGACTCAAAAAAATTGCTAACTTGAGTAAAGACAATGATAATGATGTAAATGTACAAAATGTACACACTAAACTTGTTTCAAAATATAAACTATTAGCTGAGAAGAAAAAGAAACGTAATAAAAATGAATCAAATTCAAAAGTAGATCATGTATCTGTACCGAAAGAGAAATTACAAAAGTATAGTAGAGGTGATGGATTTGAAGGAACTGGGGTAAAAACTAAACTTATGAAGAAAAAACTTTTACAGAAAGAGCAGAATATGCAATGGGCTGCTGAGCAGGCAGCTCGTGCTGAGATTCTTTTGCTTGGAGAATCTGGGTAAGTTTTTTTATACATAATTTGAAGTGTTTTGAAAACTTTGATTGTGATTTAACAGTTTGGGTGTAAACAGAGTATGTGAAAAAGTTGAAAATTATTTACTCTATTTTAAATTATATGGAAATTTATTCTTTCAGATGATCTTGGAGTTAATTATGAAACTCTTTCATTAGTGGCATTTCTGGTGGTACTGCTAACTCAAAAATATTTGAAAAGGTAGTTTTCAACTGGCTTAAACTGGCCAGTTACTGGTTTAGACTTTAGAGTTGGAAACTGTGTAAAAATAAATTAAGAAACAGACTAAATAATTAGAAATCATTGGTTCCAATTTGTCAAAATATCAGATGGAATATTTACGTATTCAGTATTAAGTTAAGCATAATTTTTATGTGATTTGACACTGATATGATCTGGTGCTAATATGTATACATCAGAGGTAGTTACTTTACAGTTGTACATTCAGTTATTTAACATCTCATTCACTTAGTAATAAATGAAAATAAATTCAACTTTACTAACTTTAAAAGTAATTATAATTACTTTTAAAGATAGTAAGTTAAATAAAACAATCCAATAATAATAAAAGAGTTAGTGATATGATAAATCAATCATCATTAAGTAAAATTCTTAAATGTAATAACCTGTCATAAACTTGAATATTGCGCTATGATTAATGTCAAGATTCATAATAATAAATTGACAAGAACATTTTGTCATAGATTGTTATTCTCTGATATACAGTATCCTTATTTTTTTATTTTTTGATCACCATTTTAAAAAAATGTAGACCATTGAAGAAACTCATTAGATTTGGGGTAGGAGTAAGGAAACATGCAGTCTAGGTGACGAAGAAGAAAAATTGTGATGTGAAGTTTACCTGTGATTGTAGGAAAATTTCTATAAAAAGGCTGAAAAATTTTTAATTGAAAATATTTTTATTCCATTGAAGAATTATCCTCAGTAATAATAATAATAGTAACCAAGAAATAAAAAAGTAGTTGTAGGTTTAGGAGTTGATAACATTGGTGTTATAACGTAGTTGGTAGGAGTTGTTCAACTTTTGACTCTAGCAAAATTAGTACTCAGTAATAAATCACCATGCGATGATTATATATATAACACATAACATAATTCCATTGATGAGGGAGTTGTTTAATTAGCTCTAAAAAGAGCTTTCAGAAGAAAAATTACCATGTAATTTGTAAGTTAGTTGAATATTAGTTTTAAATATATAAAAAAATATACACACATGTTTTGTTATACTGATCGACAAAGATATCTAAATTGATTTTATTGTTTGACTACTGAAAGGTGAAGTGATTATTCAAAACTTTATATATATTCTGGATGAATTAAGTTAATAGCTGTAATACGTCAGGATTTGAACCATCTTTCATGAAATTGATATCCATAAATAAAACAAAATAAATATAACCGTCATCAAATAAATAATTACCTGCCCGTTAAAAAGAAAGATACAGCAGCAAGGGACTTTTGTCCATGTTCTGTGATTAGTTGGGAGATACATAATTCTCCAGGTATACTTGTGTTCTGAAATTGATATATATAAGTAATGAACACCAGTATGTAATAATCTATTACATACTAAATTCCTGCAAATTGAAAAAAATGACCTTATCCGCAAAAAAAATCATTTTTTTAGCAGATAAGGTTAATTTTCAAAAATTCAGAATATTTTTAATGATTACATTTTAATAGATTTTATTTCAATATCTGATTAAAAACGCCAGCAATTAATAAAATAATTCCTTTTTATTGGAAAATAGTAACAAAAAATTATGAATTTTTTATTTTCCTCATTTTTTATAAAAATATTTATTTCTAATTTTATGATATATAAATAGTTTTGAGCATTAAAAATGTTGTAATTGTGAAACAATTTTTTTTTCTTTTTTTATTTGGGGACTCCCATACTAAAAGGGAAGCATTTGGGTAAAATTAATTTTTAAGAAAATAATCCTTAAGTGGTGATAATAAATTTTAAAATTGTTTAAAAAATATAAAGATACAGCCACAATTCTAAATAAACAAAGTTATAATTTTCTAGGAAGGGGGAGAAAAGTTTTGCCTGAATTTTTTTCCAAGAAATACTGAGAGGAAGAGCTGTCGAAAAATTAAGATTGTTTCATTTTAAATGGAGTGGGTAACTTGCAAGAGCATTTAAATTTAAAATAAATTTACAATAAAAATTTTTTTTAATTGGTGCAATCAATGTAGTGAATGCGTTGCTAGTTATTCTTGGGAATGACTAGTTTATTTTCAGGAGTAACTTGTGTGATACATGTTAGATAACTACTGTTCAGTTTTATTTTTAATGAAAAACTGTTTTTGGAGAAGGTATTCAATCTTTCAGGTAACAGCAGTCTCTGTTTTAGTTGCTGTTTGCAACCTGAATATCTGTTTGTTTTGAATAACTTTGGGAACATAAGATAGTAAGTTATTATCTTTTGTTTTTGCAACAATTGTAACATCTTTGAAAAAGATTGAAGGGTGTGAAAAAAACTTAAGTTTTGCATAATCTACACACAAAAAACTGGCAAAAATAAATGTAAAGATAAAAAATTATTTTAAATCTATTTTTTATTTAGTATTTCTTGTTTATATTTTCATTAAATTAATTGTTTTTTCCTTTTTAGTGCAGTTGAAGCAGAAGATGGTGAAGTGACTCGTCAATATAGACAAAAAGAAATTGTAAATAATGTTGATATTACTAGTGCAAAAAAGAGTTTTGAATTACGCCTTAGACAGTTTGGGCCATACAGGTTAATTTTATTTATTTTGATAGCTGTTTAGTATCTATAAATAAAGCTGTATGAAACGATAAGCATGCATACACACACACACACATATATATATATATATACAGGGTGTCCCATATAAAACACAACCCATCAATCACTCATCCATGAAATTTCAAAAGTCAAGCTTACTCCCCTACTCGTTACTGAAATGGACTCGTCCAACATCTGAACATCGCGGCGACGCAGTAGAGCACTACCGATAGTAACAACAATGCAATCATAACGTTCAGTGTATTGCTAGAGACAAGATGGTGTTTTCGCTAGACGAACGTGTTTTCATTGTTGAGTCATACTTCAGTATGAAATCGGCGGTTGCAGTGCAAGATTTGTTTCGCCATAAGTACCCAGATAAACCAGCTCCTAACAAAACCTCAGTATTAAGGTTAGTTGCAAAATTTAGAGAGACTGGTTCTGTTAATAACAAGGAACACAAAAGATCTGCATCAGTGTTGAATACAGATACAGTCACTGAAATCAAAGACCGATTACTCGCCTCGCTAAATAAGTTGATCAGACCAATAAGATAAGTTGAATAAGTTGATCAGACAATAAGTTGATCTGCTGAAATTAATTTGTCTAAATCAACTGTTCATCGGGCGACCAAACGATTACAATTACGACCTTATCGTATTCAAACGGTTCATCGACTTCTTGAGCCCGAGAAAGAAAAACGGCTACAATATTGTCAACGGTTCCGTCGATTTCTGCGTGAGGGAATTAATGTTATGGATTCGTTATTTTTCACAGATGAAGCACGGTTTCATTTGGATGGCTACGTAAACAGCCATCCAAATTCCAGTAGAATTTGGAGTGCTGAAAATCCCCATGTTTATCACAAAAAACAATTACACCCGCAGAAGTTGGGCGTGTGGTGCGTGATATCGCGGAAGAAAATAATCGGTCCTATTTTTTTCGAGTAGACCATTAATGCAGAACGATATCAGGATATTTTATTTCAGTTCATTGCACTCTTGGAAGAGGAAAACAGACACTGCTGGCTACAACATGACGGTGCGACATCGCACTACGCAGGTTCAAATTCTGTGAGGAATTCTTTGGGTAATCGTGTTATCGGTCGAGGCTTGTGGCCACCAAGGCCTCCAGATTTGACTGCGGCGGATTTTTTTCTATCGGGTTACCTCAAAGAAAAAGCCTACAGCAACAAACCAGGAACACTTCAACAATTGAAAGTCAATATTGAACAAGCTGTATTGAATATCCAGCCACAAACTTTGAAAAAAGTTGCAAGAAATGCTGTAAAAAGAATTGAAGCTTGTATTCAAGAAGATGGCGGCCACTTTTAACATTTACTCTAAATGTAAGGTAATGGATGGTAATAATAAAAATTACATTTACATTTACACATGCCTTTTTATTATTTCAATACCTACCAATATAAGGTTGGGTTGCATTTTATATGGGACACCCTGTATATACATACACACACACACACACACACACAACAAAACATACATATAACACACCACACACACACATATATAAATGAGAAAATAGACTATTGCATATTCATACATGTTATACGGCTTTAGTACTGAATACTTCTTGTATATTTTCTAAAAGCTTACTGGTATCTTAATATTTTTTTTTTTAAAGTTGTACATTTGTTAGGGACTAATTGTTAATTTTCTTTTTTCCCTTCTTACAAAAAAATTTAACACAGTCTAAATACCAGGATACTACTCCATACTATGGAATACAGTGTTCCAACCATTTGCGTAGGATTCATCATCACTTCAAATAATGATTAAATATTTTTAGTTATAAAATCAAAAGTAAACAATCTTTATAAAACAGAAATCTTTCAGCAACGAATAATAAAGAAACACAGTCATAATTCGTTCACAGGTACAACGTACATCTTATTTTCAAACTATTCAGAAGGAATAATAAGGTATTGTAGATTATTTACTTATTTATTGCAAAGTAAATAAATAGATAAGAAATGAACAAGAATATACAGGATTATATTTTTTGCAGATTTTTTTTCAGATTATTCGTTAATCTCTCGGGAGATGATTCTATAGCCAAAAATAAGAAAAAAATTCACATGAACTTAGGTAGAAAACGGTTCTAATAGGGGAGTTTCAGCTCACAAAACATTTAGCCCTGCTTCTGCTTCCTCTGTGAAAATAAACTGTACTAAAATTCTTGGGGTACAAATTGAGGGGTGAATTTGGTGCTTCCTTATGGCTTTTGGTCTTAGAAATTGAATAAAAGTGGCCTTACTTCTTTATCTTACCTTAAAAAAACAGGGAAAACACAAACATTTTTTTATTGGAAAATAATCTTTTTACTTCCTTGTACGAAGTAAAGCAAGTAAAACTATTTGTTTGTTGACCATACAACCTTGTGGTAAAAATTCATAATGGACAATGCTATTGTAATTGAACAAAACAGTAAGGAGAATCTTAACAATCAGTCAAAATTAGTGTATGTTTTCAGTTTTTGTTCGTTAGGAAGCATCTATTGAATGATTGTGCCTTCGTTTCAGTATCATAACCATAAAACCTTGTTTCATTACCTGATTTGACATGTTTGAGTAATTCTGAGCCATCACTGACATCAGTTTACAATTGTATTATGATGTTTTTGCAATGTTGTTGCTTTTGAAATTCAACGGCTTTGGAACAAATTTTACTGTTACTTTTTTCGTACCCAAAATATCAATTAAAATTCTTTTACACAAACTGTAGAGATTCCCACCTCTTCAGCAACTTCTTTAATAATAATGCAACAATTATTGATCATAATCACCTTTATTTTGTATATATTTTCATCAGTTGTTATTGTGTTAGGATGTCCAGCTATTTTGTCTATTCATGACATTTTTGAAACCCTTTGTAGCTCTTATAAATTCTTGGTATTGGTATAACATCCTTGGCAAAAGACTTCTCTAACATCATCACAACTTCACTGCGTGTTATTCAATTTTTAACAAAATTTAATCCTTATTTTCCAACATTTCCAATTAAAATAGATTGCTAGTCATAATGAAATGCATCCTAATTGCTTGACTGTAAAATTTGAACTACTTGTCTAAATGATTAAAAATATTGATATATATTTTAGACAGTGCTGCCATGTGGTAAAAAACGAGCTCAGTTAAAAAGACATAGCATGCAAATTTAAAAAGTTCTCTTTATGCTTTTGATTGCACTTCTTATACTATCCAAGTTAATTAATATATTTATTTTATGATTTAAGTTCTTTCAGAATACAAAACATAATAACAGTATAATTTTTGCTGCATTTCAGGATGAATTTTACACGCAATGGCAGGTATTTAACATTAGGTGGTCGAAGAGGACATGTTGCTGCCTTTGACTGGATTACCAAAAAATTAATGTTTGAAATAAATGTTATGGAAAATGTTTTTGATGTACAGTATGTATTAACTTTTTAGTTTATATATATTTGTTACAGTATTATAACTGAACAGCCAATAGATGTAATGGTCAGCATGTTGACTTCTCATCAGTAATTACTGGGCCTTATTTTCAGTAATGATCAAGCATTATTTATTTTTATCAACATAAAAATATAAAATATATATTTGAGTAGTTAAATTTTTCTTGTTGAAACAAAGTAATCAAATAAGTAAAAGTAATTCTCCACTTCATTTTTAAAAAAAATGTAATATTATATAAATATATTTTGTTTAGTTTCATTTACTTTAAAATT
Source organism: Lycorma delicatula (assembly GCF_047948215.1). Classification (NCBI taxonomy): domain Eukaryota; kingdom Metazoa; phylum Arthropoda; class Insecta; order Hemiptera; family Fulgoridae; genus Lycorma; species Lycorma delicatula. The sequence goes on along the minus strand of NC_134461.1, from coordinate 76,865,625 downwards.
TTGTTTATAGCAGGAATTTCATAACAAACAAATTCCTGGTTCACATCTCATGGCATAGTAGCTGAATAAAAAAAAAATTAACCAAGTTCTGATGTATTAAATTGTATTTATTAATTACAAAGACCAGATGATTATGATGATTTCAGCACCAGTAAGTTTATGGTAGTAAAAACAAAATCACTGTGTATAAGATATTATACATATTGTACTCTGTAGTGTTGTTATAAAAATATTTAAATGTAAAATCTTTTTTTAAAACATGGTAAAAAAATAAATGAACATCAATTGCGTAAGCTTGGAAGCATCTTTCAATGAAAAAGTAACATAATTGAAAGAGTTAAACATAAAGCATATTATAATTTTACTTTATATCTACTATTTTCTATAGTTTGTCATAATATTACATTTCTAAATGATTTTAGATGCATTTAGTATTAGATATAATTTATGTAAGTATCTCTATATAATTCTTCTATCTCATGACAGTGATAATTTCATAAACACAATCAAAAGAAAGATTATTCAATAGTCAGGAGAAGTGTTATTTTGTTGTTTAATTTGCTGATGATGATGTGATATGATATTCTCAGTTGTTATTAGTTCAACAAAGAATATTGGGAGATTGATATGTTAAAATTCTTAAAAATGCAGTTTATTTATTCTTAAATAAGTTAATATGTACAAAATAAATAAATGTCACAAATACAATTCTGATTTTACTATGAATTTTACAGTAACTAATAAAAATGAATATAAAATTTACGAGTGATTATGACAGTGAGTTAATAATTAATATATACAAGGATTATTTACTATACCATTTTCAGAGGGAACTAGTTTACACTATTATCATTGAATAACTCCTTAATCTCTGTTCACAGCAAACTCACTGAACAACTTCTCATACTGTCCCACAACACAATACTGTTTCAATATAGAATATTCTCATGACTCACGCTTTGCTTGTACGTTCAACTATTATGACATACACTGAATTTTATCGCACACAGTTCAAATGTTCGCTGGTACTTGGCAGTATTTATACCTCTGAGTCTAGGGCTTGATATGTCATAACAACAGCAGATCCGTCCTTTTTTTCATTCAGAGAATTTGTAATATATGTTACTCCTTTTATCCATACTTGACAATAACATTATTTTTATTGAATAATTTAATAACTCATTAATTTTTAAATTACAGCTGGTTGCATAATGAATTGATGGTGGCTGTTGCTCAAAAGGAATGGGTATATGTATATGACAATCAAGGCGTTGAATTACATTGTTTAAAGACTATGAACAGAGTTTTGTATTTGGACTTTCTTCCATATCATTTTCTCCTGAGTTCTATTGTAAGTTTTATTTAATTATGTTATATCAGTAATAACTATCTAAAATTTATGCCAATTTTGAATTGATAGAAAAAGCAAAAGGATAAATTTAAAAAATTTAATTGCTCATAGTGCTTGGATATGAGAAAATACTGTCTTAATTCTAAATACAGATTTAAAATTTGGATTGTTAATAATTGTTTGTAAATAATGGAAAGTGGATTGGTATTATGTCACCACACTATTGAGGGTGAAAAATGTTTTTATTTTTGTTTGAACTTTTTATAAATATCTTCTCCTTTTTAGAGATATAAACCACTGCAGCTTGAAGAGATGGTATCCCAAAATCTATTGTAACAGATTTATAATGATAACTGTTGGAAACAGATATCTTAAATAATTTTTATATTCATACATCTCTGCTCTGATTCAGTTACCTTGCTCTTAGTCTACTAAGCGTCTTGATCTAACATTCATCAAAGTTTTCTCCATCCTGTTCCTCCCAGATGCTGCCTGTATTCTTTATGTCAGTGTTTCTCAAACGTTTTAGCTCCACAACCCCCAAAAAATAAAATAAATATATAATGAAAATTTCCCAACCCCTCCACCCTAAACCTAATGAAAACTAGTAGAAATTATTTAGCTGCATTGATAGCGACAGGTATGAACATGCATGTATGAAGTGTACAAACATCAGCAATTTACAGATTTCAACTGATGTGTATGTGCTCCTTGTAATTTGGTCTGCTTGCATAATATCTGCTTTGAGAGCGTCATGTTCAAAGATGCATATGATACATTTGAACACGTCACACTCTCAGTAATATAAAAGAGGCGTAAGGGATTGCAGAACGTCAGTTTATTTTTGAGTGCAAAGCATGCATCTAGTGGTTTGCCCACAGCAAACTTGGTCGCCAGGCCATCATGCCACTGTACGTCACTAGCTGCTCCCTTGAGCACTACGTAGCGCCAAGTAACCTGATCCAAGGCGATTGTGTCTGGATGGACTCTCTCAATCTTTATTCGGATGAACATTATTTTAAGTTTCATTTAGCTTATGTTTGCTATCTCTAAAGTTAAGTTACAAGTTACAAGTTTTATGTTAGAAAATTCTTTTAAACCGCCAAGACGGCGTACAATTAACAATCCTTGAGTAATCGACAAGGTGTTGGCTTCATTCATCACCTATGAACACATACAGTCCATCCTCGCTCTAAAATCTACTGCAACGCTGTTGATCAATGGCGTCCCATCGTCATCACAACAATAGGAATCGTCTTTTATCACTTGAAAACAATTTGCTTTTTTGTGTTACTAATATAGATCCATGTTTAGAGAAATTTTTAAATGAAAAACAGTTACCATCTCATTACGTTTATAAGTACGTATTTAAAAAAATAAATTAATGAGATGGTAACTGTTTTTCATTTAAAAATTAAATGTGATTAAATTAAATATCAAAATTAAATTAAATATTTTAATTTTAAAATTAAATATCATTTTAAAGTAAAATGTTTTTAATAAATGATTTTTTTTTCATAAAATGATTTTGTTATTCTTTACATATAAAGTTGTAGGCCAATTTCACGACCCCTCTCAGGTTGAGAGGCTGCTTTATCAATCCTACCATCCTCAGTGATTTTCCCTTGGAGTACTTCTCTTTACTTCCATGTTACTTCTACCTTCCTTAAAAATCTTCCCCTTTATTCTCTTGATGGGCCTACTATCACATAAGACTTTCTCAAATTCTCTTTTACTCAATTGTTCAGTCCTGATTTTATAATCCTTACTCTTTCCTTTTATACATTATTTGTTAATATACTATAGAAACTTCATTTTCTCAGCCTAAACTAGGTTGTAGCGTTTGTCATCATAATGTTTTTGTTATATTTAAATATATTTGGATTTATGTATTAATATTTTTGTCTTCTTAAACATATATTTTCTCGCAGCAAATGTTTGATTTTAAATACACTATGAAGTGTAATTTTCTCTTACAACTGTTACTAATCATGTAAAACATTCTGCTTATTTTGCACGTATTTTGATAAATTTATTAATTGATAAGTTAATCATTAGATTTATTAAACTTCAAGCAGACTAATTTTTATTTGTTGAATATTCAAAATACTTTTTTTGTGCTCATCAACTGTTTTTACAATACAAGAAATGTTACAAAACTTATCCATTTGGTTTTTATGTTGTTAGATAAAGTTATAGAAAGTAAAGTTGTAAAGTTGCATGAAGAGCTTGGTGCGAATACTTTGAGTATGAAGAATTTATTTCAGACCTCATTTCAGATTTAAAGATAAAATCATAAACCTGGATACAGCTTAAGCAATATTCAACTGTTTTTCACGAGTCGTTGAGCATTCACCCAGTTTTTTGTATTTAAATCAATGATCTTCTACAAAATACCTTATCATTAAAGATGTTAGTGCCTAATGTATTTTCCTAATTTAAAATTTGTGACAATCTTTTGTTATACTTTTATTCTTTAAAAACAGTTTGTATTTAATTATTCTTAGAATGAAGATGGATGGCTCAGTTGGCTTGATGTATCAATTGGAAAGATTGTTTCCCAAACTTCTTCCCATGTAGGTCGTCCAGCATCTATGGTACAAAATCCGTACAATGCTGTAATCTGTGTTGGAGATTCTAAAGGTTTATATTTTAAATATATAATTACTATTTATTAAATTAAATGTGTGATAAATCATTACCTCATTCAATTTTTAATTAGCAAATAAAAGAATGTTTGATTTCTTAAGCATAACTACATAAAAGTTAAAGTGTAGATAATAGTTATAATAAGCGTAAAAAAATAGTTACAGGTAATATTTGTAAACTGGACAATACAGTTATGCTCAAAACATTTTACAAACATTTTTCTTAAAATCTAAAACAAAGTGGTCATCTTGATTATTGAATGGTCATCATTAGTAAACAATGAAGAAAAAATAAAAGAAAACTGTAATACAGGTGATTCAAAGAAACGGGAAATTTAAAAAATTAAATAACGTTAATGAAAATTTTTTTTTAGAAAATTAATTTTATTTCATGTAATTGTACAAATGACCGATGTGGACTTCGTGTGACAGCATCTTGTAAAGCTTGAACATTCTGTGGTGTACGGACGGTTCGCTCACGGCCTGGAGGTTTCTTTTTCATTGCCGAACCAGTTTCCTCAAAATTAGTAATCCATGTTTTAATTGCATGTGCTGATGGAATATGGTCGTGCCGTCCCAGATTAAAATGACGGCGAAATTCTCTACGTGCTCCCTCCACACTGTCATTGTTTTTGTAAAACGCTTTGATAGCAAATGCACGTTGCGCACTCGAAGGTTCCATGACAACTAAATGGCAGGTTATGTTAGAGAGGCTGGCGCCACTCATCAAGTGGTACCAATCGCCCACAGCTACCAACACAACTTTCAAAATTTCCCGTTTCTTTGAATCACCCTGTATTAATGATATAAATAGTGAAAAAGATGCTTTTTTTCTTTCTCATTTAATGAATATTTTTTTTAGTATTATTTTTATACTACATTTATGAATTTTAATTTTTTTTTAAAATTATGATTGTTGAATTATTAAATCAATAGTGTTGAATTCTGAAGAAATAACCAGTGGTGGCCCGCGCATAGGCAACACCCCCTATGGGGGTGTGAAACTGCAACAACCCCGATTTCCACTTGATATTATTGATAACATTTAATATAATGATTCCTTAAGCTTATAATTATCCTTAGTATAATCCAGTATATAATCCTTAAGCTTAATATCAGTAGCCATCCCTCTTTTTATGAAAAAGATACAAAAATCTTTCTTTTGTATCTTTCAAAAAAGATACAAAAATCTTTAGAAAGATTTTTGGAACTGTGTGCTTCACAGTTCCAGCGACATGGTGTTGGGCTGTTGTGCATGTGTGCACATTCCTATGTGCACAAGGCTGCAAGGGAGAAAGAGCACTGTCGCTCCCACAGTACCAACCCTGGCGTGCTGGTGGAAGGTAGTGTTTTCTTTGATTCACGTGTGTTATGCTTAAAAACCATGTAGCATATTCTTAAATGTGACAAAGTGTAGAATTACATTATTATCCTGCTCCCAGCTATTCTATTTGATTCATTTTTTTTTCGGTTCTTTTATTTTATAGAGAACTTTAACTATGGCCTTGAAAAGGTCCAAAAAAAATTTTCTGGAGCAGCACCCCCATTAATTTTAGTTACGAGCCACCTGAGTTATACTCAGCTGCGTATGTTGTGTTCATGTGATCTTTTGCGGGCTTACGACATGAAACAGAGAAGCGCAATAAAATTTTGTGTTTGTCTTAAAAAATCTTCCATTGAAACTGATTCTATGATACAGTAAGTATTTGGTGATGAATCTGCATTTCATACTACAACATACACATGGTGGAAGCAGTTTAAAGATGGTAAAGAGTTATTTGATGATGACAAACGAAGCAGGAGGTCGTCAACAGCTGTTCACAACAAAAATGTTGCGAAAGTGCACACACCCCTGCTCAAACAACCTCATCTTTCCCTTTGGGCCATGGCAGAAGAGCTAAACATCAGAAAAGACTGGTACGTACAGTTCTAACAGAAAAAATGAATCGCCAGAAGGTGTGCTCTCTTTCCGTTCCACACTTCTTGACCAAGGTACAAAAACAGGTGTGTTTTTCTTCGAGACTTCATTGAAACTGCCAATAACGACCTGAATTTTTCACAAACAATTGTAACTGTGGATGAAAGTTGGTGCTTCATGTATGATCTGCAAACGAAGCATCAATTTGCTGTTTGGCTGAGACATGGAGCACAAAGACCGGCAAAAATCAAGAGTGGAAACTATATTGATTGCATTCTTTGACTCAAAGGCCCTGATTCATCATGAATTTGCCCCAACTGGTCAAATTGTGAATTCTAAATTCTATTTGGAAGTAATGAAATGCCTCTTGCTTTGCATTCCTCGAATCTGAGCTGAGTACTGGGATCCAAGCAGTTGGACTCTCTTGCACGACAATGCCCCGGCACACATGGCAACAGTTTTAACATGTTCTTACACCACAAATCAAATCACTCTCTTATCCTACCTGCCCTGTTCACCCAACTTGGTTCCAGCAGACTATTTTCTGTTCCCGAAACGCTTGGATAAAAGGTCACTTTTTCAACAACATTCCAGCCATCCAAAGGGCTTACACCGAGCAGTTCTTATAAAGGCGATCTTATAAAGTGATTTCTCCAAAACATTTGCCTGGCTCTACTGGCACCGCAATGAGTGTATAACTAGAGAAGAGTTCTGTGTAGAGGGCTGATGTAAGTAAATTCATTTATCTTTAAATCTGTATTTTTATTCAATTTAGTTTGAGAACTTTTCATAAATACTGTATAAGAACTAAACAAATCCATTCTCCATCCCTCATTCATAAAAACTCAAAAAAAAGCTTACCAAGCAGATAGTTGTGACCAGTGCAGTTAAAGTGAAGTCATAAAATATAATTCCTCTATATTTATCGCTTACAACATTTTTGTATAAGGATTTAAACATAATGCAATTCACTTTACTTAGAAATTTATCTGACTAGGAGCAATCAGACCTGTAACAGAATTCCCTAGTTTTTTAAGAAACTGACATTCCATTCCACCCACTTGCATTATTTTGTTTCAGGCTTTTGATTGATCTTTTCATACTCAGAAACAGAATGTAATTTCAAATTCTTACTAGATTTCTTTCCACTAGTCTGTATAAGCTTTAAGATTGGTACAGGGTCTTGATTACCTGACAGAGACTTCAAGATACCAGTAAAATAATTATTGAGGTGGCAGTAGCTACTGGTATCAGCAACCTGTTGTTATCCTCTTTTATTTTAAAAATATATTGATTTGGAGTCTTCTTTCAGAGTTCCTTTTGAATTACATCCTAGGTAGCTTTATTATATGATCTTTAAGTAAAGTGTTTATACTTTAGCAACTTAGTTGTTTTTGAAAATTATTAATCTATTGTTTGATATAATCTATTTATTTGATAGTACTTTTAAGTTTTTCTACTTAAAAAAAGCTAATATTAGAAAAGATTAATGCTTTTTAACAATTTTGCATAAATTATGTATTATGTTGCATAAATTGAGTATTTATCTATTCATTTTTATTCCAAATTTAATTTTTTGATATTTATATATAAAAAAACACACCAGTAGTATTTGATAAAACAATAACCTAGAATATACTGGTAGTGAATAAAAGCCCCATTCACAGATAAAACTATAAAAAAATGTCTAAGTTAACATGTAGATTTTCTTTGTTATTACATTAAACATTTTACTTCTTTTTTCTCAGGTGTTGTCTCAATGTGGAGTCCAACTGTCAAAAAGCCATTAGCAAAAATGTTATGTCATAAAATGACCGTTCAAGGAATGGCTATTGATCATAGAGGATTGTAAGTAAAAGTTCTAAGCAAAAACAAATCGTGCATATGTGAGTGGGTGTGTGTAAAAACTCACATATATATATATATATATATATATATATATATATATTAATTTATTTAAATTAAATTTTTTATAGTCCATTTTCTCTGTATGTAAATTGTAGCTAATTATATAATATAGACTAATTCAGCCACTCCACAAAGCATAGAATTAAAGAACACTTGTACCTTTTTTTCTTTTCATTTTTAAAACTTTTTGGGCCTGAGCCCATCTTCAGTAATTTTTTTAATTTTTTCTTTTTTACATTTACATATTAAAATACATATGTTAAAATTTTCAAAATAAATATTTGTTTAGTCAATAAGAAGTTTTTTTTAAGATTTAAAATGTTATATTATTTAAAGACTTTAACATGCTGTCAATTTGTCAACGTGTGATTGACAAATTGATAAAAATTACCTGTGCAAATTCCAAAAAAGCAAGCTTTTTTAATCTTAGCAATTTATATGAAAATTTTTCATCAACTATAAAAAATGATCAAGAATTACTGGTCGAACATTACATCGGGTAATGAATCCATGGATTTGTTATCAATTAAAAGTACTATGTTAGCTAATGCATTACCACTGTCAGATGGTTAAATATGACCATCTTTTACATCTAATGATGTTGATACATTACCCTGTATAATATTTTATACCTGATGATGAATACATGAATTGTAAAAGCTTTCTATGTTAATTGATAAGTTAATATTAAACTTGGTATTCTGAAATCTCAGCTAGTGAATAAGCTGATTTAGACTCTAAGGAAGCTTGGAACTCAACTGACTTTTATTTATGCTTTGTGATATGTTGGTTGAAGGCAGTTTAGCAGAATGAATCATACTTTTAATAACCTGTAATATATTAAAGATTGCATTGGGCATTTTCTGTATGATACAATTGCTGTGAGTTGTTCAGCATTGTTTATTCTGAGATTACTCAAGGTAGATTCTTAAATTTCTCATTTTGTTCAGTAATGTTTTTACATAATACTAGGTAATAGCTGTTACTGTTAGATTGTCAAAAATTAATTTAAATGTCAGGAAAAGATTTTTGAAAGTGTATGTTTGGAGTGTCGCTTTATATGGAAGTGAAACTTGGACAATCGGAGTATCTGAGAAGAAAAGATTAGAAGCTTTTGAAATGCGGTGCTATAGGAGAATGTTAAAAATCAGATGGGTGGATAAAGTGACAAATGAAGAGGTATTGTGGCAAATAGATGAAGAAAGAAGCATTTGGAAAAATATAGTTAAAAGAAGAGACAAACTTATAGGCCACATACTAAAGCACCCTGGAATAGTCGCTTTAATATTGGAAGGACAGGTAGAAGGGAAAAATTGGGTAGGCAATTGGGTTTGGAATATGTAAAACAAATTATTAGGGATGTAGGATGTAGAGGGTATACTGAAATGAAATGACTAGCACTAGATAGGGAATCTTGGAGAGCTGCATCAAACCAGTCAAATGACTGAAGACAAAAAAAAAAAAAGTTAGATTGTATACATTATGTTTGGTTGCATAAATTTAAATTAACATACTGAATTTGTTGTGTTCTACATATTTTTAGAAACAGACAACTTGTTTTAAATCTATGAGAGAAGTTAGATTGTTGTCTAACTTTTGTTTATATAGTAGTGTTTTTTCTTCGAATCATATAGAAGCACTTTACATTCCTGTGTAGGTTCCTTTCTATTTTTGTATAATTACATTATTTTTTATTGATCTGTATCTTATACTCCAAGTAAAAATGATTTTACATTATCTAACTTAAATATGTATGTGCTGTAACAAATTTATTTTCTTCTATTTAAAGAGCTTCTTGAAAATGAGCTTAGGATTTCTTTAGAAAAATCTTTACTCATTCCAAAAATGTTGTGCCTTTTAGAGGATCGAAGTAAACTTTAAATCATCCCACTGGAGGGGTTTTATTAAGATAAGTTAATAATGTGAACAGCGAAGATGAAATGGTTACACCAGACCTCTTATATAAAATGCAAGTAAGGTGTTAATAAAAAAATTGTTTTTTAATGGAACTATTTTATGTGCACTATAATAAGAAGCCGAGTTTAAGAGGCAATATTGACAGAAAACTAAGATTCTGCTATACAAATAATAATAATAACATAATAATGTGATTACACTATCTACATGAGCATGTTAAAAAGACAAATCCGACCATATTAAATGAAAGATAGTCATAACTGAATAAATTTTACAGAAAAACTCATGTCATTGTAAATGGAATTGAGTGATATTGTAGTTAAGTAAAGGATTCACATATTTTGCAGGTATGATAACTTGGTTAAGTTTTTTTTATTATTGATAACTTTTGTTTATAAATTTTTCTTCTAAAGAAAACTGATCTAATTTTCATTGCATTAAACAAAAATGTAATATTTATTATAAATAAATAAATAATTCTGTTTAATTAATGACACAAGTTATGTATAAATATGCTGAAGAAGTTTTATTTTACTTACAGATGTTTGTAACTTGTAGTTAATTTATTTTAAATGGGAATTTGTTATTTTTTTAAATTATTATATTTTTAAAGATACATGGCAACATCCTCACAAGATCACAGTCTTAAGATATGGGATATACGCAACTTAGACGGACCGCTTCAAAAATATCAGTTGCGATCAAATGCTACAAATCTAGCTTTTAGTCAAAAAGGTTTTCTTGCTACAGCATTAGGAAATTTTGTTGAGGTAAGGCTTGGCTATTATTATGAATTTACAAATTTACAAATTAGTTATCTTTCATGTTTGTATGGTATGATTCTTGTTTTAAAAATACTTTGTGATCCATTGTAGTTCAATCGATTAAAAAATATATACTAATATAACTCCATTACTCTTCAGTAATGGAGTTCTAGCATCTTGATCATTTATTGGAAGATCTCAGTTGTGAATCCTAGCTTGGCATTTTTCATATGCTGAAAACTATTCACTCCATAATCCTACTTACAAACTTCAAATTAATGTCATAATTAATTTGCACTGCTAATAGGTTGAACTATTTTAGAAATAAGAATATAATATTAAAGTGTAATATTTATCATTCATATAACACATTTGATCTGTAAGATGTCATCTGTTAGTAGAATACAGAATACTGTGCAGATTAGTTATTCTGTATGAGTTTCTCGAGATTTGTTTCTGGTTACAAGTCAAAGTTTGTTTTACTATAAGTAACACATAAAAACCAATTTTTCCTATGAAAAATCCATCCATATTGGCAAAATTGTGAGTTCTGTGTGACTGAAATTTTGGGTAAAACATTATTTATTTACTTATCTATACATACCCACATGAAGGTATTACCAGCACAAAAGCAAATCAATAGGACAAGAAGTTAACATTTTTTAATAGTCATACTTGTATGTATAAATTTATTGTTTTTTATTTTATTATTATGATCGAGGAGTACCTGCATTTAATGCTTTAAATAAGTAAGAAATTTTTATATTTCATAAACAGATATATTTTGTTAGATATATGTATTAACATTAGAATGTGTGTATACACTTCATTTTTACAATTGCTGGGGCTGCCGTATAGCTATAAAAAGAAAGTGTAGCGATTGACCAAAATCTTAGACATGTTTTTTTCAAATGTTTAGGTTTCAACACCCTCTTAATTAAAAAGCAGTGTAAATATTTCTGGAAGGTGCATTTATGTACGTGTTATTATATATTTATGTACGATATTAGTCAAGATACAGCCCAGTGGCTGTATCTTGACTAATATCTTCTATTTACTCAACATGAATTTTTCAAAAATTCCTCAAAAAATTTATGTACTTGGGACTTTGATAACATTAAATTTTGGATAACATTTAAAAAAGGGGAGGGGTAGTTTTCACCATTTTTAATTTTTTTCTTTCTGTATAGTATATAGAAAATTAAGCTGTAATATGATGAAAGTATTTATTAAGTTTTTTTAAAATTCCAAAGTCTTTAGTCAATCGGATTTAGGGGTGGGTAGATACTCAACATTATTTCTAAACAGTTTTTTTTTAACACTTGAGTAACATTACATCAAATCGAGGTGCCTATTGAAATGAATAATTGTACATTAAATAAATTTTTATTATATCTATTTTTTTTTATATTTGTTTCAAACAACTAATTTAATTTGTAAACAATCTATTAGTGTTGACTAATGAAGCTTACAAACTATGAAAAAAATGACTTAGTCATACTTATTCATACAAATATTTGTTTTACAAAACAGGGCATATTTATCATTTTTTAAATTATATAAATTACAAAAATGATAAACAAAATAAATATATTAAAGTAATAGTTAATAATTAAAAAGGAGAAATATTTAAACAAAAATAAAGAGTACAACTACAACCAGCTGAGCATTTGGAGCATCATATTTCATAAGTTGTCACAAGGTGGCAGCATATATCAAATTTGAGTGTTTTAAATATATATATATTTAAGTCTTACTTAAATAAAGAAATAAAAGGAGAAAAAAGTGGCTGCATAATAAGGTTCAATCTACTACTTCCGACTACTTCCTCTTCTTTCATTTGAAAAAGAGACTTGGTGGACAACAGTTTGAAAAACGACGAAGAACTCAAAACTGCCATGTTTTAGTTGCAGAATCACTCTCAGTGATTCTAAAACAAAATCAGAAAGTGAGATTTTTTTAGATTAATCTTTTGCTAAATTTATAACTTGTATTTTATATTTTATTTAATTTTATTACATTTATTAATTTTACTTTAAAAAAATGTTTTATCTTTATTTTGCACACTTTGTTATATATACAAGACATATCCATAAAGTAAGGGCCGTTGTCTTATATTTAAATATTAGTGGGGCTGTACACATTTTCATGCATGCAGGGCTATCTATTGGCTATTTTCAAAACCACTGCAGTTGTTTTAATTTAGCAGTCAGTCGTTTGCCTGTTGGTGAATGCAGATCTCAATGTCCGCGACAATAGTTTCTACTGCCAGTTGTGAAGTGCATGCTGTGATTCAATTTTTGTGTGCAAAAGGATCTTCAGCTGCTGAAATTCATCAGGAGTTGTGTCTAGTGTATGTACCTATAGTAATGAGTAAAGGAAAGATTAGACAATGGTGTTGAGACTTAAAAAATGACCGCACAAATGTGCATGATGAAGAGCGGATTGGCAGATCCAGTATTCAGATCGACAAAATCGTTGAACTAGTGAACTGAAAACTGCGATGCGATTGACGATTAGTTCTCTGGCTGATGAATTTCCACATGTTGGATGCACCTCTATCTACATGATTGCCACAGAAAAACTTTGATATCACAAATTGTGTTCAAGGTGAGTACCGAAAATGCTCACTGACCAACACAAAGAACTAAGAATATGCAGTGGACTAGCATTTTTGGACCACTTTCGATAAGATGGAGATGATTTTTTTTCCCACATTGTTACGGGTGACGAAAGGTGGATATCCTACACCAACGCAGAATCGAAGCAACAGTCAATGTAGTGGCACCATTCAAGTTCACCAAAACTGAAAAAGTTTAAGCAATATTTGTATTTGAGTCGAAAAATGTTGGCTACCATTTTTTAGGATGAAAAGGCCATAATTTTGGTTGATTTCATGGAACATGGATCAGTTACATGGAACAATTACAACTGACATGTACTGTGAAATGCTCATCAAACTGAGACATGCGATCCAAAATCTATGACACAGGAAATTGTCATCTGGTGTAATCTTCCTTCATGACAACGTTTGTCCTCACACCATTGCTTTAACCAAGAAGAAGATTAAAGATTTTCATTAGAAACGTTTTGTCTACCCTCCATATAGTCCCCACCTAGCACCTAGCAACTACTTCCTTTTCTTTCATTTGAAAAAGAGACTTGGTGGACAACAGTTTGAAAAACTACGAAGAACTCAAGACTGCCATTGTCATCAACTGTGTAAACTCAGAAAACAACAACTTATTGACCAAACAGTAAGAGAAAAAAAAAATAATAATACCAAAAGTAGACTTTCACAGGATCCTGCATCATCAGTTGGTACATAATGCTACAATTACATCGTTGAGTAACAAGAACAAAAAAAGAAATAATAACTTAGGAATTAGAAAACATAAACCGTAATAACCACAAAATTTGTAATAACACAACTTCATTGCCATACTGGAATGATGCAAATTTTGAAACATTGCAGAACATGATGTTTAAAATTTGTAATATGATGTTTTTATTTTGAAATCTGGTTGATAGGTTTTATGTTTTCTGAATTCATAAGATTTTATTTCTTTTTTGTTTTTTTTTATTTATTTGTTATATCTAATTGTAGAATTATGTATCGACTGATGATACAGGATACTGCGAAAGTCGACTTTTGGTATTAGCTTTTTTTTAGATTTTCTCTTACTGTGTTTACTGATTAAGTTGTTATTTTTTGATATATATCATTTTTTTTTTGACAATTTTGCATACATTATATTCTAAACAAATATTTGTTTTGGATTATAAATAAATGTTGTGAATTAAATTGCATATACTTACAAATATGTGAATTATATAGCTGACTTTCTTAAAGTGGTTTTGAAAATTGATGCAGAGGTTACTACTGTTGTTAGACATGTTGAAATAATTTTTTATTTTTATATGAGTATTTATACTGGTAAATTAGGTTATTTTTTCTGTAATATGAGGATACTTATCAGAATTTTTTTCAGATATATACGAATTGTTGTCAAGAAACAGCAGAAAAATCATATCTAAAACATTATGCAAAAGATTTCATTGCTGATATACAGTTTTGTCCATATGAAGATGTTCTAGGTATTGGAACAAATGGGGGATATCAGAGCATTCTTGTACCTGGTTAGTAGTAGTTATAAATAATTAAAACTTAAATATTATTTTGAAATCTGCCCTTAAAGTAACAAGATTAAATAATATTTTTAAACGGTTTACTGCATAAACTGAATTTTAATTTCTCAAGAAATTCTCATTATATAATAATATTATTCTTTCTTTTATTTTTGTGTTCAAGAACTTTGGTATAATATTACCAGGTGCATTCGATTGTTAAATGCTAATGCTGGGCTATTTTGAAACATGAGTTTTTATAAATGAAAAGCTTATTAGGGGTGAGTACCCAAATGAAAAGCTTTAGGTACTGCTTTTTTTTGCATGTTAACAATCCTCCTATCATTTTTGTTAACTATCAGTTAATTACATGCTGAGTGTTTTGGGATAATAAATCTATATAAAATAAGTAATGGGTTTCATTAGATGAAAGAATGTAAATGTGGGTACTTAAAAAAATATCTTCAATATGAAGATATTTTTTAATATTTAAATTAACATAAATATTTTTTTTAGTATTTAAATTAACAGCATTTTGGTAATGCTTCTACAACATATTACTTTTTCTAATGATGTAAAATGAAGTTATCAGCATGTTTGCAGGCCATCTGTACTCTTGCATTCTTGCATGACACATGAATTTGATTTTTTTTTTTGTAAAATGATATAAGAGATGGTGGTTATTAATACTACTTTACACTGCTGGGAAACCATTCATGATTTCCAATTGTTTTATGGTATTTTTCACTATTTCAATGCCACAAAGATTGCCTAATAGTTCATCTTTTAATGAACTGATCAATGGAAAAGCTGGTAGGAAAAATCCTTCTATTTCTGAAATAAATTATTTAATAATCATAATAAACCAAAAGTACTGCTGATTAAATATAAGTTTGTTTTTAACGCAAAAGAAAATTTGTTACAATCTATGTCATTGTTATACATTTCAGAAGAAAAACAGCATTAAAATCATGTTTAAATTATAATAAAATTTTGTAAAAAAAGTATACAACTTTTTTTTTGCAATCTGTATAAGAAATAGGTGGCAGTTGTTAAAATTTGAAAGATTTTTCTGATTCAGAAAGGCATATTAGATAAAAGGATTTAGTCTTTCCCCATTGGTTTTCAACTTGGATGATACAGCAAAGATTGAGGAAAGAGTGGAGTCTCTAATCAAGGAGAAAAAATAAACATGTTAAGATTTTCTGCTAATGTCATTGTTTTGGCAAACTAAAATGAATGAAAAATATTGAATGACAGAGATTTATTACTAGGAGACAGATTTAGTTTAAATACGATTAAAACAAAGGTAATGAAATGTTACAGAAAGGAGGGTAATTAGGAATTAATTATTAAGATTTGGTATTACAGTATACCAGAAGTGGGAGAATTTTGTTACTTAGTTAGTAAAATTACAAAGGATATATGAAGCAATGCAAATTTAAAAAAGAAACTGACAAAGACAACTTTATGTTTAACTAAAACAGAACAAACTTAATGAAATCAAAATAAAGGTAGCCATTAATTAGATATATTTAGATTAGATGGTAGGCCTATAATAAAGATAGGTAAACACAACTATTTTTGACACAAATCGAAACTGAAAATACTATTGATTATCCATTTAGAATCGTATATATGATTTTTTGTGGTCTTTTAGTTACAATTAAACTTACATATATATATATATATATATATATATATATATATATTGTTATATAACCTATGACAGTTCCTGTAATGTAAGGATTACAACACGGGGTCATACATTTAAATCAGTTTGGCTGCTACATGAACATTACCCTAAAAACATTACGCTCCTTTTTGGGCAGTCATGTAAAACGAGGAGTCTGCTAATAACAAATATAAATTTAAGCATTAGAAAAAAATTAGAGTGGAGCACTATTTGGTTTCAAATAAGGAAAAAATAGAAACAACAGAAAAGAAAAGGAAGCTTTTGAAATTGTTATTTTAGAAAAATGTTGAAAATTAATTGGATTAATAAGATTTGAAATGAAGAGATCTTAAGATGAATAGGAGAGGACAGAAATTTGTAGCAGAATTTTGTAAAGAATTGAACTAGATTGGTGGGCAATATATTAAGACATTTGTTTAGTTTGTGTAATAGTAGAAGAGGCCTATGTAGATGGCAAAACTTGTAAAGGAAGACAAACAATGATATATACAGGTGTGGCATAAAAACTTGATATTCATTAGTGCACAGCTGACAACACAGGCGAGAGTGGAGGGGAAAAGGAGTCAGACTGACTTCCTACACACTGTTTTAATAGCAATGGAGAGATGGTTGTGTGAAAATTGCACATTCATTGTAATAATTTTTTCATAAATGGTGAGTCTTGTGTTACTACCCAGTGCCACCAATACTTCAGTGTGAGTTGAAGAGATTGTGTTCCATCATGTAATACAGTTTTATTATGGGTACAGAAGTTCTGTACCCAGAAAAAAAAATTTTCTAGAATAATCCTGCTAGATATTTATGGAAACTGCTATGCGGCATGGTTTTTTTGTGTATGAATTCATACATCTGATTTTTTTTTTACTTGTAGTCATATTGTTATTGCTAAAAAGAAAAGAAAAAACACATTTTGAGTGTTCTATGAATATTTTGCAGTGAGAAAATAAGAAAAACGTTATTATTTACGTAGCCCAAGGAACTTTAATATTGGTCCCATTTGTTCAAATCCCTTTTAAAGAGGGTTTTTATAACTCTTTTCCATCAACTCTGTTGATGGAATTATTCTTATTAAAAAAAGATAAAAATGACTATGCAGTGAAAAATTACTGTTATATTGTATTTAAGCTGTATTTTCTGTATTGAATTTTACTGTACCTTTTTATGTTTTTCAACCTATTCATGTATTTATAATTAATAATTTTATTTTATTTTTGTTATTAGGTAGTGGAGAACCAGATTTTGATGCTTATGAAGCTAATCCATTTCAGACAAAGAAACAGCGTAGAGAGGCTGAAGTTAAGTCACTTCTGGATAAGGTATTCTAATTTTTATTTTTTTAGATTTAAATATAAAGCTTAAGTTTATTTATGAGTACAAATGTTTGTATATGTTAATTAATTGTTGGTAATAAACAGCTTGCTGACTTTTCACTCAACCTGCCCCAAGTTTGATTTCTAATGTCTAAAATCTTTCATAATTTATCCTAATATTCAAACTCAAAAAGACAAACATATTTTTAACAGCTACCTTTGTCAGTAACTAAGCAATATTTTATAAAACTGGATTTGATGTACATGAAATGAAAGATCACATTAAAAATTGAAATATTATATTAAAGGTATGTTTTATGCATTAACCCTTTCAGTGTTGATAAAGTTTGGGCTCTACTCTGTACCAATTGGAATATTGGTCAAAAAAAACATTTTAGTACATTTACTGTTTCTTTAAACTTACCCTTATAAACTTTATGAATACATCCTGTACTTATTGTTCCCAAATATTGGACAATTAAAAATAAAAAAATGATAATTCTCCTTTAAAAATTATCTTTATTGATCATCAAATATGCTGCTACATTGAGGCTTTGTAACATATGTTTCCTTCTTTTTTTCACTTTTAAACATGTTAAATCACAATATTATGTAGAAAAATTAATTACATCAAATAACCTGTTAATTAATGAAAAGGAATCAAAAACAATATTTAACAAAACCTTTTTTGTACACATATATAAACAAATAAAAATGTATGAAATTATATCTGTTTTCTCCACATAATAATCAAAATTAAATAAACACCATTTAAAATATTTATTTATGACAAGAAAACTTTATTTTTTTATAATAAAAACAAAATTGAAACATCACTTTGTGCTCAGTTAGAATGTAAATAAATAAAATCAATACAGCTTTGAATATCTGAACATTTGGTTAGTGTCATATTTTATAAGCATCACAAGGTGGTAGCACTTGTCACAGACTTAATAGTGTTATTTTTGTTAATTAAAGCTACAGTCAAATAAGCTATCCAAAGGGAAACAAAAAAGACCATGAACTAAATTTGAATTGATGTGCTGAAAATAACAAACTTTAAAAAAAAACTTAAATTGTTGCAAAAATACTGTTATCCTGAGTAACATTTTTTACTATTACGTGCAGTTGAAATGAAACTTGCTTGGAAGCAACAAAATAATGTAAGCTTGTCTTGTTTTCAAGTCAGGAATATATTTTTTAGGTTGAAAAAAGCAAAAAGTTTAAAGTGTTTTCAAGTTGCTATCTTGTGAAAAGTATCTTCTTTGAAAAAAAAAAATATTTATAAAAGATGATGATAAGTTATCTAAATGCAGTTAAAAAATGTGAGGGTAATCACAACTGTAAATAATGAATATTATTTAAATGTTGGCACAGAATATCTGCTAATTAGGAAATTATAATTAGTTATTAATTTATTCAGCAGCTGCTGGTTAATGTCCAATTAATCATCACCGTTTTTAAGATGAAGATGAGAAATTATTTGTTGTAGCACTTGAAAAAATGCCTAATCTGACAGATTCGAATCCAAAACCTGATGTATGAAAGGCAGGGAAACTACTTTCTCCCATAAACATTGATGGAGTGATTAAAAAAATTCAAAATTAATTATTTTAAATTTGAATGTAATCCAAATTACTGTAGAACTTATTGTGTTATTTATATTTGTGTGCTCTTTAATTGAACAAATAAGGTACATAATCATTTATTTTTGTGTATATTAATTTCAGATTCAACCTGATATGATTACATTAGAACCAACATCTATAACTGAAGTTGATGTCCCTACATTAAGAGATAAGTTGGAAGCAAAAAAGCAGCTATTGGTATGTTTTGAAAACAATATTATTTAAATTACAATAGAATACTGATTATCCAGATTGACCTTTGCAAAACAGAATCCAGATAATCAGAAGTCCAGATAATTGGAAAATTAAAAAAGGTTTATCATACATACTGGACATATTGTACTAATGTTTGATGGGTATCAACGCTAAACAAAAAGATGAAAATATAAAAAGTAAATGTTTTTCAGTAAGATAAAAAGATACTCAGAACACATATCTGTTAAAATAGCAAATATGTGTAAAAAAATAACAGATACAGTAATACTTACAAAAAATCTAATATGTAGAAAATTGCTAATAAAAGAATCAAAATTAAAAAATTTATCAGAAAGAAATTAACATTTAACACCTTATGTTTTATAAAAAAAAACCTCATTTAACAATTTTTTTTTTTAAATTACAAAAAGCGTATTGTAGAGAAATTGAATTAAGTTACTGTGAGTTATAAAATATATTTTTTATATATTAATACTGTTTTATTATTATATATTTCTGCTGCATATTGATCTTTTTCTTCAGTGGTTAATTGCTCAACATTCAATTTTTTTTTTTTTTACTAAAGTTTTGTTAACTGTTTTTAGACATAAACATCAGAATATTAAAGAACATTTTTTAATCTATTTTATTTCAATTATAATTAATAAAGTAATAACAGTATTTGATACCAAAAAAAAAAATAAATTGATAGAAAGAAAAAATTGACTAGAATATAACCGTAATTGGATACAAAAGCATTTCCTTATTAAAAAAATTATGAACATTATCTGTCAATCTATCTAAGCATAATAATGACTGTATATTGTGTAATGTATGTTTGTGTATGTAATTGTCGCAGAATTACTGAACAGGGTACAATCCCAATTTTGCATTTGGTTCAAAAATCATCACAAAGACATTAATGAATTAATTTGAAAGAGCATCTGTTACAGCAGCTATGAAAAATATTACCTTCCATGGCACAACACAGAATCAATTATATTCTGCCAACTTGAAATTGAAAGGATCCTGATTCTTCACCAATGTGATAGCCATTAAAGGAGGTATCAAAGAATATGCTTATAAATATTTCTATAACCTTCATGAATCTTGGTAAAAGTGTGTAGCACTAAAAGAAGATTTAAAAATAATTTAATTAAAAATTGTTCAATATGCAAGATTTTAAAATAATTAACATGTTCTGGGAATTCTTTGAAGTTACATCATGATTTAATGCCGTAGCTTTATCATGATTACTGTAATTACTATAATAAGATGATAATAATTTAGTGTTTTTTATCTTTATTTATGTGATTTTAATGTTATTTTTCTGCTTTATTAGTTTGTCAAACCACCTAAAATTGATTTTACACCACGTGTTAAAAAGAAGAGACATGGAAATACAGTTAGAATGGCAAAATCAAAGAAGGTTGTTAGAGCTGAAGCCAAACAGGTTAGTAATTTTTTATTAAAATTCAAATTTTTATACGTTGGTTTTTTTGTTATTTTTATTCAGACTTTGTGTTAATTTATTTTTTTTTATGTTCTGAAAGAAATAGAAATATTGTGTTACCACAAAATATTTTAAACTTCATTACCACATATCTATGCAGGTGAGTCAAAAGTATGGAAATCGCTCGACAGGTAAAGTAGTTGACCGGTATCTTATCCTGAAAGTTATAATATTCTATCTAGAACGTTTTTAAAGTTGTTGAGGGGTTTCCATAATTTTCACTCACTCTGTATACAGAGTTTATTACAAAGTTCTCCTGGGAATTTCATAACCTATTCTAGTCATGAAAATAATGGAAAAAGTTCATATAAACATATGTCCTACATAACATATTGCTTCTATCCTGGATAAAGATTTTGCATATTCCAGTAGCATTGTTGGCAGCTACTATGTAGATAGATCATTGGAACTATTTTTATTTATTTTGTGCTGTGATTCTTCCATGATCATACTTATTTACTGTTTACTCTAACCCTTCTATACTGTGAGATTTTTTCCCTTAGTATATTGAACTGCTGGCTGTATAATAAGTTATGGATTAAATTTCTTATTGATTGAACCAGAGCATCCAAATTTTTACTGAAATATAAATACATAAGCTTTGTTACATAATTACTATTAAAGAGTGCTGCAAGGAAATAATGTCTGTATGGGTATTTTTTTTAAATGCCCTATTTTATACATTTTTAAAAAGAGCTATTTTTAAAATTTTGTATTTTGTTAATTTAATTCATAAGCTTAGTTAATTTTTATGAAAATTATGGTATTGGTTTTGGAGATTTTTAAAAACTGTTTTAAATAAGTGGTGTACAAAAAACATTAAGTATAATTTGAACATGATAAAATTCAGCTGGTGAAGTAAATCTAAGCTTCATTTTATTTATTTTTTTCATCCTTCTCCTTTTTTTTATTAAAGTTATCTATACGTTTATAACGGTTCAGTCGAAAATTAATTCATATAATCTGTTTTAATATTAAACCAACTGATGTCATAGAAATGTGTTTGATGGATAATGTTTCCACTGAATAGCATTACTACTAATAAAGACAATCGTTAGTGGTATTAGTTGGTTTCAGATGGCAAATTACAGTTGATTTCTAAGCTGAATGAGAAATCATTAGTAAAATGTTATGTCAGAAATAGTCTAGTGAGAATGAGTTTTCATTACATCAGTATAAAATTATATGTTGTAGTAAAATAATATTTTTAATGTTTCAGGAATTTATAAAGATGATGAAAAATGTTCAGCAAGAAGTTTTTAATGAAAATGCAGAAAATGATGTTGAGCAACAACAGTCAAGCAAGTCTGTTCTAGATAGATTTAAACAAAACAAAAAGAAATCAAAAAAGAATTTTCCATCAGTGTAATTGTATGTATATTGACATGCTGAATTGGAATTTGGTTGATTTACTTGGTTATCCTGATATACTCAAGATTAATGTAAAAAAAAATTGTTAAATTGATGACAGTTGGAACTGTCGATAAATATGTACAATAGAAAACATATTTATTGTGTAAGTGTAATTATAATTTTTTACTGTTTTATTTTCCCCTGATCCCATAACTTAGTTTATTATTTCCTGTTTTTGGGATTCTGTTGATTTCTAAGAATAACATTATATAATTTTCTACATACAGATGTGGATAATTTCATTTTTATCTCTGTTTGTTTCTCAATGAGAAATTAAAAAAATGATTCTTTTACAGTCTTTAAAAGTGGATTTTATAAAAATACTGATTGTATGTGTATTGAAAATTAATAAACTTCTATAAAATTTTCTTTAGAAAAAAGTTCTGAATTTTAATTAGTTAATGTATATATTTTATAGAAAATTACATTTTGTATTGATTTGTAACTGTATTCTATTATTTTTTAATTAAAGAAAGTTTTTTATTGCTAAAAAAAAATAAAAACATTTACCTATGTCAATCCAGACTAAACCTATTTGAATAATGCAGCTTAACACTTTGGCCTACAAGAAACATCATTATTGTGTATCTGTTTTTAATTTTTTTTATAAACCACCAATCCATTTAAAAAACAATTATCCTACCAATTTATTTAAAATAAAATAAAAATATGTATTATATTATTGTTACTTTGTTTAAAAAGTTTTTAAATATTATGTATTTATTCACGTATAATGCACACCTTTTTTCTTAAAAACCAACATGAAGTTTATGGGTGTGTGTGATGCATGGGCTTTCAAACAGATCATGGCATGTATTCTAATTGCTTTTGATTTTACATCAGTAACTTAATGTTGAGTCACATCCATTATGTAGGCGATATCTTAATTCCCTGTTTATTAATAAACTTTTATCATAAGCATATTTGTTTATCTCTGCATTTCCAGTTATTATAACATTTGTTATTATCATCTTGTATTTTTATATAGGATGCAAGTCATCTCAGTTGAACACATTACAGTATTCATTTTGTTTTAGTCGAGTGAAGGTAGATTGTGTGTTTAGTTTATACTTATATTAAACGTTTTTAGTTTGTGCAAGCTAGTAAAATGAGTTCTGTAAAATGTTAATATTCATTTACAGTATGCGAAAAATTAAAGTTATTTGCTAGCTGAGGAAATCGGTAATTGTGCAGCAGGCCGTAAATATATTCTGGAATCATGTATAAGAGATTGTAGAAAGAAAAAAAGAAAAAGATTGGAGACTCTTTAATACCATATAGTACTAAAGAGTCTACTTTAATACTATTCATATAGTATTATGTAGTACTACATGAATAGTATTAAAGTAGAAGAGTATTTTTCAGCAGAATTCTGAAGTTTCCTCAAGTAGAAGAGCATTTTTCTTACTTTCAAGACATACGCAATCAAGGATTAACTGTTCCAACAGAGGTGGCACAAGCTACACAAATCCAAAGGGAACTTCAAATACAAAATTTTAAAGCATTTCGAGTAAGATATCAGTAAAAAAATGTACATCTATTTTCTATTTGCCGAATGCCTTGGAAAAATTATTGTTTTTCTAGAGACATGTAATTCAGTTATGACAAGAAAATAACTTTTTAATGAGGCAGATAGGAAGTGCCTATCAAACACCAGTTTACTGTGATATGCCAGCAGATTTCAGTAAATAATGCCGTCTGTGATAAAACTGTTTGCATGAGTACTAGTGGTTATGAAAAATACTGATGTCATGTAAACTACTTGCAGATTGCAAAAAACTTCAACCATTTATTATATTTAGAAGAAAAACCCTTCCAAAGTGAGAAAAATTACCTGCTGGTATCATTATTAGTAGCCAAGAAAGAGGATGGATGGATAATGCGCTAGTTTTAGAGTGGGTAAAATGTATGTCACCTGGTGCTCTTTTAAAATTGAAAAGTATGTTAGTGACGGACAGTCTTTGTGGACATGCAACAGACAATATGAAAAAAGTCTCCAAGAAAGTAAAGCAGTGTAAGTTTGTATTCCTACTGGAATGACATCACACTAGCCCCTCAATGTTTATGTTAATCGGTCTTTCAAAGTCCATTTGAAACATTTTTATTCAGAGTGGATGGCGACTGTAGTCCATGAAACGACTCCTTCAGGAAGACTGAAGGAGTCGTGCAAGCAAGTGGACATCAGCATGCAAGTGGATCTTTGTTGCATTTCTAAAAGTATAGATGGAAGTGAAAACTTTGCCAGATGGAACGACAAAAATAATCGCGCCCCTTCTTTAGTTGGAGTTGAAACAACAATGAAGTTTAAAAACTTGTATGAATCGTTCTTAAGATTTACCATATTAGTGTTTTAACTTGTTTGTCTTTTAAAATGATTATACAATCCAGCTAAAATAGCCTCTTTGTTCTTTTTTTTGTTTCAGATGAGCCTGCTAGTCTATATGTATTTCTGTATTTTTTATAGTGTTTATCAATGTACTGTAATTTTTGTATATAATGTAGTATTTAATGAGGATTTAATTTTAAAATACATATTTAGTATTTCATTTTTATTGTACAAAAAATAAATAAATATCGAGTGAAAATTTTGCATGTTAACTTTTTTCCCAAAAACAATACAATTATTTTTTGGATATGCATCTGGCACGAAGGCACATCTGTACGAGTAAATATGGTTTTAGTTTTAAAAAAATCTGAATTTTCTGCAATCTCATTCAATATATGCTGAAATAATTTTCATTAATATGATATTTTTTTGATTTGATTTTATTTATCTAGTACTTTCACATGCTTTCTTTAGTATTATTTTTGGTTTTATGAATTCTAACCAAACCAGTGGTTTTTTTATAAAGAATTTACTTTCGTTTCGTTAATTCATGGTGAAAATCTGTGGCAGTTCTTTTTATTTCTGAAATACCAGACCTACCCACCCATGATGTGATGTCTATATTATATAATTATACATCAATCTAAATAGAATATTTATTTATCTTATTACCTTTCTTACTTGCTTTAATTTTATGTACAGTTCAAATATAACCTCAGGATGTGATTTTTGCTACATTTGATAATTTTATATTGTTCTTCCTGTGTGAAATAAGAAGAGTAATTTTACCTTTCATGATTACTGAAATGTTTGTAGTATTTATAGCTAAAAAATTCATGTAGTACTTTATCAAGCTGTTTATATTAAATGTTTGATTATTACTCCTTTATGTTTTGGTATTCAAATATAGATTTATTTTTAATATTTAATGAAAACAGTATATAAAATATATTACTATTATATTACTTTACTTTCCTTTTTGTTTAATTTCAATATATTTATGAATTTAGCATATAAGATTACTCTCTATAACAACTCTCTGCAATAGAGCTCTTAACAATAACAATTTCTCTATGACAAAAGAACTGGCCTTCACAATATCTGTCAGGATTCCTATACCGAAGATACAGTAGGGCATACTTTTTTTGTGTGTTTGAGGTGGCTGGTAGATAGGCTGGATGGTGAGGAATATGCTAGCCCAGAGACAGTGATGCAATTTATGTTACACAGCGAGATCAGATGGAGGTTGTGTGCTAGTTGGTTCTGAGTAGTCCTACAAACAAAGATGCAAGAAGAGTAAATTATGGAGAAGGATTAAGAGTGGAAAAGTAGCTGCTGTTAAGTAGGGCTAGGATGGAGATAGCCTGGCCAAGGTGGTTGGGTACCCTCAGGGATAGTCAGCCACTGTTGAGGTGTCTAGGACTCTGTGAGCTAGTGTGAAGTCCCATGGCGATTGCCGCATGAAAGACGGGCATGCTGTATTAAGGGAGAAGTGTTTTAGTCAGTGAGAGCCCAACACTGCTGCCTATATGGGCTGGCAGAGCTCATTTATTCACTTCATTTTATCATTTATAATATTTTTAACAATCCATATTAGTTGGTATTTAATGTTAATTTTGGGTCAAAAGGAGAGGAATAAGTAATAAAAGTTAGGATTTTTTAGAAGTGAAAACTTCTTTAGATGTGTCGCACGGATGAGCATTAAAAAAGTCTCATCCATCAGGCTCTAAAGTGAAACTCTCATTTGTGTAAACTTCGGCGATCTGACTAACTGAGCACAGGAGAGACAGTGTGCTTGATGGTGAATAAGTCTGATCTGTTAGACTCGTAGGTGAAACGCTCATTTGGGTAAACTCAGGGAGCCAAGTCTAGCCAAGCAAGGAAGAAAGATTCATCTTGGTAATGGATAAGTACGATTATTAGGCTTTGTTGTGATACGCTCATTTGGGTTAACTTGGAGAAGCAGAGTTTGTCCAAGCAAGAGAGAAGCTATTGGTTGTGCTCAGCTGTGTTTTTTTTTTACATTAAATACGTTTATAATTGTTATTTGGTGCATGTGTAATTCCTGTAACTACTATACCTATCTTTCAGTATATACATTTAGCCCGGAGCGGGTGGTGTAGCGACCGGACACACTACAGTGGCAGGATCTTCTCCCCTCGGGGGGGAATCGAGATATACATTTAGCCCATTAAAGTTCTTTTACTTAAAAATATTATTAAAAGAGTAATTCAGTCATTGGGTGTGTTCAACAGAAAATTTTAAGGTACAGTAAGTACCAAAAACTATATCATAAATGCTCTAGACTGTAGTATATTTGCTAAAGCTGTTATTGTACCTTAAAATTTTCTGCTGAACAAATGCATTATGTATGTAAGTCATTTTATTTATTTGTCATATATATATATATATATATATATCTGGTGTGACAAAATAATATTTCATGCATTCCATATATATACATGTATAAATAAAATTCAAAGCAAACTTTCTGGATACATGATGGATCACAATATTTTAATGAATGTTGTACCAATAGCTTGAAGATCATTGTACCACTTAATAAAACTATAAATGCCAAGCTTAATCATATTCCAGGCAATGGTTCATAAATCAGGACCGACTTTCAAAACAAAGTTATTTATGAATATGAAAAATCACAATCTCTACATTGCATTATCAAGTGTAACATACATCAAAGGGGTTATACATTGTGACCAAAAATAACAATCTGCAATTTTTTCACGGTCAAAAAAATATAAATCTCTCATTGACTTACAAAATGAATTTAAAAGGTTTTCATGAACAGGCTTCAAACAATCACTTCTATGTTAACTAATTTCATTTCTAACAGAAAAGATATATCATAAAATATAGGTATTCATTAAATTGTCAAAAGATTGTATGCACATGTCTCAGACCTTTATGACTGTGATTTGCAAATTCAGCTGTTTTACTTTTATTGGAAACTTGGGTCAACTATGAAGAAAACATCGATATTTCAAATTTTAATTGTGGTGCTAAGTTTAAGAGACCTCACTGTAGAGCTGCAGGATTAGATACATATAAAAATAATAGACACGTCAAACATTTGCAAGGTCACACATATATGGTAATTCTCAGTCATATGGCTTTAATAAATCATTAATTGGAGAAATTTGTATAGCAAAATGTGAAGCAGAAAATGGACTAATAATCATAATTGTTGCTAATTACATCAACTAATTAAATAAAATCGTCAAATTCATCCATAAAGACTTACTCATTTATACAACGGATCTGCTTTACTCATTTGGAACATACATCAATTACCAGTGATTTTGAGTTAGAATCTTAAAGATGATTTCTCAAAAAAAATTGTGAAGTCTTTAGTTTATTTCTTAAAAACCACATTAAATTTGTTAAATGACCCAAATGAGAGTACAATAAAATATGGAACCACAATTGATAGAGTTTCTTTTTAGATAATTTAGACAGATTTCAATCAAAAATATTTTATTGTATTTTAGTTATCACAAGCTCATCATTCTTAGATTATGATAATATTGATTTACAAAATCAACCCCAAGATTAAACTGAATAATTGATATGTATTTATTTGTGCACAAATTATAAATATAATGATTTACTATATGTATATCAATAATTATGATTGATATGGTCTGTATAATTATATACGAGGTGCGACAATAAAGTAATGAGACTGATGTGAAAAAAAATGTTTACCGTTTTAGTCATGTTTAGTGTTGTCTTCTTCAAAGTAGTTCCCCTCTGATTGCACACACTTATTCCAGCGCTTCTGCCATTGATGGTAACATTTCTTGAACTCATCTTTTATAATATTCTCCAAGACCCTCGTCACAGCTTTTTGGACATCTTGTGTTGTTTGAAAATGGTGTCCCTTGACCGCCATTTTGACTCTTGGAAATAGAAAAAAGTCGCACGATATTCCCAGAGACTACCCACAGATGGCTGTGGTAGTACTGAAATTTGTTTTGAGGTTAAAAATTGCTGTACTGACAGAGCAGTATGGGATGGCGCATTATCGTGATGCAGAATCCAATTATCAGCAATGTTGGCACGGACACGAAGAACTTGTTTATGAAGTCTTTCTAAAATTTCTTTGTAGAAATATTGGTTAACTGTTTGTCCAGGAGGCACCCACTCTTTATGAACAATTCCCTTAGAATCGAAGAAGCACACAAGCATGCATTTCACTTTTGACTTTGACATGCAAGCTTTTTTTGGTCTGGGTGATCCCTTTGAGCACCATTGCGAACTTTGGCGTTTTGTCTCTGGCTCATATTGAAAAAACCAACCTTCATCACCAGTGATAACACGGCTCAACAAATCTGGATTGATTTCTGTTTGCTCTAACAGATCGGCTGCCACATTTTTCCGTGTTTCTTGCTGTTGTTGTGCGAGATTTTTGGGGACCATTTTTGCACAAATCTTTCTCATACCAAGATCTTCAGTGAATATTAGACGAATCATTTCTCGATTGATGTTGAGTTCTTCTGCAATCATTTTCAAGGATAATCTTCGATCAGATCGTACGATTTCACGCACTCTGGTCAAGTTGACATCTGTCCGTGAGGTTGATGGTCGTCCACTGCGGTCTTCATCTTCAACATTCTGCCTTCACTAAAAAATTTATGCCACCGAAAAACTTGAGCTCTTGACATAACCTCCTCTCCAAAAGCCTTCTGAAGCTTACCATAAGTTGTCGTCATGTTTTCACCCAATTTAACGCAAAAAGAAATGGCATACCGTTGCGCAATATTTTGCAGTTTCATTTCTGTGATGAGAGACACAACAAACACGTGTTCACTTATTACAGCACAACTCACGACTGAGCAGTTGCATCAATGTGCCGCGTGGACTAGAAGTAGCTTATAGACCAGGGTCAAAGATGGTGTGCCTATGTAAGCTGCAGAGTTGCCCCATCTTGCAAAGAAAAATCAGTCTTGTTACTTTATTGTCGCACCTCGTATAATATTAATTTATGCCCTGTACCTGATTGATCCAAATAATGTCATCCATAATATTAAGATCATTAATATAATATATATATTTATATATGTTATTTCGAAAGAAGTTTTCACTTTGGCTGTGCAGTCTTAAACACACAGAAGTTTTTTTTTTGAAGTGAAAACATTTTTTTTAAATTCTTTTTTTACTGATGTCAATTAAAAAAAATTAAATTAATTGGTTAAAATCTAAATAATTAAAAATAAAAATTGTACTTTCAGAAATATATATAATGTATTTCCAAAATTAATAGAAAAAATTTAAAGCATAATTTTGTAGATTTAACAAATTCACAACTAGAAATATCAGTGTAATTTTTTTAATTATAATATTTTAAATAATAAAGCTCTTAAAATTTTGTTTCATAAAAATTTCTTTGTCCGTTTTAATTTTATTCCTGAATTAACTAGGGAGAGAGGTTTTTAAAATATGAAAAAAACTTATATAGTTTTTAAAAACCTTAATTAGATTTTATATGAGTGGCTTCTGTAAATATTTACATCAATTTAAATAAAAGTAATTTTAATAACAAAAAATTAATAAGAACACCTAATGAGCAAAATTAGAACATCTAAATAAAATACCAAACAAAGCAGATAATACTGAATTTATAAAACAGCACAAAATTAGAAGACACAATTTTATTCTTTAATTTAAAAATTTTATCATTAATTATAATTTTCTTTAGAACTTAATGGTTGATCAAAATTTATACACACATTTAAAAAAATTTTTTTTCTTATCTTCATGAAGAAATCCGTTCTTATAATTTTCTACTATCAGACACTTAAATTTCCCATGTTGAGTAATGCCTGATGCTGAACATTAAATTTAAAAAGAAGTGACAAAAACAGCTGGAAGTTCCTTGAACAAAAACAATTCACGTACTGCTGCTTCATTGTAGATATAGATGCACATGAAGCATCCATATCAGCTATCCAGAACTGTTATAACAGAGGTCACTCTACAACTGACATTTTTAAGGTCAGTGTTATTTTTTTTCAAGTTACATGCCAGTGATATAAGAATTAACTGATAACAATATTAATCATTTTTTTTAAAGTAGAAGTTTAATTCTTTTTCAATTCATGTCACCTAGTATGGCCATTCTAGATCGTAGGTACCAGTGTTCTTTGGTGGTTGGGTTTCGATTAATCATACTGTAATGATTGATCTGAGACTGAACAAGACTACATTCATACATATCATCCTCTAAGTATCTTAACGGTGGTTCGAGAGGCTAAACAGAAAAAGAAGAGTATGGCCATGTCTTAAAAAATTATCCAAACTAACTAAGCATGCTGACTTCATTCAGAATGAATCAATTGTGCCTAATTTATAATTACAATCTCTTGATATTGCATTGAACATAAAATTCATTATTAAAATCTAATATTTGATCTCTATTATTATCAAAGCTAAATGTAATTTTTCATTATACTTATGTAGAATACAATAATTGTAGTATGTAGGACTTGAGAGGCTTTGCATCACTTGCCTTTCCATTTTAATTAAAATTTTGTATGGCATTCTCAGTTACAGATTAAGAGAAATGGTAGAACTATAAAAATATACCAGAAGAGCTTAAAAGAATTCAGTGTGAGCAGAGAGGAAAGAGAGTAGAAATTCTGTTGGATGTATGTACTTTTCAGTTCAAGCAAAAAGAAATTATAAATGTCTGCAATATTATTAGCGTGACTAATGTTAATAGCTTCCATTAGTAGACTATTTCCTCCAGTTTCTGATAATTCATTCTATCATACAAGAATGGAATACAGGCAAAAGAATTTTGAAATTTTACTTTTTAAATATAATTAATATTTTAACCCTTAACTGTCCTGGTGGATTCTAGGTACTTAAAATATCCTGGTGGGGTTAGTTTTGACCCCAATCATTTCATGATTAAAAAAACACAATTGATTTTTTTTTAGTTATACATTTATTTCTTATTTTCTACAAATATTGTTTACACTTTTGATAGAAGTTTGAAGTTTTTAAACATAAAAGTCTCTTTAAAAAAACATATGAATAGTCCTTCCAATTCAGAGATTTTTCTGCAAGTATTGTTAAAAACCTAATAAAAAATGTATTTTAATATCTTTTTCTGATATCGTCTGGTTTTGTACTCTACATAATTGGTTCTTGTCCCCTGAAAATAAAAAAGTGTATTCAGATGATGTTTTTGTTGAATTTGTTACGGTAAATATAGGCTATAAAAATTGGAGTTTTTTTAATAATGTTTATGGTACATACTTTTTTAATCCTTGCAGGTTTCACAGAAGACTTCCTTCATGCATTGATCCTTGCAGATCCCTTTGAAGCACTTGGAGCATGAAGTAAAATGCTTCTTATCTACATTATGAAGACAAAGGTGAGACACCATTGTCTTTTGGGTCGAAGAAGTTCTGAGTTGGTGGGTGGCTGAGGCTCTTCTGATGGGCTGCAGATTCTCCTGAGTGTAGATTTCAGCTCTTTGGAAAGATTGCTCATTTGCAAACATCCTTACCAGCTGGCTGTCAATTAGACTTCTTCCCAAAGAAACAAGGAACTCACAATGCATCATTTTCAATACAGTGTTAGCAGCGTGAAAAATGATAGCATTAAGTCCAGATGTGTTCATTATAGCATACCAAACAACCATAGGCCACCTTTGTATGCGGCGCCAGACAGAGAACTGAGTGCATTTTTGGTTCAATGAATCTACACCCACTTTTGTGATATTGTAAAAATCACTAACTTCAGGTTTCTTGTAATCTTGATCCTCCGGAATTGATTTTTCATGGTACAATGAAGAAGTTAGCAAAACTGCTTTTTGTATTTTGGCACATATCAGACTAAAGTCTTATTAGCATTAAAAGCCAACTTGGTTGAAAAAACTTCTATGTCTTTTGCAGGCAAATAGCTGAATGGAATTTCTAATTTGTTTCTCCTCATTGTGCCCACATAAGTAAAACCTTGTTCTTTGAGCTTCTCCACTAATTCAACACAAGAAAAGTAGTTGCTTCCTGTAATGTTTTTGTTTAAGTTCACATTGGGTTGCACAAGATTCAAAACTTCCAAAGTGGGCTTTAGTAGTTTTTTTGACTATGATGTTGGGTTGCACTGTCAGACCCAAGAGTATCTTGTCTCCTAGCCTAGTATCTTGTCCAGACTTCTTAGTCATATAAAACAAACACACAGTTGCACTCAAGTTAAATTAATGTAAAGCAATATTTTCACACAAAAACTTTACAACACTTAGAAGAGTAACTCTACTAGCTGGTGGTGTTAGACTAGGCCACTGGGTTGTAGATGATAAATGACAGCGCAATGAAGCTGTGTACTAGCACTGCTTAGCGGGAACTAAAATTACCTGATCAGGCAGTCCTAACCACCAGGCTGGTCTAGTGGTGAACGCGTCTTCCCAAATCAGCTGATTTGGAAGGTGAGAGTTCTGGCATTCAAGTCCTAGTAACTTCAGTATTTTTACATGGATTTGAATACTAGATCGTGGATACCGATTTCTTTGGTGGTTAGGTTTCAATTAACCACACATCTCAGGAATGTCAAACTAAGACTACACTCATACATATCCTCTGAAGTATTATCTGAAAGGTAATTACCGGAGGCTAAACAGGAAAAAGAAAGAAAGTTGATCGGGCAGTGCTAGCTCTGCAAGGTTTGGTGGGAAAATCCTCAGTTGAAAATATTTGGGGTCAAAAATGACCCCAAATACTGCCACCCTTACTGCCAGGGCAGTAAGGGTTAATATTAAATTTTGAAATATTAAAAAAATTAACTACGAATTATGAAATATTAAATAGTAATATTACAGATTAGAAATTGATACTTACAGAAACAAAAAGTAGGTAAGACATTTCAGATTCTGCTTGGATATTTAGTTGAATAGTAACATAAGTATTTCTAATACAAACTGTAAATTATTAATAAAAACTTATAAATGTGTAAGATTTTCTTGATATTCCAGTTAAATTAAATTTATATCTAAATTTAAATACAAATATACATTTAATCTATAGTCTCATTAGTATATGGATTTAGCATCATGGTTTCCAGGAATGGATTAATTACACAAAATGAGGGATACATTAGCTATTAAATCCAGATTAGCAAGGTAAATGAAAATGTTAGTTGTTATATTGGATGTATATAATTAAATTTATTATCTAAAATGTATTGGAAAGATATGTATGTATGTAATGTTATACTCAAAAAAAAGTTTTAATTCATAACTTCTCAAAGCAGCAAATTAATTTCAATAAATAATTTAGTAAATAATGTTTAGCAGTTGAAATTTAATAATTTCATTAAAATAACAGTTTTACTTGAATAATAATTTCATTCAAATAACAGTGTTTTTGACTCTTTTAATTCATTTCAAATTTATTTTGTGTTATATTATTTTTTCTCAGTTACTTGCTTATTAATGGATGATTTGTTAGCTTCATTCTAGGAGTAGATATTATTTCATTTTGAAATCTCATTAAACCAAAAAATTAAACTATTTGACATGACTGCGATCTTTAGGGACAAAGCAGAATTTTAAATAAAAAACCTAAACAAAATTGGCGTTAGTTTCTTGTTAAGTGCTGCTATCTGTGTAAAAGAATGTTTGATGTTGACACCTGTGTGTAGGTAGAGTGGGGGAGTGGGATGAAAGAACGTTTGCCATTGCAAGTTGCGGGGAGTTGTTTAGTTTACTGTAGGATTATGTTGGTGATTTCGTAGTTAGTTTAGTGTTGTGTTGTGGCGAAATGTGTTATAAGTGGTCAAGATAATTATCAGTTGTAAACTTAATGTTTTTAATACTAAGTCTACAATGTTAGAAATGAAATGTCGTTGCCTTTTATGTAAGTAAACAACTTTTTTACATATAACCTAATTTATTTAATAAGATTATGAGCAACTTGTGAAAATTATTGCACAGTCGTTCATTTATTTCTATGTTGTGTTAATCAGTTAGTTATTAATATGGCCTTTCCAATATCGCGAATCATGTGATATTTTTATAGTTTGCTGTTTGTATTAAACTTTTGACAGCTATTTAAATTTTATTGTTAAGTTCGTTATACAGAATAGCTTCAAACAAGAGTTGGAAAAAATTACGGCGGTAATTTGTTCTGACCGTTGAGCAGATGATGATTTAAATCTTTTCTTTGGCTTTGAATTATTTTTACTTCAGTGCTTACAGAATTATTTTTTAATATTTTCATGGCTTATTTAATTAATAGTGAAATGTATTAATTATTTACATCCTGTTAGCTGTGTGGTATTTTAGTGATTCATGTATTCTTGTTTTCATGGTTAATTTTATTTATTTTTATAAATTTATTTTAAGGATATAATTTTACTCTAACGATGTAAAACAGTTTTTAATCAGTTGGAATCATTAATAAAATGTGCTTAAAAAAGTAATCGGCCGAGAGTTATATTTGCAAGTTACATTTTTCTTATTTAATTATTAAAATTTACTTTTTGATAAAATTAAATTTGAATAATTCTTGTCTAGCACACAACTACCGTTAAAGATACCGTCAAAAGGATTTACAGTAACAAAATCGTTTACATTAATAAAAATTGATAAAAATTTGTATCATAAATGTTTATTGGACTAGTTAGGCCTTTGTAATTAACTGGATGAATGATTCATTAATTGTTATGTAAATGTAGTTTTATTAAGGGCATTACTTATACAAATATTAGATATCTTTAAAATGATTTTTTTCATACTTCCAGTAATTTTATTTACACAAGGAATATTTTTTAAAAAAAGATTTGTGTTTGTTTTTCGTATTTTTTATTAGCCAGCGCTTTTCATGAGTTTAATTCCTTTGGCGTGTATTATTTATTAATATCAGATAATCCTTTAAAAAGTCACAGGTCGGTTAATATGACTACATGTTAATATGACTACGGTTAATATGTATACATAATATGACTACAATTTAAATATTTTTATAAGATTGTCTTCTGATTTTATTACTCTCTTTAAATTAATATATTATGCAGTTGAGACATTATATTTGTTATGTGTATTAAGTAGTTTCATTTCGGATTGGCTTTTTTTCTAAGGAAGACTAGAATGATCGTTACAAAGAAAACAAACTTGCTTTGATGTAGATCGTTACTCCATAAATCGTTTTTTTTATTTGTATTAAAAAATAAAAATTTAAGACGTAATATTTTTTAACCTAAGACTTTATTAAAGTTTCGTTTTTTATTATTTTGTTTTATAATAAGTAATATAACAGTATTATTTTTTTGGTGTGATTTTTAATGGATATCAGGTAAATCATTTTGGATTATAAAGCGTAGTTTATAAAAAAAAATAATATTAGAATAAAATTTTTGTCTGTATTTTGAAATTCTCTTATACAGTTCTGAACTGTATACAGAAACATGAGGTTTACATTTAAATAAAATTTAATGTATTGATAAAAAATGCATTTTACATTAACTAAGTAAACTTGGTTAGTTGTGTTTGTATGTACGTCACTGCAGGTTACGAAATAATATTTTAACATTTAACAGTTACAAAAAATGTATGTTTTCAAAGAATTATTTGCTGGTTTTGAATTTCCGAAGAAAATAAAAATTATGTCATAGAACGAAAGGGTTTGGTTACAGAAATGATCTTAGCCTCTACATCACAATTATTGTGTACCTGCTATGATATATTTTTAATTTTCTGGCAACCAAAGCAAGTAAAATTTATTATATTTTTCTCAGTTTACTAATGTTTTCAAATAAAGAAACCTCTACTTATAAAGAAAAAAAATTGTTTTTAAACTAAGGATGTCATATATTTTAATACGAGAATTTTTTCTAAAACGTTTTTTCTTCATGATCTAACAACCGAAGTTATTTGTCTTTGACATGTAATGACACATAAATATCATCACATTTATTATTGTTTGTTACAATATTGTATTATTTTATTTAATGCAACCTAACCCTTTAATAAAATATCCCTTATTTATAATTTATTTCAATTATATTTGGAATTGAATTTGATATAAACGTGTTCCCGCTTAAGATTATTTTAGTAAATTAATTATTTCTATCATGGCTCAAAAGATTTCTGTGTAGGTCATCAGTTTTTTGATACAATCAGGCGTCATTAGCGATAAGTCAAAATAAAGATAACTAAATTAAAAAGAAGTTTGTTAAAAACAATATTAAGCGGTTCGTTGCGTATACAATTAAACACGCTGTTGTGCCTAAGTAAGCGTTTGCGGTCTCGTATCGTTTCCCACTGCATTTATTTGTTTTCTTATTTTTGTCACGATGCAAGTTTTTACTATTTGCATATATTGCATCGTTTGAAATCCTGCTAAAAGTGTGAATTTTATCACTTTATGCTTCGTTTAAATTTAATAAAAATGACTTCATCTTTAATTTCTCACCATCTCAAAGAATATAATAAATAAAAAAAAAATTTCTATCAAAAACTAAGTTGCTGATGATCATTGAGCCAAGAAGATGCTCGACGAAGTTTTGTTTAAAACTTTTATATTTATTACCCATTTAACAAAGTTACGCCTTACGTAAGATAGTTAATTTAAACTCGACTATTTAATTCGTTTAAATAAAAATTCTCAATAGTAAAGCAGTATTGTTTGTACAAACATTTGAAAAGTTACCACATTTAGTATTCATCAGTTATCAGTTCTATCATATTTCTATTTGTAGGCATGTATTCTATTCTCGGGGGCAACTTTTTTAAAAATTATTTTCAAAGGGGGTGGAACCCACCCTCACCGCTACACCTACCACAACTCAAAAATCTTAAATGGCAATGGTAACTTTTAATTAAACTAATTGACAACCCGAAAAAAATGAATGTTGGTGAAAAGAAAATTAAAATCCGCCCACCCCTTCACTCTTTTTTTAGATTATGTTGGAATACGGTGTTACTGGCCCAAAGAATTAGGTCTGAAATCGTCCGTTTTTCTTTAAAAAATGTGGGTTTTAGGTTATTCCAGTATTGCAAAAACGTACCAATAAACACAGCATTAGTTAAACGTACGAAAAACCAATAATAGGTACCTACTACTTCGCTGGTAACATGTTGAAAATTGATTTCCGGATAAACTTAACGATTAAATACAAACTAATTCATAAATGAATAATTTTTAGTCAAAAGGAAAGCTTAAAATCATTCATTTATTAATTTTGTTATGAAAAAATAATTTAAACACGTTTTTTACCTCAAAAAAGTAAAAGTATCAATTCTTAAATCATTTGTTCAAAATGATTCCCATTTTCCTGTAAACAATAATAAGTCTTTGTTGATATTCACACCTTACTTTTATTGAAGTTTCTTTAGTTACATCCCTCTATGTTCTTACAATTTTATTTTTCAACTCTTGTACTTTAGTAGTAATTTCTTTATTAATTATTGGTTTTAAATGATCTCACAAAAAGAGTCCAGTGGTATAAAATCAGAATATTTTGCCGGCTACTCAACTGTTCCTCTTCTACTTATCCAATGTCCAGCGAACATTTGGTCCAACATTGTCTAACTGGATATGAACAATGGCTGGTGCTCCATCTTGCTGAAAGTGAAGCATGTCTTCGTCAAGCTTCATGTGTTTTCATTGTCATATAACTGATTTTTTAAGGCATGGACTATTAGTGGGTGAATAACTTAATCCAGCAATTTCAGATACATTTTACCTTCAAATTCTCATCGATAAATACTGGACCAGTTATGTTATCACCGTAAATCCCGGCCCACACGTTTATTTGTTCAGGATGCTGCGTGTTTCAAACATTGAAAACATGAGTATTTACATCTTTCCAGTATCGGCAATTATGTTCACTAACAAAGCCATTTAAAAAGAGATTCATTCGTCAGAAAAACATATTTTTCGTAAATATTGAATTGGTATCTATTAACTGAATTATTTCTTCATAGAATTAAATCTTCCTGTCAAAATCGATCCTCATTCAATTCTTGATGCAGTCGAATTTTATACGGAAAAAATTATTCAATTTTAATGTAGTGAAAACATAAACATAAGAAACCCCCAGTTTCACGGAATATTTTACGAAATGAGCTCAGAGGATTTACTACTTCATTTCCCAAAATTTCAACCATAGTTAATTCGTCTAAAACCTTTTGTCCTGCACGTTTCTTATTCATGATAGATCCCGTTTCTTGGAAGTTTTTTTGCAAGTTTTACAGAGTAAGAGGGTGAAATATTTTTATTTGGATGAAACGCTTGGGAAGTTTGCACATTTATTTTGTTCTTCGTATGTAATAATTAGTTCAGTCCTTTCTTCCATATTGTAAATCATTTTAGCGAGACAAATTTACAAAAAGACAAAAAATTGTAGATTGCAGTTGCCAACTTTTGAATTCAAAATTTCCAAGTGTTAATTGAATTAAATTTAATCGTTTGATTTGCAATAATGGAAATTTTACTGCATTAATGATGGTATTAATAGTCATTAGAATTTAAGCGTTAATTATTTTTTGATCATTGAACCAAGAAGATTCTCCACAAAATTTTGAAAACATTTATATTTATTACCCATTTAACAAAATTACGCCTTGCATAACATATCAAACTCGACTATTTCATTTATTTAAATAAACATTTTCCTCAATAGTAAAGTAGTAAGAAAAATTATACAATTCTTTGATTAGCTTTCTGTTTTTCCATTTTACTTTTTCCTCTTTAAGAATCTCCATCATTTTCTCCCTCTAGACTCTCACATGCCTTCTCAAAAATATAAGAAACATAAATTGATTCCTCTTTCTATCTCTAACCGTCTGTAGTAACCTGATATCATCTCTGGTTTCTCTCCTTCTTGAAGTCAAACTGTTCCACTTCTGCACACTTTTCTATTATTCTTACCGATCTCTGGTTTATATCTCAAATTTTAAATTTAGGTACGGGCTATTAAATTTTTTGGCCTGCGTTCTGTACATTTTCTGATCTGGTTTTTATCAAACCGTAAAAACTACACATGCTATGTAAAACAATCAATTTTTTTTTAACAATTCAAATTTTCAATCTACTGCAGAGCACTAAAATAAATTTTTTTCCGCACAAGTTCTAATGGAACTTTTCACGTAGTATTCAAATGTGTAAATAAATTTTCTCCATCACTAACAAGACTCGTTTTGGTCTAACACGCAAATGGCTATTGAAAAGATAAATTAAAAATACACACGTGCAGTTGTGTTTGTCTATAACGTAATGCGGTTTAATTTATTATTGAAAATTTTTATAGATATACTAATAAGGGGTGTGACCGGTAGAAGCCGTATTGCACACAAAAGCAGTTGTGACAAAACGGTTATGTTACATTGTATTCAGTGTTGTATCGTTATTTATATACGCGTAGTACTGTATAGCCGATATAAAAAAGAAAAAAACAGACTACAGAATGTAGTCAAGCCCCTCCGGTGGTATGCTGTAGTTTATCATTGTATCGAGCTGTGTAGTGGTATAAACATTGATATTGTGAAAGCCCACGTATCTAGCACGATACTATTGTTATTTTAAGCTTGTCTATAAATTTTGATCGATGATTAATAGCTTAAGAATACGTAGGTGCAAGCGTAGTATGTCCTTTGCAGATTGTACAGATATAATTTTGAAAGCGTGAAGAAATATATCAGGAAATACAATTAATTACGATCTATTATCAGCTATTAATGTAAATGATCATACCGTGCTACATAAATACCTTTGTCTTTATTTATTAATTTATTATTGGACAAATATTCGGCATTTGTTAAAATAAAATGAAATAATGACTCTCATTTCTTGATAACCAAATGGTGTTCACAGCCGTATATACAGATTTAGATAAAAAGCTAAGATTTCAGTATCGTTTGCTCCCTTTAAAAAATAAGTATTACAAAGCAACGTGAATTAGCTAAAAAGAAAATTTTGAAAATTAGATAAAATTACTGTATTGTACTGCTTTTAATAAAAGAATATGATGTCACCACATGACTTCCTTGTTCGCTTATTAAATTACATATTTTTGTTTTGTTATTATTAAATTGTTTCTTGTAAACATTTTTTTTTACAATCATAGGTTAATAATAATATATTAATAAATCAATATATTTAAATTAAAAAAAAGGGAAATGAAGTCGGATTCTCGTAGATGAGCCTTCCTCTTCTAAGATCCAAATATTCCATTAATTAAAATTTTATTGGGCTATAATTCTGGAACCAATGAAAATAAGTACCATTTATGATATATCGAAAAGATCTCAACGAGGGCTTATTACTGCAGTTAAGAAAAAATCCAAAACATTTAAATTTTGGGCTTTTTTTGGACAGTTATGGTCCAGTTGATTGTAATCAAAAGGGGAGGTGCACAACTAGATGTTACAACAGTCTTAAATCCAAAATTTCAACATTCTGCGGCCAATCGTTTTTGAGTTATGCGAGATACATACGCACGTACGTTTAGACGTCACGCTGAAACTAGTCAAAATGGATTCAGGGATGGTCAAAATGAATATTTCCGTTGAAATCTAAAAACCAACATTTTTCGCGATTACAGTACTTCCTTGTACGGTACAAGGAAGTAGAAATAATATTTTTTTATTTTTCTTACATAGATCTTTATATATATATATACACACACACACACAGACACACACTGTATTTATATTCTAAATATAAGTTTAATTACCGATTTCTTTTTGCCATATTTGAATACAATTAGGATAATAAATGAAATTAATTGTACTCTTTCGTTTTTTTTTATATTTGTTTTAAAAGGTCCGTTTTTTCTGGATCGGTGGTCATGAAGCAAAGCTAATTTCTAATTCTGTTAACATAAACAGATTTAGGAAGATCTATTTAATCATTCACGCCTAGTGTTCTACAAAAAAAAAAAAATACAACGGGAGAAATTTTTTTACGTGCGTTCGTCTTACTGTTCATCAAATTGATCAATGTTGTTTTGTTTTTTTGTCTTGAAATTCCTCTGGTAATCCGGTTGTACATTTTTTCAAGGTAATGTTAAAAAAATTGTTAGAAGGATATTATGTAGTCTATATAGACGATTTAAATATATTTTTCTTGAGTGTTTTTTTTTTTTATTTCATCGTTGATTAGTTTAGGATTATTATGATGACGTAGTATTTATATTATTATCATTATGTTATAATTCAAAATATTTTCGTATGATAATTCAAGAAAGTTAATCTAAAAATTTAAGGAAATAGTATATATCTTTGCATATAAGAAACTCTTCCTTTACGTTCGATAGTAGTCTTACATTGTTCTTCTGTAATCCTTTTCTTATTTTTATCACGACAAAAATTTCTCGCCTTATTTTCATATAAGCACCATTTTAATGTTTCTTCTGATACATGAGTTCTTAATTTTTTTGCTTTCCATTCATGGTACTTTTAAATCCACACTAATACACGAAGATTTGTATTTCTTCAGATTTTGTGGCTTCCACTTGAAAGCATTTTTTCTTCAGATTTGTTCGTCTATACTTCGTAAGTATGAACATTATATTTAACCGTACAGCAGCGGGTTGAGGAAAAATGTTTATGTGCAACAGGTATTAATTCTAAGTCCAACAGAGCAATCAATGGTGAAACTTCATCTTCTTGTTAGTATTTGCTTACTTTTTTGTCTGTTTTCTCTCACCAATTTCTAAATTTATCTTCTTTTTTCCGTTATGCTGAGGCTTACTTGAAGAGAAATTAATGTTTTGAGCTATTAATACCGCGAATTTCCTTCAGACCTGAAGGACCTTAACTTTCAGTTTGATTAATCTATTTTATTCGAGAAAATCCAGTTAGGTAACTGCTGAATATTCATCTTTACTTTTACCCGCAAACGGCTAGGATTACCTCACATGTGCAGATAAATCGATCGATCGAAGCATTTCTGATGATTAATCGTTTGATTTTATCTAGGTTAGATTATCAGGTAATTTATCTCACTGATCCCTGGCCTTAAAAGATGGCTGGACCGCAAACACGGGGAATTGGGATACGAGTTGACTCAATTCCTTAGCGGTCAGGGTGTTTTAAGGCATACCTGTGCGTGCACACTGAGACCTTTAGCGGTATGTGATAATTGTGTATTAAAGGAGGATATTGCAGAACACACGGTGTGTTTGTGCAATCGGTTCCAGGAATATAGGATAGCATGCCGGAAAAGATAAATGCATGAGATTACCTCAGAGAACATCATTGGTGCTATGCTGCAAACCGAAAGGGTGTGGCACGTGGTGTCTACGACATTGGTTACGATCACTCAAAATTGATGGAAGAAGTCCGGGGAGAATAATTCCCTTTGGGGAAATTTTTAATTATTAGTTTGGGGAGTTTCCCTTTGGATGTGTCCCCAGTCCCAAGGTCGAAGTAAAAACCGTAGGATATCGACGGTTTCGAAGTGTGGGGCTAGCAATAGGAATGTGGATGAAAATAACATATGGGGTGCTGTGATAATACCAATTAGATGGGCTCGGCGTCCCATATTCTAGAAGGTGGAGGGGTTTTAGTGGGTAGGTTCGCAAGGAAGAGTCCTACACTATCATTGGATTCGAATTGAGATCACATGGCACGTATAAAAAAGGTTTCCCCTCCGAACGAAAAAAGTTAAGTTACCAGCAATGTCTCCTCTTTTATTCAGTGTGGGTTTGAGAAGTAAGTAATTTCGACATTGATATGTTGAAATTATCAAAATAATATGTTTAAAGATTTATGATTTTTTCCAGTGTTCCAGATAGAAGAAATCCAGGTGTTCTATATTACTCTTTATGTATAACGATCGCTAGCAGTAAAGATTCTTACCGCTGTGCAAATGTTACAACAATGTAGGATCATTTCACTTATATTTGTATAATTTTCCTGTTGAAGAAGTTATACATCAAAGCTGGTATCATGAAAAGCTTCATAAGAGAAACATATAAGACGTTAAATTAAAAACGGGTACGATTTTTTTTATACTTAAAACTTCGATTGCAAACAACTTTTTTATTTTTACAACAAAAAAAAATCCGCTCTACTTCTTTCGTTCTCATATTTGTTGTTATTTTAGGCAACTTTCCAATTAGCCGGCCTCCGTGGAGCGAGGTCGGCGTCTCGGCTTATCATCCGGAGGTCCCGGGTTGGAATCCCGGTTAGGCACGGCATTTTTGAAATCCTCTGATGCAATAACTAACGGTGGTGCCGGAGGCTAAAAAAATTCCCAATTACTTTAATTTATGACTAACAATACAGATGTTATTTGTCTGAATATACGAGTAGATGTTTGGTATATTGGAAATTGTTATAATTTACTTTCTTAAAATTTATGTTAAATCATTTACTATGAATGTGTCAAAGATTAGATAATGAAATTACCCAATAATAAAATGTCATTACCATTCTTTAATGATTTATAAATAGATTGTATAAAGGTTTGTTTTTAGCTGTTTTGTGCATTGTTTCTGTGAACT
The DNA here is from genome assembly GCF_047948215.1 of Lycorma delicatula. NCBI lineage: Eukaryota > Metazoa > Arthropoda > Insecta > Hemiptera > Fulgoridae > Lycorma > Lycorma delicatula. The sequence goes on along the minus strand of NC_134461.1, from coordinate 76,821,434 downwards.
AGATGTTTTCTGTGTATATCATATCTGAAATGTAACTTTTACTTATTTTAGTTAAATTTATTCCTTTTAATTAAAATATCTTTAAAATAAATAAAACTGTTTCTAAGCTCATTTTTTTCTTATTTTTATGTTATTATTCTGTAATAATAGTAATAAATTATGGAAGTTAGATATATCATTTCATTACTTTTTAAAATTAATGACATTAGCTTGTTTGTTGTAAAAAATATTTATAAAGTATAGTGAACTTAATTTGGCCAAGGTCGAAGAAATCGTTTTATTAAAAAAAAAAAAAAATTGTGTCAGAAAAGAATTATTAAAATCTATTATGATAAATTAGTTGAATTATTCATTAATACGTTGACCTAAAAGTCCTTACTCGTATCTAAATGTATGTATTCATTTTCAATAAAAATTTATTGCATGTTTAGTACATTTTTATTTTATGAAAAGGTGGAACATTATGCGTGACGTTTTCAAGAAATTTGAAATCGAGATAAGTTTATAAGTGATGTACGAATAAAAGTTTTTTAACATAAGACATTATTTTGGCTTGAGAAAGTCTGTTTGTAACATGAGCATAAAATTTAGAAACTGATGTGATAAAGAAGTATTGTTTTTTTCTCAGCAAAAATTTGTTATTTTTAAAAGTTTGATTAAGCTTATTTAAATTTAAAGATACAATGTTGATATTTTGCTTAAATCGTTGTACAGAAACTGAGAAAATTTTTAGATGAGAAGTAATTTGTATCTCTTAAGACGTAATTACGTGTATTACATAAACATAATTTTTCATATTCAGTATTTCTATTTTTTTTCAAACTATTTTTCATTTATACCTTTATTCTGCCTAAATTTTTTTCTTCAAGGTATCCCCGTATTCTTCATTCACTTCAAACATAATTTTATGATTCAGTAATTTCATGTATCTTGTCAACCTTCGACGAACATTCCGTCTTCATTGCGAGCCCAAACCTGTTCATTTTTATTAGCACATTACTAATCAAATACTTTCCTTTTTTACTCTTTGAGAACGTTTGAAGAATCCAAAGCTAAAATTATAAATCGCCGTGGGGAAAAGTCTTATTAAAGAAAATTTATTTTATATTGTTATAGAGTTAATACATTAGCCGATAGATTAATTGAAGGGAAGGTTAGTAACAGTCGACTCTCGTTAAGGTATTCCATTGAAAATATTAATTTGGTTATATTGATGACAAGATGGAGAATTAAACAAATGAATTAACGCGATGTGCTGTTGCTGCCCGTCCCATTAAAGTCTGGGTCCAATAAGAGGCTTATTGTAAAATAAGCCTCTTGGTAAACAGTAAATTAAATTATTGTTTTAAAACACGTTATCTCCAAACAGTGATATTCCTTGGCCAGCCGGTTCGCATAGCACGCTTTTGTGAGGCTATTTGAAGAGTAAGATATTACGTAATCAAATCCTCCCCTTCATATAACTTTGGTCGAAAAGAAAACATTTGTCGCTAAATGACTACAATCCTACTGTTACATTACGTCTTGTGGTGGAAAATATTAAAACTCAACTTGAAGAATTCGGAAATTGAATTTTAGCCATCTTTTAGGATGCAATTATTAGAAATTAGTGTTTTAGATACTTTTAAATAAATTGTTTGTAATAAAAGTTCTTTAAATGTATAAATAAAAAGAAAAATATTTTTATATTTTTAAAATCTCTTCTTTTATTGGATTATCCATTATATTAGAACTATATAGATTACTTTACGATAAGTCGGCTTATAAAAAAAAAAAAAAAAAAAAAAAAAAAAAAAAAAAAAAAAAATGGCTTAGCGTTGTCCTAATGGATCAGGGGACCATGACAAAACACCTCATCAGTTAGCGTCACTAAATATTCAATTAATATAAAAATTTAATAAAATAAAAGTCTTTAAAATTCGAATTTATAATAAAAACACGTTGACATTTTATATAAATATATAAATAATAATGTTTTTGTTTACAAGACATTACTTTTATGTGAATTCAATAAATAAATGAAAGATAATTGAGCCTACCTATTAAATGAAGATGCAAAAAATTAGGTTGTCTTTGTTATTTTTTTAGATTAGTATTAAAAACAAAACTTATCCATGGACTAATATTGTTTATATAAACAAATTATTTTAAACAAATCTGTGGGAAGGTGTTATTATTATAAATCACTGTAATCTATTAAAAATAATAATGGAATCATTATAAAGCTTGTTCTGGTATACTGAAATAATTATTGAGTTACACGAAAACAGTTCTTTTGTCTGATCGGATAGAGGCGTATATTGTTCTTTATGATTTTTTAAAATTAAATTTTAGCGTTACATATTCGTAAAAGTTTTTAATGTAATGTAGAAAAAAATGAACTGACCAATTATTTTTAATCTTGAAAACTCGTTAAGAGTTTTTGAAAAAAACCCCAAACGTTGATATATGTATTTCAAACGGGAAGTCTTCAACAGAGTGAAAGTATCACTTTTACATCACTATCACCTCCAATTCCAGTGGTTTTGACATGCTAACATGCAAAAGTATAATGTTTGGTTAAGCGAAGAAAACATAAAACGTTTAAAAAAACAAACATTGATACAGGTGTGACTGTGTGATGTTTTTGGTTGTTTCTTGTTTTCTCAGGTGTGTTGATTGTATGCGTTTTCACGTATGTAAACGGTGTCTGATTGTGTGTGTTTGTTACACCTCCTCCTGAAGTAATGCCACATCAGCGGTTTTCAGGAGGGGTGGAGGTTTAGTCGGTAGTGCGCAGGTGCACATACGAACTTAACATCATCTTGCGGAACCTATTAGCGAATCCGACACTGCCTAGGCGCAGTGGGGGTTCCTCAACCTCTTGTGGAAAACAAAAGTGAAAAAAACAACGGGAAAAATTATTTTTTTTAATAAGCTTGGAATGTAACAGTTTTTGCTCTTGATGACGTTGTGCCATTTGCGGGTGTGAATGGTTTTTCATGTAATGATCGCATTCAACCATTTAGTTATGATAGTTAATTGTTTTTATATTAATTTCACGATGATAATGATTTTAGCTTTGGATATTCTTCCAAACCACTACTGTGCTATTTTTTGTTCACCGCCTGATGTACTTTGCGAGATTACACATCCGATCCGGGCTATATTTGTATATTATTTATTTTAGTGTTAATATATTTAACAAAACTTATTTTGAAGTTAAATTTTGATGAGATATTTAGCGTGATCTTGGTAATTTTAATAAAAGATAAAATTATGTTTGTCTCCTTTAGTTATATGCGTATTTTCCTGCTTTTCCTTCTGTTTAGCCTCCGGGAATCACCGTCAGGTATTACTTCAGAGGATGATATGTATGAATTTAAGTGAAGTGTAATCTTGTACAGTCTCAGGTTGACCATTCCTGAGATGTGTGGTTAATTGAAACCCAAACCCCAAAGAACACCGGTATTTACGATCTAGTACTCAAATCCGTATAAAAGTAACTGCCTTTAGGATTTGAACGATGGAACTCTCGACTTCGAAATGCGTTGTAAATTTAAAATGCCCAGGAACATTCGTCAAATCCTGGGCAATGATAAGAAGTTTTGGACCGGGTCTTTTTATTTCTTAGAAGTATTAATATTTTACATACCTTTTAATAATGGTGTGTGTGTTTTTTACTGTTGTGTGTTTGATTTTAAATTTATATTTTCTTCTATTATGTGAGAAGGTGCCTTTTACGCTCCTCTCGGAGTTTGTTATATTTATTTCATTTTTATATGGTTTATATATACATAGTTGTTTTTATTTATTTTTATGTTTTTTATCTGTGATAGTAGTTGTCTTTAGTGATACTAATTTTAAGTTTTTTGTTTTTTGTGTTTTTTTTGTAGTGAAATTTTATATTAGTTGTCAAGTTTTAACTTTTTAATATTTTAGTTTTTAATTAGGATTAGTTTTTTCAATTTTTAGTTTTCCCATTATCCGAGTAGGGACTCTACATCCCTCTTGGACTTTTTTAAACTCTTTTTATTTTAGTTAAATTTTACGTTTTTAGTTATAAGCTTATTTTTAATTTTATATTTTTGAGTTGTGATATTAGTTGTAAGTTTTTGTTTAATTTTTTTAGTCTTTAAGACAATTTTTTTCTACTATTTATTTTCTTTTTTTTTTAATTTTATTCCGGGCAATGATAAGGCCAAAGCGTTTTTCGCCCACCAAAAACAAAAAAAACCATCTACTTCGAAATCAGCTGATTTGCGAAGACACGTTCACCACTAGACCAAACCGGTTGGTGAATTTTCCTGTTTGGTCTTGTTTAATCGAACGATTTGTTCTTTTGCAAATTCACTTTTTTATTTTTATTTTTATAAACGTGCATCGAAAATACACTTGATGTATATATGATGAAGAGTTGTATTTTATAGCAGATAAAATACAACGGTTCTTTTTTTAATATGTATTTCATTAAAATATTAGATGAAGTGTCTTTGCAAGTTAAGTTACTTGTTATTAAGGAAGTGGTTTTTCTATTAGCTTGTGTTGTTTTATTATATGGAAGGTGAAGTCTATTGTACACGTATCATGTATTGAATGGTGTGGGAGTTACGCAAGGTGAGAAGACTCAAAGTACATTTCAGGGACATAAAACTGTCGGCTGTTTTTCCCCCTCCCCATCTTCCAAATTCTCTTTCGCTACGTTGGGAATATATATATATATATTATGTTCTCTTTTCACTTCGTCACAGCTTATATATGGATTCCTTTGGTTGTGTCAATGTTATCTTTATAGAAGCATTCAGTACTGTACATTTTTATAACTATACACATACTTTTTCGTTACCATATAGTCTATTTATACGTGCGATATAGGTTATGATTTTGAAAAACAATATTTATGTTAAAAAAATCGAATTTATTTTTATTTAGTTATGTCGAATTACTTTTTATTTTGAACTATTTCAGTTTATATTAAAAAAAAGTGGAATGTTCAAATTTTTCTTAGTTAATTTTGTTTCAAAAACGATTTGGATAACTTACATGAAGAACAAGGACATTTTTATGTCCTTTTTAATATTTTATTTCTGGTGATAGATTGAAATAATTTAGAGGTATGTTTAATATATCGGTTAATAAAAAAATGAAGAAGGTTATTTGTTACTTTACGTTACGTATTCCGTTCTTTCTTACGGCTGAAACTCATTTAAAACACCTGATGAAAGAGGCACAAATCAAACTCGATTTCTCTAATGATATTCAGTGTTCACTTAGGTTCTATGATAAACAGAGGGAGCATTTTCCTTATTAATCTGAATATCTCCTGTTTTTTTTAATTTTTTTTGGGTGAGATTGGCATACTGATAGACAACATTCAGCTTAAATAAGAGATCAGGAAACCATTTCACTCCTCATTTTGTCTTGTAAACCTGTCATGAGCTTATTCTTTTCAAGATGACTTTATTATTTGATAAAATAATTTGTCCTATAAAATCGTTTGATTTTGACATCTAATCGACAACTCGTATAATTTTGAAAACATTCCTGTAATAATTCGGAACGTAAGAAAAAATTCGGAAGTATTTTTTTTGTTTTTCTTGATTTTTTATTGTTTATGTTTCATTTTCATAAAATGGAACAGGTCTTCTAATATTAAAAAAATAGTTTCTTCCTAGTTCGTAAAATCTATGTTGGATGTTTGCAGATTTCTTATTTGCTGCCTCATGTCATTCTACTATTTATGCTTTCCATCCGTAATTTGTATACAAAATGAAAATATTCTCAACTTCAGATATTTTATATTATTTCATTTTATGGTATATTGTTAGAAACAAATTATATGCTTTTTTATTGGAATCTCAACTGGGTGTCGTAAAAAGAGTTAAATTACTAAAGTGACAACAAAATAAATGATTGATTTATTTTGTATTGTTTCTGATTCTGATAAGAATGAACGAGTTGATGAAGTTGAAGATTATTTTTTTTATACATTAAAATTTTTAAATACAACTTGTTTTAATTTCTTAAAAAAAAAAACTTCGTAAACGAATTGTTTATGAATCATTTTGTGGATATCTTCTTCTTTCCTAATGTGTATGTTTCCTTCTTTTCAATTAGAAAACAATAAACAATCCCTCCCCACGGCCCAAAGATATGAATATCATGTGGCTGAGGTGTAGTCTTATACAGATTCAGACCGACCATTCCTGAGACACACGTGGTTAATTGAACAACTACCAAAGTACACTGGTATCCCTTTGTCTAGTATTGAAATCCGGTATAAAAGCAACTAGGATATAGTTTACTAGGATTTGAGCCTGAGGACCTTCGACTTCGAAAATCAGCTGTTAACAACTGATTTATTAACTACTAAACCAGCCCGGTGTGTTAATATCTGAAAACTCTTTATACGGATAGATATTTATGAATCATGTATTCGTATGAATCTGTATCCTATAATATCCTTTTTTTTAATTTTATAAAAAATAAACAAGGTAAAAAAAATTGAGCCGAATCAGATCCAGAATGTTTCTTAAAATTAAAAAAAAAATTATTTTCAGTGAAATACATTAATAATTATATGTAATTAGATGAAAAATAATCTTGTTTCTAATTGCCTTCACTGGAGCATAACTTTTAACAAAGATTTGTTCTATTTTTTCCTTTCTGTTGTGTGATAATGGAATTTTTTTGTACTTTGTATATATATATATACATATATATAATAATAATAATATAGAATATTATTAATATATATATATATATATATATATACATATATATAATAATAATAATATATATATATATTTTTTTTAAAGAATAAAATTAATTATGGTTTATAATTTTATAAACCATACTTATACTTTCATTATACTTTTTACTTTACTTTTTGTGTATATTTTTTAAATAGGCACAACAAAATTTGAATTGTCGGTAATTATTTTGTATTTTTGGAGCAGTGTAATGTGTGTGGGTGTGGGTGGGCGCATATAAATATTTACTTATTTCTTTTAAGAATGGATTTACCGCAAAAACTTACAGAGAAAATTTTCCGTGGGAAAATGGAATTTTTTAGCATTTGTAAAATGCCATGCCTGACCGGGATTCGAAGCCAGGACCTCCGGATGAAAGGCTGAGGTGCTACCACTCCGCCACGGAGATCAGTATATATATATCTATTTTTATCCCAGTACCATTTATTTATTTTTTTTTTTTTTAATATTACTTGATTATCAATAATAATCCACTTTTATTATGGGTTATTTATTTGAATTTTGTACTTAATTTATTTAAAAATATATAAAGTAAGTACGTTGAGAATTTCTTTTGTTTACTCAATTTTTCGTTAACCAAATTTATAATTATTTATGTTAATAATTTATTAAAATATCTGTAATTAATTATTTGTTCATATTTAAAATAATTTATATATATATATACTTCTAATGGCATCCCTGTTTCCTATTGTGGTTAATTTTTTGTTATTTAGTCAAGTAATTGGAGGCAGATGTACCCAGTCGCGTGGCACATACAATAACAGTGGCTGATGCTGTGTTAGTTGAGCCGCTGCGCCGTACACCGTCGTACTTCTAAAAAAAAAAAGTGGAACACGAAAATCGTTTTTAGATATTTAACTGAGCGTATTTTCAGTCCCCCATCTAGTGAATATCTCGTTCGTTTAGTATAGTCAGAAATGTGGAAAATTGCAATCATTGTTCAAAATTTGTTTATCCTTCTTTAATATATATCTTATATATATATATATATTTTCTTCTTAAATACGTATGACCCTGATAAGTGCCGATTTAAAATGTAGCACTGAAAAGTGCTGTTTGAAATATTTTTTTATCAAGACTTGCTTATAAACCTATGGGCAGTTTTTTTGTGGTGCTAGAATGAATAAGCTGGTTTTTTTCACGTAGCATCTGTGTATCTCGTTCGTCGTTTTCTAGTTGTTGCCTTGGTAACAGATTACGCTGTCAGAATATTGGTGGTCAGTTAACGGTAAGTGTTCGTAAGCCTCAAAGTAACCTGTGGATAAATCACCAGAGAAGCGCATTCTTAGTACATGGTGAACGTCGTTCCCGAAAGTATTATAAAGTTCACCATTGCAGTAAATATCGAATAAAAATGGAAATAATATACCAACTCACACATTCTACCATAAATCGAACCTTTGAATATTTGAACGAAATATTCATTACAATTCGAATAGTTGTAACCCCAATTATTTTTCATCAATAGTTGAGAATTCCAACCAATTCTCAACCACATGTGACATAATATTTCCCACACTTCGATTGCCAAAAGCTGTGTCTAATACATAAGATGAGAAAGAGATCGAAAAAGACACGCACCATTTCCTACAATGGGAATAATTGTACGAGGTTACAATTCTTCATTAACAATTAAAGATTCTACGTGAAATTTTGAGCATTAAATTAATTCGTTAATTTTGACGCATTTCTATCATTCCCGTCGCGGCTTCGCCCGCGCTATATGGTTTCTTTCGTTTTCCGTAGCGGTCAGGGAATATTTCGCCGGTCATGGCTTGCTTCGCTCGTCCTTCCCAGCTAGCGAGAGGACTTAGCCCCTTGGATCCCGCTGTGTTCATTAAATTCTTGCTTGTAAGAATAATAATGATAAATAAAGATTAAAGCCTGTTCATTTTATAAAAAATAGCAGTGTATTGTGTTTCTTCAGAGCAACAGTTAGTACAGAACCCGAAACTTTAAGTTATTTAATTATGTGGATTTAAAAATAGTCGCCCTCCATCTTAAAATTATTAGTTATAACTCGTACGAAGTACGGGTAAAAATGTATTTACCCGCTTTTTAGCGTTACCTGACAAACACCACTAGGAGATTGCCGTACTTTGTTTCTCATTTTTTAAACAATTTTTTAATTCCTTTTTTTTGTTTATTAGTCAAGTAACCCGAGGCAGGTGCAGCCAGTCGCGTCGGATACACAATAACAGTGGCTGTGTTGGCTGAGCTACCGTACACCGAAAGCCTGCGCCGTATACCGTCGCATCCCTTAAAAAATCGAAATCCCGAAAATAATTTTTAGATATTTATCTGAAGAGTACAAGCCCTAATATAGTGAATATCTCGTCTAGTATAGTCGGAAATTGGGATAATTTGCAATTATTCAAATTTTTTTCACCTCTTTTCACCTCTTTCAAGGTCGAATTTCGAAAAATTTAGAAATTAGTTTTTAGATATTTACATGAATATTACACATATCAAAACCCAAATTGAAATCTTCATTTGATATCAAGAAATTCAAAAAATAGTAAATTTCATTGTTACTTCATTTTAATTCTTTAAACTCGGAATTTCAAAAAATCCTTTCTTAGTGTGTACTTACACTGGTAAGAACAGTTATACAATCATTCATTAATTTATCTTCCTTAGGTTTTACTGGGCGTTGATGAATCTGTCAGTCAGTTAGGACAAGTTACTTTATCGGTACAAATTTATTCGATTGATTTTAAAAGTGAATTAAATAATTTATCTCTATAAGAAAAAGTCGTTAGGAGTTGAATGAATTAGTGAATTTTTCTTACAATTATTTTTGTTTTAATTTAATTTATTATAAGGTTTTTAATTTAAAGTTCCATTTCCTGCTTTAAAATGTAATAATTTAAAGTTAGAAAAATCCTTAAATTCTTGAGCTTAAACAGTAAAAAACTTTATTTATACTATGTGTACCATGTATCGGGTTAGATTTTATATGAATCCACTTAAAAAACACGTAAAACATACTTAACTTAATTCACTTAAAAACATAGATAATCTGTTACATAAATTTATGTAATTTTATAAAATATTTTTTAATAAAATTTCCTTTTATTAACATATAACTAAATTTTCAATAATTTTGACTAAAAACATTCGATACGTATAGCATTCAGTTTAATTAAAATTATACACTATCAAAATTATTGTAAATTTAAACTCTACACTCCCGATTAACTTCGCAAGTGTGGTTTATTTATAAAAATTGTATTAATAGTGATTATTCAATTTTCTCTTACATGTTATTTTAAATTCTTTTTCTTATGTATGCTACAAAAACTGGACGTTTTTTGAGAAACATATTTAAATTGGACGAATTTAAATCTCGATTACACAACCTGGCGAACATAAGTGAAAAGAAACGAACTCATGTCGGATTTATTTGTAACTTATAAATGTAGAAGATTACGTTCGATTCGTAATAATATGAATTAAAATACATGATGTAATCTTTGCTATGCCATTGCAGGAGAAAAAAACAAGTTGTTCCTGAAATCCGAAAGTGATATCAGTTTGTAGTTCTGAATTAGTCATAATTAATTTAGTTGCTTAATTATTATTAAGTGTTTAGATTTTTTTTTAGTTGATATTTATAAAAATTAAAAAGAAGTAGGAATATTTGATCAATAAGAAGTAAATAAAATTTATCTTGTTTTTCTTGTTCTGATACATGCCCGAGTAGTGTTCGTAACATTTATTGAACGGTCCATATATTCGTTACGTAATACGTAGTTTGCCAATCCATTTGTACACTAGTTCATGCTGCGCTATGTTGTACTTAATATGGTATTATATCTTAGGTTTCACGACTGCCGCGGAAAAAGGAAATTCTTTTTTATGTTGTCAGAAGTAAATCTAGGTTAACCTTAATGTTGATTGAAATGGCTTGTCATCTACGGTTAGTTATTTGTGCTACATCTTATTATTATTATTATTATTATTATTATATTATGCTTTTGTTATCTGTATTGGTAATTTTATGTTAATGTTTAAACACCTTTGTGTATTCTTTTTATATATATATATATTTCTTTTGTATTGTATTGTATTGTATACATTAAGTTATTGTTTAAGTTTTCTATTTCTTAATCTGATAATTTTTCTATCATAATTTATTTAGCGAATATTATTTATATTGTTTATTTTATGAGAAAAATAAATAACTCAACTGAATCGAATAATGTTATGTGTGTATTCAATGTCACCAGTTTCGATCTGCTCAATCTATCCTCTCAAGAATATTTTTAGATTTCATCTGTGCGGAAATTCAAATATTTAACAACTAGCATGTAAGGAAATTCTTTTAGTTCTACCGAACTGCAGAAAACCCCCACTTTAAATCTATCGTTATTAATATGCTTGTAGAAATATTTTTCCCAAATAATTAGTATGCGTTTACTTAGAATTGAGATGAAAAATTTGATAAAATATATATGAGAATTGATTCAGTCATTTTGGAGTTACAGTTATACGTGTTCTCTTTTATAGTTAAGTTATCAAAGGTTACTTAAATTACTTTAAATAGGTTATAAATTGATTTTGATCAAGTAAATATTGTAAATTTTTATTAATTAATTGTTTTTATTATTAAGATTACTTTATATTCTTCCATAATGCAACTTATTACCATGAAAAATTATATTTAAGACATTACACCAGTTTGTAAAATAAAAAAAATAACAAGTAAAATTGAATCAATATCAGTAGTAGAATTGATTTTTGATGAATCGAAAAATTAATTATATATATATATTTTTTATAAATACCATTCGTGGATGTGAACTATGTATCTGTTTCACAATTTTCTTAAAAGAATCAAAATTTCCACAAACTAATGTTTAAAAAAATAAAAAATACGATGAACGTTTTAACACCGCTTAATGAAGTTTATAAAATAAACTTAAAATAAGTCACAATTATTAGATTTCGTATTATGAAAATCGTTAGTTATCTCTTATATAAAAGAGAATGTCCTGTCTGATCAAATCAACGTACAATCAAAATTATTATAGGTAGAGACTTGAAATTTTCAGGGTACCTTCGTATCTTTAATTAGGCGTGCACTAAGAAAGGATTTTGCGAAATTTTGATTTTAAGGGGTTCAAATTGATAAAAAAACTAAATTTTATGTTAACAGCGTTATCTGTTGGAGGTAAAAGCAACATAAGATATGCTAAATATTTTACGATTCCATTGTAGTATTTCCGATATGTGTGTCCGCCGCTATGGACTAAAAAACTACTGGACCGATTTACGCGCGAGAAAGATGGGAGAAGGGAAAAATCGGAAAAGGAAAATAGGGAAAATCGAAAAAGGTGAAGGGGAAAATGGGAAAAATAAAAAGGGAAAACTGGGAAAAAGGAATGGAAAGGGAAATGGGGGAAGTGGAAGGGGATTAAATAAATTTAGTTAAAATTAGATAAAATAATATTAAATTAAATTTAAAATAAATAATTAAATTAAAATTGAATTATAAAATTAGAATATGTAAAGCAAGTAATTGAAGATGTCAGATGCAAAAAAAAATTGGTTGGAATTAAAAGCGTAGGTAAAGCATGCAAATGAAGTAATACATCTGTCAAATAAGTAATATTAATACATCGTGTGCGCGCGCAGAGCGACAGAATGAGTGTGTGAGTGCTCCAGAAGAATGCCGTTAAATTTTACAGCAGTTTTTCTCTGTTTAAAATAATGAAAAAAATTCATAATAAGCATATGTCCGGAAAAGGCTTTGTTTTTAAATTAGGAATAACAAGAATTTTACCATGATTTCTGCTTATCGGCAGAATGAACCTATACCGAAATTCATCGAAAACCGGGGAAGAAGAGAGAAAGGGAAAATCGAATAAGGTAAAAGGGAAGAGGGTAAAAAAGGAAGAAGGGGAAAATGGAAAAACGAGAAAAGGAAAGGGAAAAGAGGAAAAAAGAAAAGAGGAAAAATGAAGGGGAAAGGGAAGTAAGGTAAAGAAACGGGAGAAGGAAAGGGAAACGGGAGAAAACGGGAAGGAAGAGCGAAGCGAGCCATGACCCTCTGATCGTGACGGGAAGCGCAAGTAACCATAGAGCACGAGCGAAGCCGCGATGGGGATGCTAGATTTGGGATTGTAATAAATTTTTTGTTTATCTTTATTGGACTTTTATATTGAACTATTTTAATTCATTCATAAATTGGATTTGTCTAATAAATATTATTCAATTTTCTTATCTTCCTTTTTTGTTTTCCTTTATTTAAGTTTTGGGCAACAATTCATTGTATATCGTATATTCCTTCAGTATTTTTCATAAAAATTTTTATTTACCGTTTTATCAGGATTTAATTAAAATCTAAATATAATATTGTCGATTGAATATTTTATATTTATAAAAGAACAAGTTTGCTATTAAAAAAGCTACATCTATATTGTGGGCGTAGTCGCGACGGAGTACGCTAGTTAATAAATGTGAGAAAAAGGGGATACATTTTTGGAGGCTGTGTTATATAATTGATAGTTGAAGTTACTACTTAACAAGGTACCGGGATTGTTATAGTTAAACCTAAAGAGAATTTTTCAGGACTGAAGTTACAATTTTTGAAAAAAATTATATTTTTCCGATTTGGAGAAATATTTATTAATATATAACGTAATGCTATTAGTTGTCAATTACAGTGGTTTGCAGTATTAAATTTTAGGAGATAAGATAAATATTGTAATAAAATTTTTATGTTAAAAAAATTAAATTAAATTAGAATTTTTCAATTATTAAAAGTAATAATAAAACCCACACAGCTCGCTTGTCGAACGGCAGGAATCATTTTTACTTTGACAACACTTTTTTTGGAATTCATGTTATGAATGTCTGCACGTTTATACAGATTTTATAACACGTCATACAATTTTAAAATTCTACAATTGTCAAAAATTCTCATATTATAGGGCTACTATTTTTAGTTAATAAACTTAATAAAACAGAAAAAATAGCTTTTCCTCTAGATACTTTCGCTCCCCCTCCATACGGTTTAGAGTTTAAAGAAATCCTCACACATCCCTAGGATTTAATAACGGAAATAAACTTTTATTGAGACCCACTTGATGGATAAGATATTAGGCGTTTATAATTTCTTAGAAATAGTATGATTGGTGGGTTGGAAAATTGGCTGGGCTTTCCAACATTATTTTTGGATAAGCTGTTTTTTTTTTTCAGAATTTATTGTGCGTGAACAATAGCTGATTCACCTACATTGCCTAAATATAAGAAAGTAAGTTTTTAGTATATTTACAGAATAAATGATGTAGGTTTTTATCTTGCATATGATTTGCGGTTGATTTAACGATTACTTCAATTATAAAAATAAGTAAATATAATTTAAAAAATAAATAAACGAAGGTAAAATAAAGGATTTAAGAAAGAAATTCAGGTAAGGTCAGTTTAATAAATAATAGTAGATTTATTTAATTCATTGTGGGTTTATTTACTGCAGAGACGGAAAGCGCGTTATTTTATTTGCTATTATTTTGTATATTCATCCATCATTTTCAAGGAAACGATGTCGTTTTGAATGAAATTAAAAAAAAAACATGTTTTTGTGTCTTGACCTGGTCTGTCCAAATTCCAGTTGCTATACTGTTTTTTGTTTGCCTTTTTATTCAGTCGTTTTTGTATTATTTTATTCTCTTCTCGAATTTCATGACGTCTTTAATATATAAAATTATTAATTCAAAGATTTTGTATGCACTTAACTTTGCTTCTGTTGTTTTTTTCTCGTTGTATAGAGGCTAATTTTTGGCAACTAGTTCAATAAAATCAGCAGGCTTCTTTGAAACTGTTAAATTAAAATGTTTTTGAACATTTTTTCAAGGAAACATAAAAATCAACAAATGAATATTTGTTGATTTCTCTACAAACAAAAATTTTTTCTTTATTTTTTTTAAAAACTTGTACTTAATTTTTTTTTACTTTCTCGTTTAGAGAGCGCTGTAGCTCTAGATGGGAAAATACTTTTATCGGTCCAATTTGGGCATATGGGGTTTTCACCAGATATTGAAGTTTTCACAAATAAGGAACCCAAAAAAACCGAATGGAAATTTTCCAGATGTTAATGTTCGTATGTACGTGTGTTCGGTGTTGGCCTCTAAAAGATCCAGAACTACTGGACCGATTTTGACCAAACTTGATCAGATTACGTCTATATATGATTATTGATCATGGTCTCATTAAATTTTCAGCTTAAATGGTCAAAGGGGTGAGGCTGTAGAGCAAAGTCACCCTCAGTATCTCGCGATTTCTCCTAATTATGGTCATATTTTTCGTAGTCAGAATTTTTAAGAATTAAAAAATTGCAATAATTGCAAAAAGAATGTTTTGCAAAATCGCACCCGTACCTCCAAAAATGCTCTAAACTACTGCTATGTTGTGACGTCACAGGTGAGCAGTAGAATTAAATAAATGAATCATAATTAAAGTGTAAAAATGTAACTGTGTCTGGCTGGGTTTCGAACTCGATTGCCCGGTTGACTGGGGGGTACCTAGTGCGTTAAGCCCCACGGCAACACCAGTCTGTCGACCGTTAAGCGAAATTTGCTCTACGTAAAGTTGTGAAATTACGTTAGTTTAGTTAGTACCGACCGTCGCCGCTAGTACCGCCACACCCGCGCGAATTAAATACGGTATGCGCGGGCGCTTTAGTTAGAATCATAGAATTAAATAAACGAAAAAATATATTAAATAAAACTATAAATATTTTTAATTGTGTGTTTATGTATGTGCAAGTCGTGCAAAGACCTACAACTTACAGTTGTAGGTCTTTCCGTAAGGAATAGAAAGTCCTACAACTGTGTTGTCAGCTTTTTTTAGTTTAATTACGTACTTATAAAAAAACCGTTAACAACTTTGTTGTAAGCTTACTTTTAGTTCTAAAAGAAAAGAAAGAATATTGGAATATAATTTTAAATTTTGGTTTTTGCAGGATGTATAAAGTACTCTTGAAGATAACTGAATATGCTGAGATTTTTTTTCAGCCTCTTGATTCATTGTTGTAAATAATTTAGCGTTGATATTAGAAAAAAAATGTTTGAAATAATTTAAATTTTCTTATTGAACAATTTTTTTTTCAATCTGAATTTCTAAAAAAAAAAAAAAAATTAATTGAAGGAAGTTTGAAGATTTAATTATTTTATAAATTCAGTACTCTTAGCTCAGTAAATATACATATTTAAAAAAAATATATACAAGCAAATAAATTTAGATTAAAAATAAAAGAATGTAGATAAAGATAGTTGATACTTTTTTTATTATTTTCTCAAATAAAAATCTTTTATTTGACACCAGTTTGGATTACCTAGCATTTGTAGGTTATCAGTTCTTAGTCGGAATTGTACTTCTTATCATAGAAAGGATTCTTTCGGTAAAAATGAAAATAAAAATTTGATAAAAACTGTTCTATAATTTATTTTCTTTAGTTATTTTATCTGAATTCTTTTAGTAAAATTTATTTTTTTGTCTTCATTCATTTGACTGGTTTGATGCAGCTCTCCAAGATTCCCTATCTAGTGCTAGTCGTTTCATTTCAGTATACATCCTACATCCCTAACAATTTGTTTTACAAATTCCAAACGTGGCCTGCCTACACAATTTTTTCCTTCTACCTGTCCTTCCAATATTAAAGCGACTATTCCAGGATGCCTTAGTATGTGGCCTATAAATCTGTCTCTTCTTTTAACTATATTTTTCCAAATGCTTCTTTCTTCATCTATTTGCCGCAATACCTCTTCATTTGTCACTTTATCCACCCATCTGATTTTTAACATTCTCCTATAGCACCACATTTCAAAAGCTTCTAATCTTTTCTTCTCAGATACTCCGATTGTCCAAGTTTCATACACTTTCAAAAATCTTTTCCTGACATTTAAATTAATTTTTTCATATCAGATCAGTAGCTGCCGATATTTAGGTGAAGACTGGTAAAAATAAATCAGCCCTGTAGTAGAATTTGGAAATTTGAATAAATCGTGTAAGAATAAGAACCGAGAGTTTATTACTGCTGGCCTTCGTGCATGGCGCGAGTGGTAGCGTCTCGACCTTTTATCGGGAGGTTCCCGGTTCGAATTTCGGTTAGGCATGGCATTTTATCACGCTGCGGTGGTTCCGGAGGAAAAATAAGATTATAGTTATTGTGTATAACTATAATAAAGAAATTTATCATATATTAATGTTTAATATTATCCTACAATATGGTATTTTAACGCATCTAATCGTAGCCTTTTTAAATTCATAACAAATATATACTATTTTGTATGAAAATACAATATTTATTTTGCATATTTTATGTTACGTTAAATATTAATTTTGTATACTTTGACTCAAGGACATTAAAATTACAATAACCTTGGTTATACAATAAAATTATGATATAAGTTTGAATACAAAACAAACTCCACTAAAAATATTATATTATTTTAAAAAATCTATTAAAATGAAAAAAAATAATATTGTTTATTGCTTACAAGTTGTTATTTTTTATATTTTATAAATTACGCCACTATTACTGGTTTAGTTGGAGTAGTAAATGTTCAGCCCAACTCGCTCCACGCATGATTTTTCTAATTATAAGACATGAAAGATATTGTGTTAGTGTAAAACAATAAATAATATTAGAACAAATCGAATATTTTATTTTATAAAAATTTTTTTCTACCAAAGAACTAAAAGCATAATATTAAAGAATTAAACATTTCGTTTATTAAAAAAATATTACGTTTTCTATATATGTTTTACTTTCTCGTTTATAACGATATAACCAAGAAAGTATAGCTATGTACTATAATAGCTCGCTATTATAGTATATATAGATCGGTCCAAAACAAATTTTAAAAGTGGTCTTTTTTTAATTTTTGTGTCTTAAGGAGGCACTTAAAAAATAGATTTAAATAAATTGTATATCTGTGAAAAAGCTTTTTATTTAAATGCTTCCAAGTCCAAAAAAATTATTTTTGTCAGACGGTCGTTTGTGCGTGACGTGTATGTATGTTGGCCTGTATTTGGTCTTATAACTCTGAACACCGGTGACCGATTTTTCTTTAAACTTCGCAGTTGGGAGCTTTCCACCTTCGGAGGAAAAGAATATATTAATTTTTTTTTAAATTGAAAGAAAGTGGGGGGTGTTTTGGTAGAAATAGAATCTCAAATCTTCAGTGGGAGACAGGAAAAGATTTTTTTTTTAGAAAAGGTGAAGTTTTTTTTAGGTTTTTTAACTCTAGACCCTATTGACCGATTTCTCTTTAAATTTGGCAGTCAGATACTTTCGGGAGAATGAAGTACTAAATTTTTGTAAAAATTGAAAAAAAGGGTTTGCGAGTTGTTTTGATAGAAATAAAATTTGAAATCTCTACTGGGGCACTTTAGTAAAAGGTCCTTTTTTTTACAAAAGTTGAAGTTTTTTTTATCAAGATCATAAATTAACAAAAATGTTTATTTATTATTCACTTCTTCCCAAAAATGACTTTATATATAATTTTCGTTTTTTAGGTATAACTTGCTTCAGAAAAAGAGTTAATTGGAATTTTTGGCGGCTATATTTTCTATATCAATAGGCCTTCAAACCAGTATAAAAACCTTTTCCCCATTCCATTCATTACAAAAATCATAATGTATAGGACCAGGGTAACGGATTTCTTACAGTTAAGAAGAAAGAAAGAGAACATAATAATGAAAAGAAGAATCTAGAAGGAACTAAAAGGGATTTTTTTTTTTTTTAGAGTAACGGGTTTGTTGAACAATTGTTGTTAGTAATACAGACAATAGCACCTCAAAAATTTCTTATTCCACCAGATGGGTTACCGAACCGGAATAAGAATTTACAGAAAAACATAAGAGGGCTCACAATGAAAATTATTACGCTTCAACAATTAAAAGAACGATGTGAATACTGTCCTTCAGGCCAGGGATTGTAAATACTGCCAGAGACCAGCGGACGTCGTCAGTAGATTTTGCTAGGCCTTGTTCGGCGCCGTCATGATAACGGTGATATCAGTAAAGGTCTGGTCTGATAACTAAAGTGAAAAATACGCTACGAGTATACTAATGTGGACAGCGGATGAATTCAATAAATTTTTCACCGAGTTATTGGTAAACAATGTGAAAAGTGACTGTATAGTAGTCATTCATAAAGTGTAGGGTAGTTTTATTGTAAATAGTAAAAATAATAATATTTGAAAAAATTAGATTGTGTGTAATTAGACTTTTCTAGTGTTATCTTGTTAATGCAACGTTAGGTATTAATATTAGCGGTCATTTAACGTTTTTAGTAAATTGGATTGTATTCTGGTTTTATAATGTAACTGTCATTATACAAATCGTATCCTTTTATCTGAATTACTGTTTTGTACGTTATATATACGTATTGTCATTATTTTAATTTTTTATTATCATTGTTATTATTTATACGTCTTTAGAGTAATAAATTATATTTGTAAGAAATTTCTACGTTTGTTAATCTCATACTCAGTTATATTTGTCGAACTGCGGGTCACGCGACAATATTTTTAATTTGTTTAAAAATGTATTCTAAGTGTAAGTCCATCTTGCAAAAGTTACCCATTGCATTTAAATGTAAAAATCTTAATTTTTTAATATTTCTTTCTCTTTAGTATTGCTGAAAAAATTAGCCAAAACTTTTCACCCTTTTCTGAAATATTACGACTTTATTTATAATTATTACTGAATCTATGAATGTTTTAAACGATTTTAAAAAGTTTTTTTTTAGATTTACTATCACCACTTAGGGATTATTTTCTTAAAAAATAATTTACCCGAATGTTTCCGTTATAATATAATTATATCGAAACCTTTTGTTTAAATCTCCGACGTTTGATTAGTCGGCTATAATTTGCAGCAAGTCGTATGAAAAGATTTAATTTATTTTATGATCAATGACAAACCGAATGGTTATTGCTTCCCTCCAGTCATAATATTAAAGAATCTACTATCATAAAGAATTATGATAGTAGATTCTTTATTAATTCTTTAATAGTAGATTCTTTAATTTGAATATAATTCTATTATTGGTTACAGTTAGAGAGCATGGGCAAAATTTTATTATTGCATTTTCAAACTGGACACCAGATGAGTTTCATTTGGTTTATTTACTAGTTAGGCGAGTAAAAGAATATTCTACAAAATTAGCTGGAAGTTTAACAATCTTGTCTGCAACACAAAAATACATTCAGTCTTAACCGTTGTAAAATTTTTAGAAATGTATTAAAAAAAACTCAGTCTTTTAACATAACATTAAAGAAAATTTATAGGCCCTCTTTTGATTTGTTGGGACCTCCTCACCCTTCTCCTGTTAATAAATTATAATTCATTGGTAACCACTAAAAAAACCGTTGATTTATATTTATAAAAAAACGACAATGAATTGCAATTCATCTTTGAAAAAACTTTCTGATTTTTTTTATTAACTTTTTTTAATGATAAAAATTTTTACTAAAATTGATTTTAAATAAATTAAAATCGAAATTACAAAAAATTAGATTTTTTTTAAGTTTTGGGGCCCTTCATCAGGGGATTGGCATAAAATTATTTTTTTGACTTTATGTTTAAGAAAATACGTTTTGATCATTAAATATTTGAAATTGCGAATTTTTTTTTAATTTTGGGGGTTCCCATACTCAAAAGGAAGTATTTGGGTAAAATTAATTTTTAATAAAATAATCCCTAAATGTGATAGTAAGTTTAAAAAAAGAACTTATTAAAGGTGATTTAGAGGCCAACGCCGAACACACACACGAACATTAACATCCAGAAAATTTCCATTCGGTTTTTTTTGTCTCTTAGGTGTCAAAACGTCAAGGTCCAGTGAAAACTGCATGTATCCAAATTGGACCGATTACAATATTTTCCCCTTCTTAGAGCTATAGATTTGCTATAGCGCTACCTAGACGGGAAAGTAAAATTTTTCGCAGATTATTTACACTTTATTTAAATCTAATTTTTTGTAAAGCTTTTTAAAAATGTATCCTGAAGGCACGACTAATTTTTTAAACCTGAAATAGTCCTGAAATAGACTAATTTTTTTAATATATTTTTTGACCGATCTATATAATTTACCGTTATAGCTGTAGCTGGTATAGCAGCAAATATCGCAGTAGCGAGAAAGTAAAAATATCACATACCAATCTTAATCTATTTAACGGATATAAGTGTTGTTTTTGTCTCAGTAATCCCTTAACTTTTAATCCTTAACAACTACTTAATGTTTCGTAAAAAATAAATTTACACATTTTATATAAACATACAAAAAGGTAGAATAATAACAGTATACGAGCAGACACAATTGAAAGTAATACACTTCTAAGGTTGTTATAACCTGACCCCATAGGGGACGGTACCCAACATGTGACAATTGCGGTCGCCTCGCCACCCCTTCCTTACCTAGCCCCTTATGGGCTTTACCGGAAGTCATCTTTAAAACACTGGGAAAAGACATCTCTCAGCGTTGTTCTTGCCTCAGTCAGGATGCCACCGATGCGAAAGCCACATCTGACATTCCCATCGGTGTACTACTATCCCTAAAAAACAACAAAACTGAGAAAAAAACATATCTTACGTTAGTCTCAAACAAGACTGACTAAACAAAATAAGGAAAGGAATTGAAATCCACTACCTACTCGAAACCAACTAACAACAAAAACTTAGCGACTACAAAAAAAGGTAAAGAAGAACTCGGGAAAGCTCAGGTGGCACCCTAAATGTCCTTGGCAATCATTTTTTTTTGCCAAATAGTGTATGAAATTCTCAATTATTATCTATTCGGCCTGGTTTCACCAATTGACACGGAGATCCAGCGCTGACCCAATAATATCGAGCCGACATATAGTCTCCATGCGTGTCAACCATACTTTGAACAAACGTACAGAACATGGTGTACATCGTCCAATTGTCCGCATTGCGGACGCATTTCCGAGTCCACCAGATTTCCGAATCTGCAGCCTGTCCCTGAAAATGCCGTGCCCACAAAGATATTGTGTCACACACTTATTCGGATGTATCCAAGAGGCGCCCTGCAAAGTAACATCAGGAAACAGACCGTGTGTATAACGTCCGCCCTCTGCCTCACCCCAAATGACCTACCACAAAGCATTACCGCGTTGTCCAATTTCTCGAACTTTGTCAGAAGTTAATTCACCTAACTTCTTGGCGACATAACGCAATTGCCGCTACGACGCAATCAAGTCTATCGGTTTCCCGTCTTCAATCACCAAGATCGCCTCCCGTGAAATCGTACGGAAGCCATTCGCTACCATTAAAAGTATAAGACGATGAGCCCTCGACAATATGTCCCGATAGCTTTTAAACTTTAGCCTATTCGCCCAAACAGGCGCCGCATATAGCATAATTGCCTACCAGACGGCCTTATACAGGATACACATGGTCTTAATATTGACTTAAGTTATAATATTAACCATACTGTTATAATTTGCCTTCCTGATTTAGAAGAAAAATAACGCTTCCAGTAGTAACATTAATCAATAAACAAGATGAGATTAGTAGCACCAGTCATTAAAGATCGAAAAGACGACTGAGAAAGGTTTTTTAAAGTCTTTTATTATATATTCGATTTGGCCTGTCGTTACAGATTTACGTTTTGAAAAGATTAATTATTAATTTAATGAAAGATAAAAATAATTGTTTAGGATTAAAAATAAGGATTAATAATCTGGCCAAGTGGGGCCAGACCCTGTTTTATTTATCTAATTTATTAGATTGATATGATATACATTATCTTTATAAAGTTTTCCTGTACTAATTGGAGCTATTAGTATATTATTAATTAATTTGGATTGACAGAAAGTTAGCATATTTCTATCTCAAACAGGCTGCCTCAACTTAGC
Organism: Lycorma delicatula; assembly: GCF_047948215.1. NCBI lineage: Eukaryota > Metazoa > Arthropoda > Insecta > Hemiptera > Fulgoridae > Lycorma > Lycorma delicatula. The sequence goes on along the minus strand of NC_134461.1, from coordinate 76,798,786 downwards.
GTTGAAACTATTTATAAATCTAATCCCAAGTGATTTTTGCAGTTTGATCTTGATTCAAAATGTACATTTGAGATTTGGAAATATTTCCATAATGGGAATTTGATAAATAATGTTTGTTTTACAATCATTAGAAGATCGGGTTTTTTTTTTAATTATCAGAATATCAATTATTTATATAACAGTTATTTTGTAGGAGTGTCTTTTAGTTCTGTTATAGTTACGGTTTAAAGTAACTAATTTAAATAATATTAGTTACTAATACAAAGAAGTTAATCCTTTTTGTTAAACAGAGCATGACTTTTCTGGTGTTGACAGATGATACCGTACACCCAGATACAATCCAGACAAACTTGAACGTCACAGTTTCATTATTATCTCACTTGAACAAATAATACAGTAGATATAAGGTTGATATAAAAAAAATAAATAAAAAAACTGTGCAGTTCTATGTTCTCATGTTATAAGCAATACTGTAACACCCACTTTTTGTTAAAGGTCAAATAGGCTAATTTATTTTCAAATCCGTTATAGAGTTACATCCAAAGAGAAGATTTTAATTTTGATTGGATCATTCAAATTCCAGTCGGATTAAACTTGAAACAAATTTTTATTTGAAGCTATTGAATTTTAAAATCCTTTGGGGTTTTGGTTTTATCTTCATGAAAATATTATAGGTTCTCTTTCATACTAGTGCTTAGTACACGCATTTTAAATAAAAACAGTTAAAGTGCATTTTATTTTCTAGTCCTTAGATTAAAACACGCTTTTTAAAATTTTAATTGGTTTTATTTTTTGGTAAAATATTACTTCTGTATATCTAAAAAAAAACTTTAAAGAACAGAAAAACCAAAATATTAAACTTTGTAAAATTCTCAAAAACTTTCTCTGTTTCAAAAGATTACTTTAACAGAATAGTAAACCCATTGTCTTGAAATAAACATCGTTATTTTGTTAATATAAATTAATTAGTCATAAACAGTAATATTAAAGTAAAACTTTCACAGCGAAACAATCACACCAACAGTTTATTTTACCTTTACTTTCTACCGCTTAATTTACCTTTCTCTATATGGTTTTTGATATATATGATTTAATAAATATCATATAATGAATTCATTTTTTAACAAATTATTTTTTATTTAATTTTTGTTTAAAACAAATTTTAACTGTAATTATTATTAATGCAATATGAGATTTTGTAGATTTTTATGTGGTTTCTGGATGGAATTCAGATCAAAATATAGAACCCTTCATGATGAAAATTTTAGTTTTTAATTTTCAAGATTAGTTTATCGTTGTCGTTCTCTTTCTATTTCTGTTTACCTCCGGAACCACCATAAGGTATTACTTCAGAGGATGATATGTTTGAATATAAATCAAGTGTAGTCTCAGGTTGACCATTCCTGAGATGTATGGTTATTTGAAACTCAACCACCAAAGAACACCGGTATCCACGATCTAGTATTCAAATCCGTTTAAAAGTAACTGCCTTTACTAGGATTTGAACCTTAAAACTCTCGACTTCGAAATTAGCTTATTTCGAAGTTGTCGTCCTAGGAAAAGTTATATTATAGTATAGTTTTCGAAAGAACTATATGTTGCTTTTTAAAAGCATTGACTGATAGTATTTTAAAGATATTCTATACTCAAAGTAAGTACGCATTTAAGAATTTTTTCAAAAAATGCTTTTGAGAGAAGTAGATTAATCAACTGTTCGACGCGTGAGTATAGACGCTATATCAGTTATATTGTGTACCAGGAGACTGTGCAGCATATATAAACACACCCAATATCAGGATCTTTAGGAAAGTTCTCGGCCTGTCAAAGAAAATTCGAGTTTTTTCAGAATTTTTTATTTTTATTTTTCAACTTGGAGTTGATACTTTGAGTGTTAAACTTGGAGTCACCTTTGGAGTTCGGTATACTTAGACCAAAGACTTTCAAATGTTTAATACCCTCAGTTTTATGCGGCTTGTTCAACTTCGCAAAATAAGCGATTGTTTCAGCATTGACTACATCATTTGAAGCGAATGTTCAACCAACGAGCCATTTCTTCAGGTTAGGTAAGAGAGGAAATAATGGCAGGGAGCCAACCGAGATTTTTACCAACTACTCTAGAACTACAAAGAATAAATCATTGTCACGCGTCAGCTAAATAAATTTTTAGTACAAAATGTTCTAGGATAGATTGAGCTAAGACAGCTTCATTATCCTCCCTACTTTTATCATTACGTGTAAATTTTCTTTGCGCGACCACAGTATATAAAAATTTATTTTTTTCCTGTTTAGCCTCCGGTAATTACCGTTCAGATAAATCTTCAGTGGATGAATGAGGATGATACACATAAGTGTAAATGAAGTGTAGTCTTATACAGTCTCAGTTCGACCGTTTCTGAGATGTATGGTTAATTGAAAACCCAACCACCAAAGAACACCGGTATCCACGATCTGGTATTCAAATTCATGTAAAATAACTGACTTTACTAGGACTTGAACGCTGGAACTCTCGACTTCTAAATCAGCTGATTTGGGAAGACCACTAGAGCAACCCGGTGGGTAGTTTGTAGAACCTATTGGAAAACGTCGTAAAAGCCAGTTTAATGTAAATAAAATTATTAAATACATTTTTATTTGTGTATAATGTGCTGAATCGTTAATCATTAGGAGTACAAATTAAATCGTATTTATTAATGTGACGTGCGTTAATGTTGCTGTTACCTTATAAAAGTTGTTATAATATTTATTATCCTGTAAGTGTAAATTTATATCCGATGCACTGTATTTATGATCGTTTACATTTTAATATTTTATTACGTGTATTAAATAAAAATTAAATACATCAATATACATTTACATTTTTATCAATGTGATTATTGTATGCTATTAATATTTTTTATTGTATGAAATTAACTGCAGTTATTTATTTTATTAGCAGTTATCCATTACTTGAGAGATCACGGTCGTAGTATGTTGTAACTGTGTCACATGTACGGTTAATTCATTTGATTCATTCATATATGTCCAAGTCTTATAACATCATTTATTTTGATTCTTGTATTACATTTTTACAACCATATATGGCCATCTAATTTTTCTATCTTTTATTTGTTGAAGTTATAATAATAAATTAATATTTAATGCGGATCTAAGGGAAATTACGAAATCGTTCACATCTAATAAAAATTGTTTGTATTTAGTAATCAATTAGTTTTGCATGGGTTGGTAGGATTGATAGTGTATATATGTACTATTTTTACTTTACTAATTTATATACTGGAATTATGTAAAATAAGTTGAGAAATGTAAGAGTTGAAGTTCGTATGTAATTCTGTAACTTATAGGATAATCGTGTGTAAAGATTGTGTAAGATAAAATAGAAATAAAAATAAAAAATTGTAAATTGATTTCTCCGACCTTTTTCTGCATCGAAACAGTGGTTCTCGAATAAAAACTGAACTTAAATTTAATTTAGAACTACGGATGGGTTTCTTTTTTACTACATTATGTGTGCTTCTGGTATTCTCTAATTGCCTGGTATCTGAAAAAATATCTGGCTAATAAAATCCTGATAAATTAATTTCCCTTATAAATATAAAACTAAGAGATAGTTGGCGTAATCCATCCTTTATTAAGCTATTTGGTATGGGGGGTAATTAAATTACCACTCTCGTTTTGGGATATCTAAATACGGATTATGTAGATGAACTTCTCCATTATAATGGATGTCTTCTCTATAATCCTTATTTTGAAATTTCTCGACCAATTCTGATATTAGTTTATGCAAATAAATAACGTTTTAATTTTTTGGCATCATAAATATAGGCTGTACTTCAAGAAGGAAAGTATGGTAATCAGTCAAAAATGAGATATGATTTTTTTTTGGTTGCATTTCTCGACATTTAAAGATCCAGGGACCCTGAAAAAACAAAAAAAAGTGGGAGCAATTCTCGTGCGTACGTACATATACGTGTGTTGGCGTTTTTGAAGCTTAGTAACTTTTGACCGGTTAAACCGAATTTGATGAAATTTTGTTCAGATACTCGTGTATATGGAGAAATATTTTGGTAAAATTTTGGGGTCAATGTCTCCAGGGGGATAGATAAGTTAATAGGTTCATGCGTTCCTGCTTATCTTTTTAAAAAGATTTTACCACAAAATTCTCCCTTCCCTAAAAATCAAAAAATAGGTGTTGCAGCACCAACCTCTGATAAAAACTGGACACACTTTTTAGATGGATCACATCAGAAGAAGCTTTCATTTCCTGTCAGGAAAGTTAGAGCTGTTCAAGTTAGAGAAAATCATACAGCATTATTGGACTACAAGCTTGTCTTCAGTGAATTGCATCACCATTCATTATTAAGAGGCCCCATAGGAATAGCAGGGAAAGAAAAACTTCCCGGCTCAGTCTTATGATGGTAAGTGTAAATATCGTTACAACAAACTCAATACATTAACTATGCTGCCTATGTAATACTAAAACCTAACCAAAGTTGCTACTTAAATGTAATGCCACATAAGTTTTTCCTCATTTTGCCTGCATTCTCTGCAGGTCTTTTACCAATAAAGCAGACTAAATATGATCTTCTGATTTTAAAAAATGTCTGCATCAATCCAATTGTACCAATTCTATAATGAAAAAAAAGTAGTGCAAGTTGTAAAGTTATATATTTTTCTTTACTTAAAATATTTAGGGAAAAACTTGTTAGGTGAGGATATTTTATACAATAATTTAATAATGTATTTTTAATAAGCTACAATAAATAGAATTGGTGTATAGTTTAACAAAATACGGTACAATTTGATATCATTTATTTCCCTTCATTTCTCTCATTTTTTTTACAAATTTTTAATAAATTCAGAAGAAAATAAATAAGCTGAATTATGTTTGTTTTTCCAAATACAAAATATAATTTAATTTTTTTTAGAATACTGTATTATTTGTAGAAGTAAAGTAAAATTATATTAAAAAAAATAAAATTAAAAGAATATATAATAAATAAAAATAAAAAAAACAATAAAAAGATAAAATGAACTAAAAATATAAAATATTAATAAAGGTTATAAAGAAGTAATATATAATGTACAATAAATATAGTGTTTTTTAAGGTTGATAAATAAACAAAACAAAAATTTGTTTTTGTTAACTAAGTGCCGTTTTTTGTTTACTAAGATATTTTGAATGCGTTTAAGATTTCAGCTTATTTATTTTCTATTGATTTTCAAAATTGTTATTTCTATTCTTTTTTCCTTATAGAAATCATTTTCCATAACAATGATTTAAAATTATAGTAACAATTATACAATTATAATCTTACTTTTTAAAATTTTGTTTTCTTTCTTCAGCAGTAATTTCTGTTCTTTTGTCTCTCTTCTTTTGAAATTTTTCAAATAATTTTAATGACTGAATATAAAATTAAATTAGAATTATCTTGTAATCTTCTTTTTTGTTTTAATCTTCATAAAGTTTTGAGAGGCGAATTTGAATTACCTAATCAATCTCTTCGATTTCTTTTTGGCAATTTCGCCGCAATTGTTGGATCTTCATTTCTGTTTGGATCTAATTCTGTAGCTTGCATTTCCGCATTTTTTTTTTTGGTATATTTCCTTTTGCGGTAATATCCAAGCATTATTTGAGGTTTTCTATCTCACTTTGTTTTACTTTCATTATCTAAAAGGCATTTAAAAGTTTTGGATAGGTTTTTTCAAGCTTTACTTCGACTTGATCGACATTTTGATAAATTTTTACAAAAATGTAGTGTTTCTCTTTATTTTTTGTCACTCTCGTTTGCCTTCTTTTCTCTTGTATTGCTGCAAATTTAAGTTTTTTTAATTCATTATTTAACGTTTTTCTTTCAGTTTCATAAATTTCCTGTAATAATCTTAAACTGTTCGACTGGATTTGTAGCCCAGAAATATGTTTTTTATCTCTGTCCAAATGCAAAGGTTTCTTAGTATTGAACTGCCGTGCTTATTGTTGGGCAGAAATTACTGACCATCATTCTTAGCCGTATACTCTCTTCAATCTGTTCTTTCGTTTCATTTCTTTCTTTATCAGTATTATTAATAATTTATTTTGAAATTTGAAGTTCCTTACATTCCTCATCATCGATCAATTCCTTTTCAATTTTTTTATTCTCATTTTTTCTTATAAAGCAGGAAAAGAGGCTTGATGTAGGCATAGTTTTATTAAATTACAATTTTTAAACGTTTATATAAGTTTTTAAAATTTTTTTATGAAACTTCTACAACTCATCACGATGAAATGTCGATGAATATAAATATAAATTCAGTAAGATTGAAACATAAAATTAACTACATTATACGGCAACCGAAAAGGAAAATTTTAAAAAATTAACAAAAAAAATTAATAATTCATAAATTCTAGTCAGTCATAACATTTTTTTTTCAGTTATTGTTCAGATTCATTTAATTTCTTTGTAATCGGTTTCGGGTTTTTAATTATCCGGTTTATCCATATTTTGGTCCTCCGGTCTTTTTCTTTTTCCTGTTTAGCCTCCGGTAACTACCGTTCAGATAATACTTCAGAGGATGAATGAGGATGATATGTATGAGTGTAAATGAAGTGTAGTCTTATACATTCTCAGTTCGACCATTCCTGAGATGTGTGGTTAATTGAAACCCAACCACCAAAGAACACCGATATCCACGATCTAGTATTCAAGTCCGCGTAAAAATAACTGGCTTTATGGTCCTCCGGGCTGGATGCTTAAAAAATACGGATAATTCGTCAAAAAAGATGTTCTTTTTTTTCTTATAATAACATGAGAATATCAATAAGTTATAATATTAGCTACAAAAATGTTAATAGTAATATGAATATAAATTACATTGATAGTATTCAGTAATACAAGATAAAGCAAGTTATATTGTTATAATACAATTGAGTACAAAGTATATTTATTTTACATTTTTTTATCAATATAATATATAATAATCAATAACAGTGTATAAGAATAGTTATACCGTAAGAATATAAGAATAATTGTAATGCTCAGAATATTAACAACATTGTAATATACATAAATGTATATATTTTTGCACACCTATACTATCATAATAATCTTTAGCGACTTGGATTTCTTTAAATATGTTGTTCATGACGCACACGTGTCCAATGGTCCGAATCACCATGGTGTCATTGGATAGAATGTGTAAATAATCACTTATTGCACATTTAGTGACTTATCGCATCTAACATAATACAGTGTGTGTGTGTGTGTGCGCTGGTCTAGAGTAGAGTGTTAAAGGAGTATATGAGTAATATATAAATTTATCTGAATATTACATTAATACAATGTAATATTATTCTACATTCAAAGGCAAATATAACTAAATTATTACTGCTAAGCATTTACGTCTTTTACATTCTGTTATAAAATTGACGCATCATTCATTACGCCAGAAATACTGGATCTTAAATGCCACAACAAGCATTTCTTCGATCATTAATAAATGATTGACCATACTATAAATCACAATTTAAAGCACATTAAAATACAATAAATAAATTATAATGAACTACAGTATCAATTAAAATTATTATTTTAACAATATTCTCAATTAGTAACATGTGGTACTTTTTTATATTTATTTATTTATTTTTTTAAATAAATAATATTCAGTTAGTTATCAGATACTGGCATGCAAATACAGCTTATGCACAGGCATTCGGAGTTGACCATTAGCAGTCTTTAACTTGACGACTCGAACTAATTGGTCAGGACCTGGTGATAATTCTGAATTTCCATTACATTGGTGAACAGTTCTCCTTAGAGATTAATACTAAGTCCCTAATAGACAGATTACGCGAAGAGAAACGCCATTTATTTCTCTGTTGGAGATAATGATGATAGTCCTTATACCATCGTTTCCGGATGGATTGGATGAATTTCCGGTGTAAATGCCAACGACCTAGGTTAATTTTAATTTCTTTGTAATCGGGTCCTGGTAAAGACATAAGTGGACAACCAATAAGAAAATGTCCAGGCGATAGTGGTTCTGGGTACCTGTGATATGTAGAAACAGTAAAAATGGGATAAGAATTAAGACAGGCTTCAATCTGTGTTAAAACCGTATGCAATTCTTCAAAGTTCAAGATTGTTAGTCCCTACAACACGACGTAGATATTTTACGCTTTTAATTACGGTCTCCCATAAGCCACCAAAATGGGGCCAAGAGAGTAGAATAAATGGCCATCGTATCTTTTGTTTGGATGAAAGGACTTGAATGTTTGATTTTAGATTTAAGTCGTACAAAATATTCTTGGCAGAACGGAAGTCGGAACCATTATCGGAAAAGATTTGGGTAGGAATACCTCTTCGTGAAATAAATTTCGTGACCGTTACTAAGAATGACTACAGTCAAATCCGAGACTAATTCTAAATGAATTGCCTTGGTACTGAGGCGTATAATAAGTGCGATATAATATTTACTTAAGGCTTTGGACTGCTGTCCGCCATGACGAATCGTAGTTGGACCTTCATAGTCTATTGCACAGACAGAATGGACGAGAAGGTACTACTCTTAAAGGTGGTAACTGACCTAGTTGTTGCATTTGAGTTTTTGCGTTAAAACGAAAACAATTCAAACATTTATTAATGATCGACGAAATGCTTGTGGCATTTAAGATCCAGTATTTCTGGCGTAATGAATGATGCGTCAATTTTATAATAGAATCTAAAAGACGTAAATGCGTAGTAGTAATAATGTAGTTACATTTGCCTTTGAGTGTAGGATAGGATAGGATGTTTAGCATGATAATCATTTAAATGATTATCAAGCTAAACAGTTAGGAATGAAAGACGACCTTTCATTCCTAACCCGTGAAAATGTTTCCAGTGTCATAAGTACGGCCATACTACAACATGTTCAACTATAATCTGCGCTCGATATGTCAAAGCTCACAACGACACGAAAGGCCAGGAAGAAGAAAAATGTGCCAACTGTGGAGGAACACATTCAGCTCGCTCAATAGATTGCCCGTTCTAAAGAAAAGAAGGCAATTCTGTAAATCTGTATGTTTCCGAAGGCTAAAAAGATAAAGAAAGAAAGTAAAGTGCTCCTAACTTCACCATCTGTCATCTGTAGGTAATAGCTACTTTTCAAAGATCTTTTTCACTTCTGTACAAATAAGATAAGAGCGAAGTTTGTTTTTAACGTCTACTCTTTTGCTTTTTAAACCATTCTTTGCAGTTGATATTCTTTAAAAAAAATGCTATTTTGTGGAATTCTTTCCAAACACAGTTTTACAAGTTTTTTTTCTAAGTCTTTCTTTCTTATTCACTCACATTCATTTTTTAAAGGGTTACTTTCATTTCATTATAGAGTGATAAAAAAGTAATCTATCTTTACTTTTCGTTCAACTTTAAGAAAATCATCCATCAATACCCACACTTCTAAGTAATACTCACAAGTTCGATATTTATCGCCGAATTTTTTAAAAACTTTTTAACGAAATTGTTTTAAAAAAAACTTAAAGAGTTAAAGTCTTTAATAATTTTAGACTATTGTATAAAGAAGAATTTCGTTCCAACTATATTTCCTTACAACAGCGATCATAGTTTTAAATAAAAACATTAATTATAACGTTGTATACATATAACTATATATATATATATATATATAGTTAGTTTTGATATTTAAGTTTTAATGATTGTCGATAATGAAACTAATGTTCAGATTTTATTATTGTTTAAGCTGATGATACCTATATGTCTTTAACATCAGTTTCTTTCTAAAATATCTTGGTTAGCATTATTTAATATAATTATATTTTAGTATTACAACCTATTTTAAACGAGATGGATGAAATTATATGTGAAAAATTGTTGAATCCTTGCCAAGAATCGAACCCAAGACCAGTTAATCTAAGATTAGTAAAATTACATTCAATATATGCCATTTGGTTCTAGTCTTAGTATTTATTATGTTAAGATTTAGTATTTTATTTAAAAATGGATATCATTATAGAAGTATTTGTGAAAAAAACCGTTATACATGATTGTTTCATTTTTAAAGTAATCGGACTGATTTAAACGCTTAACGAACGTTTTATTAACAGTATTTCTTTTTCTACCGTAAAATAGTATAAAAAAAATAAATATCAGGAAAATTGTAGGAGCTATAAAATTTGTATGAAATAATTTACCTTATTAAATCTTTTGTGTTAAAATACAATGACTATTTAAAAAAATTTCAGTTCCTATAGAAGAAATTATTACGTGAAATTTTTAAAAAACTGTGCAATTAAATTATTTTTTATTGGTTACAATATATATTGTAGATGTAGCGGTTTTTTCTTTTCCAAGAGATCGATTATTTTGTTTGTTGTAGCAATACAAGTAACTGTAGCGATGGACCGAAACCGTAATTTAAATAACTTGAGTGATGATAATGATAGTTTTCTGAAACGCTTCATTTTTGAAGCGTTTCAAAAAAAATTAAGTTTGGCTGATAACTTTTTTTAATCCTTATAAATAATTTATGTGGTGAATATAAATTCTGTCTCCTAATTTTCTTTATGAACTGTGGTTACTATACTAACGTACGTAGTTCTTACTGTCGACTCTATGAATTCCGTAGTTTTCTTCTATCTAGTTTACCTTGAATGCCTATTGTATTGTTATTAAGAGAAAACACACACACACACATATATATATATATATAAAAGGAATATGACAAACTTTCAGGACACGTTCTACTGATGAAAATAAGAAGAATCTTCATATAAACAAAAGTTCGGAAAAGCTTCGTTAGCGAATGTCGGGTGGCGAAAGATTTCTCCCTGATTTCTGCACTTTTGGTAAAATTTTATTTAAAAATGGATATCATTATAAAAGTATTTGTGAAAAAAACCGTTATACATGATTGTTTCATTTTTAAAGTAATCGAACTGATTTAAAATTGGAACTCAAATTAAATTCTTTAATTATTCGTCGTCTTATTTTTTCAATCTTATTTATTACTTTTAAAACATTGTTTACAGTAATAATTTACAATGCAGTATTCATTTGCATTTATATTTGTGTTAAAATAAAACACAATTTTGTTTTGTTCAAGTATAAGACAATATAAAATTGTTAAAGTCAAATTATAACAATTATAAAAGTAAATTTACATAAAAATAGCGTGATTGAAATGATTTATATTCATAGAAATAGTAAAATTTAAATAAATTTTCAACAAAATTGACTAAAAATGGAATAAGTTTCGACTAAAATATACAGTAATTTAATATTATTCCGTAAAAAAAAAAGACTGAATCGTGTCTTTTTGTACTTAACTGATAGGGTTTAAATAATACTGTACACTAAGGAATTTCATGATAATTTAATCTATTTGAATTTTACGTGTTCTGAACCACTTTAAAAGTTGTGGCAACTATAATAGGAATCCTATTCTAGTAGAATGTAATGAAACTTTCCTATAAATAGAATCAAAGTTAATATGTTTTTGGCAACTTTTTTTTTTACTATAATACTTATTTATTTTAACGAAGAAGATGGATGAAATGACAGGTGTAAATTACCCCTAAATACCCTTGTCTGGAATAAAATCTAAGACTAAGTCTTAGATTTAATCTAAAAAAGATATCTCCTACATTACCTGTCTAGCGTGAGGAGTAAGAGGAAACTTTTAAATCCTTACATAGACTAAAAAAATGATAAAGAAATGAAAAAAAGTCATACACAAGGTATTTCATAATTCTTACATTTAGTACACAGGCTTGTATTTCAAAGTGTGTTTGAAAAAAGCAAACTATAAGCTATGAGATTTAAATTCATTATGAAAAGTAGGGTAAAGAAGAAATAGTATGATCGAGATTAAGATGGTTTGGCTAAAAGATTGTTAAAAGAGTAAGGAGTAAATGAACAGCATTGAAAATTTTGAATTAGCAAATAGTAAAAGATCAAAAGGTAGACTAAGGAAAAAGATCACAAAGAATTTTTATTTAATTTTGACTGCTGTATCTCGCTTTACTCCACTACTGCATACTGTACCACCCATTTCATTAGTATACTTTCTAACTTGTCAGATAAGTACTTTTACAACAAAGAAAAGAATTGTGTCGGACAAATCAACTGAATTTTTAATGTTTTGTGACACAAGAATATTTTAAGTTAAAATATAAATAAAAAATTTTTCCTACATAAAAGAGAGTCAGAGCCTCTTATAAAAATTATGATAAATGTACGGGAAACTTTCAACGCTGTTAAAAATTTTATGAAATCGTTGTGGTAGTTTCTTCTAATAAAGTGGAAGCAATCAGAGAATGTATATTGGATTGGACATGAGAGAAACAAGATGGTATGGACATATAAAGAGAACGACAGAAGAAATAACAGCATTGAACATTTTGTACTTGGAGTAAATGGGAATAAGAAACTGGTAGACCGAGGAAAAGGTTTTTTGATAAAGTTAATGAGAAATTATTAGTAGGGATTTGAAAGTGTGAAGGATAATGGAGAAGGAACGTTGAAGAACAGAGCGAGGTGGCGTTGAGCAATACATCTCCCGAACTACGATACTTAGTAGTGAAAAGAAGAATCGAAAATTGGGGTTTTCCGTAGCCGGCTGTTTGTGGTTTTTCATAATTGGTTACAATCTGAACAGCAAGTTATTATCCGTCTAAACTGGATGGATAATTCTCACTCAACAACTTATTATTGGCTTTTTTTTACTCTCATCAGTCTGTTAAAACCAGTACTTAAAACGTTGATTATGGCACTTAATCTGATTCGTGCTTTCTGGCTACATCACTTCCTTTTGTACCGTGGATTGTCAAATATTAATTGGGTTGCTGCCTCACTCCTAGGCTGTGGTTTAGAGGTCAGAGAAATTACTTGTTTTTTTAAAGACTGCTGCTCATTGGATGGCTATTTCATTAACTTGGTATGTATTTTGTATGTGTAGTAAAGTTAAAAAAAAAAGATTAAATTTTTTTCACAATTAAATATCTCTAATTTGTTTTGTCAAAGTAATGAATAGATGTGGTGAATGATTGTATTATTGATTCGAAGGAGAAAAAACCCAACAGCAATTAATTTCTATATGTAATAGTATTTCGTTTGTGCTGTATGACACTAACATCTGCCAATGGATGAGTATGAAATAAATTTTTTGTAGCGTATGAAAAAAGCTGTCAACAAAGTTGTTATAATTTCCTGGTATTTCTTATTTATTATTATATAGTGGAAAAATAATTATTCATGAAAACAATTTTAAAAATTCGATATTTCAAACAATTTGGTTAAAAAATATTTTTCGATTTTTTGGAATGGGGGCAATCTTTTTTTTTAAACAAGATACTCTCAGCGCATATGTACTGAACTTAAAATAAAGTTGGATTATGTTTGTTTGTAAAATTTTGATTAAATTGACCGCAAAGAAACTATAGAGATATTGATTCCAAGATTTTATCCTCAAATTGCCCCATTTATATGAATATCTGCTCGTAAAAATCATCAAAATCAGTTTATCCAGTCAAAATTTGTTAAGCTTATATCACAACAATACACGTATTTACGAACACCATCCCCCATTTTGGGTCATTTTGGGTCCCTGGGCCAAGAAACGTCGAAAAATGAAAAAAATACATATCTCAATTTTTGACTGATTACTTTATTTCCTTCTTGCAGCATAGCTCTATTATGCCAGGAAAGTAAAAATTCCATATCGTATGGAGTTTTGTAGGGTATGAAAGGTTTGCCATCCCTGAGCTCGAACCCAGAACCTCTGGATGAAAGACTGAGTTATTACCACTTCTCCATTGTAATATAGTCTGCTTTTTTTGTTTAGCTTCCTGAACGGCATTAAGGTATTACATCTAAGGATGACATGTAAGTATGTAAATGGAAGTGTAATCTTGTACACTCTCAGGTCGATCATTCCTGAGATGTGTGGTCAATTGATACCCAAACACCAAAGAACACTGGTATCCACGATCTAGTATTCAAACCGCATAAAAAAACCATAGTAATAAAAAAACGAAGTAAATTTGTTTTTTAATTCTTTGAATCGATATATGGAATTTAAAAGGTATTATAAAATAAGTTACAATCGATTGTATTGTTTTATATTTATTTGAATGCCTAACATGTTAAACAGTATATGCTGTATCATTAGCATCTTATTTATAAATACTTCTTTGTACGGAATATTTGGATTTAACTATTAATATATATGGTTATTTAAAATACGTTTGCGTGCGTGAAGTAATGTTATTTGAGGGCATAGCCCGCCTTGAACGTTCGATCGATAAGTTCATTGGACTTAAATTTTTGTATTTATAATTACACATACGGGTCGGTTCTGTTAGTCACCTTCAACGCTTGATTTCTTTGTTAATTTAATTGTATACGGTAGGCCGACTGTATTTGTTTTGTTTTTATTAAAAATAAATCTTTTCTGATTAAAATTCCAGATTTTGAACAAATACGTGAATTATTTATTTATTTAGAGGTTGAAATAATATTTAAATTTTCTCCTTAACGATGTAGCTTTGTTGTCCATGAGGTGTATAACGACGTGCCGTGTATTATAATTGTTGATTAACTATAATACAGAAATATTTGTTTAATTAAAATATTTTCTCTGTTTATTTTATTATTAAAGGAAATAAATTGATTTAACAAATAAATTTTCGTATTAATTTAGTTTTTACGTTATCCGGTTGGCTTTTAACTCTATTGTAACTGTCCACACCCTCTAAAAAAGAAATAAATTTATACATAAAAAAAGTGTATGAATAACCTTCATATAATTTCTATTATACCTAAATTTCCTAAAATAAGAAATGAACACAGTGAAAGTAATTTCATGATATTACGACTGGTTTGTTTGTGATTAATCTGAATGGAAACGATTTACCATTTTTGTAGAGATTGTCTTTTTCTTAAGTTAAATTTTTACATTTAACAGATATTCATTGTATTTAAAAGTTGTTTTTCTGTAATAATTTTTTGAAGCTTAAAATATATTTATAAAATTGCACATAAACATATTATGTGCTTTCTGTCTCTCTCTCTCATATATATATTAGCTGACCCGTCTAGTCAGAACCTGGACCCTTGGGGCTCAGGTCATTCCAGGCGAATTCAGGAGCCAACTCAGGGGGTCTCCCGGGACCAAATAACCTACCCTATGGCCGCAGAGCTCGGTTCGGTCGCCATTCCGATCTACCCATAGGACTCCACCCCCTGGACCTCCGCATTTAAATTATCCTCATCGATATGAAAATAATACTGATAAATAATAACTATAGTATTCAGGCTTTATAGAAACCTGAAAAAGAAACTAAATTACAAAAGATATAATAATAGTAGCTTCTTTTTTTCCTGTTTAGCCTCCGGTAACTACCGTTTAGATAATTTTTCAGAGGATGAATGAGGATGATATGTATGAGTGTAAATGAAGTGAAGTCTTGTACATTCTCAGTTCGACCGTACCTGAGATGTGTGGTTAATTGAAACCCAACCACTAAAGAACACCGGTATCCACGATCTAGTATTCAAATCCATGTAAAAATATCTGGCTTTACTAGGACTTGAACGCTGTAACTCTCGACTTCCAAATCAGCTGATTTGGGAAGACGCGTTAACCACTAGACCAACCCGGTGGGTTTCAATAATAGTAGCTATGGTAACTGAAGTACACGCATCTCTGATGACAAAAAATACATAACTTATTTCTTTGCCATGGTGGAAGAATTATAATAATGAAGTAAAAGGATTAGTCTATTTTTTTCCTTTACGAATATCTTTAATTCATAACTTCAAAACAAAAAAAAAACGTTCTTTCTCTTTATGTAATTATATATATATATAATTATCCTCGAATATGAAATATAACATTCTTAGAAAGTACTAGATTTTTAACAATTACTGTTATTTTTTAATTGCTCTCATAACATAAAAATTCATACAAAGTGAAAATATTTTCCATAAGAGTTTTAAAATTTTATCAAAAGCTTACGAGTGGTATTTATTTTTTTAAATTAGTATTGAAATTTTGCAATTTTAACGGCTCGAAACGGAAGTTAGAAGTTTTAGAAAGTTAGGGAATTTTTCCGGTCTCAGGTACGTGCGTTATAAAAGAAGAATAAAGATTTTTAGGGAAATTTAATATGAAATTGTTTAAACCGAAATTCTTTTTTTTTATAATTTGGTATAGGTATTGCAGATGTTTAAGACATTTGCAAAGAAAGTTGCCTAATGTATTTGTACTAAATTAGTATAAACATTTTTTTACTAAATTGTTTTGCTTCAATGTGTTTTTGTTTGTTGGATAAGTTTATTCAGCTCAGATATTTTGCGAAGTAGTGTTTTATATCCCTGAAAAATAGTAGTTGCAAGCAAATCCATAGTAATTATTACAGTAAAACAATCTAAATAAACTGAAAAAAACTACAATTTTTTTATTATTTCATATAACAAGTTTTTCAAAATTCAATCAGGATTCTTTTAGTTCTCAGTGTGTGCAGTTGACTATAAAAAGTTATTACAAAAATACTTTAATGTTCATTATTATTTTCTATTTTTAGTCTTTCAATGGTTTTTGTATTGTATTGCATTTTAGGAAGGATAAGGAGGTCAGGCCTGACAGGCTACTCGGCTCCAGGCTGGCCTTTTAGTACAGGCACCGTATACAAAACAGGTTCACCACACAGGGTTATAAGCAGAATTTCTCCCATCAAACCATACAAATATCAAAGAAATTCAAAGGTCTTCTATAACAGAGATTCAATGGGCGTCTAGTAACTCCTTCAAAATTCATCGTGAAGAAAGAATCAAATATAAGAAAAAATCTGATTTGGGCACTACATGACGTCCTTGTACGCCTATTAAATTACATATACACATTTTTAAATAATGAAAAGTACATAAAATTTTATTTCATTAATAATTTATTATATGTTTTTCCTTTTTTTTTTGTTATTATTATTATTATTAAAAGATTATTTATCGTGATTTTTTTTACAATCATAGGTTAATAATTATTAATAAATCAATATATTTAAATTAAAAAAAAAGGAGATGAAGTCTGATTAGAGCCGATATACTTCCCCTTCTAAGATCCAAATATTTCATTAATTAAACTTATTTGGCTATAACTCTGGAACCAATGAAAATAAGTACCATTTATGATATATCGTTGAAAAGATCTCAATAAGGGCTTATTACTGCAGTTAAGAAAAGGGCTTTTTTTGGACCCTTTTGGTTCTGTAGATTGTAGTCAAAGAGGAAGGTGCACAATTAGATGTTGCAACAGTCCTACATTCAACATTTCAACCTCCTACGGCTAATAGTTTTTGAGTTATGGGAAATACATACGTACGTGCGTACAGACGTCACGCCGAAACTAGTCAAAATGGATTCAAGGATGGTCAAAATGGATATTTCCGTTGAAATCTGAAAACCGAAATTTTTCGCGATCATAATACTTCCTTTACTTCGTACAAGGAAGTAAAAAAGATTGAATAGTGATAAAGGATTATTGAAATGTCGACAGGATTACGAATTAGCTTTAGTTTAAAAAAAAAAATATTGAGTTTTGTGCAGTACCTTATGTAATTAATCATGGAGATTTGAACTTCTTAACATGTGATTAGGATCCGGCTTCAAGGTCAAATCTTACATAATTCATAGTTTGTTTGAAGTCTCAGAGATATCGAATTGTATTAAGTTTTATTTATTTATATATTTTTTAATTTCAAATTAGTTAAAATACGTTGTTTTATTATTAAATTATACAGATCTTTATCATTGCACTTTCTATAAAATGAATGATATTTAAAAAAAAATATCATATCCAGATTGGGACAAATATGCAATATTTTAACGTTAGGAATCGTATAACAACTCAGTTATGAGGTATTTTTATATTAAACATTTGATAACAAGAAATTTTCTACTATTTTAAAATTATTAGCAATGTTTTTTCGTATCTACGTATATTTTCTATGAAATGATGTTAATGGTTCAAATATTACGTAACAATTGGTGAGGTTAGGGTAGACAGAGATATTAATCCAACATTACACTGCATCTAAAAGGAATGGTGAACGTTTACTAAGTTTTGTTACGTTAATTATTATTTCAGTTAGATTTCGCAAAGTACGAAATATTCCAGTAAGATTATACAGAGTACGAATTTTATTGTAAATACATAAAAAGTCACCTGAATTATTAATTCTAAAACAAATAGTATATAAATGAAATCATCACCGTAGCCTGAATAATAATTTTAAAATGAAACTTTAATTGATGTAAGCAATTTTCTTGCTTCAATGTATATTCACTACCTAGTATGACATTAGAATGAAAAAGTCAAAAGTAACGTCTTTCTGAATAACTGTGTGAACAAAATCATTAATATATATTTATTAAAAAAAGAAAAAAAAACATTGATTATCTGTACCAATAAAGCAACTTGTCCTGATTGATTAATTCCTCAACGCCCAGCAAAAACTATGAAAGATAAATTGATGAAAATTTGTATAGATATTCTTCTTGCAGTGTAAGTGCACACTAAGAAAAGTTTTTTAAAATTCCAAGTTTAAAGGATTAAAATGGAGTTAAAATAAATTTTACTATTCTTTAAATTTCACGGTGACAAATGAAAATAACAATTGATTTTTGTTGTGTGTAATTATCATGTAATTAATTATTAAAATACCAATTCAAATTTTTTCGAAATTCGACGTTGAAAGGGGTGAATAAAGGTAAAAAAAATTACAACAATGATTGCAATTTTTCCCTAGAAAAATTTGACTAGATTAGAGCTTGCAAATACTCTTAGGTAAATTTTTAAAAAAAGTTTTCAGCTTTTTTTTATTTAGATTTTTTAAGGGATGCGACCGCGACTTCCTGTATCTGCCTCCGGTTATTTGGCTAAAAAACATAAAATTAAAGTAATTAAAAAATTAAAAACGAAGGTGGTCACCTCCTAGTGGTTTGTCGGTAACGCTAAGAATTGGGTAAAATACATTTTTACCGGTTCGTACGGATAACCAGTTATATTTTAAGATGGAGGCCGATTTTGAAACCCACATACTTTTTTTTCTGGTGTGTCGGTGGAACCCCATTTACGGGCGAAGTGTCGGGCTCGCTAACAGGTTCCGCAAGATGTTATAAAGAGTGTGTGTATACACACTCCATACAAACACGCCTGGCATCATAGCTCTAGAGCTATGTCGAAGAGGGAAAGTATGGTAAACATTCAAAAAATGGGGTATGGGTATTTTTGCATTACTCGACGTTTCATGATCCAGGAACCCCCCCCAAAAAAAAAAATGGGGAGTAATGTTCGTACATACGTATGTACGTGTATGTGGGTGTTTTTGAACCTTAATAACCTTTGACTGGTTTGAAAAATTTTGATGATATTTGGCACATAGGCACGTGTATATGGGGCAATTTGTTGGTAAAATTTTGGGGTCAATATCTGTAGAAGGTAAGGTTGATAGTTTTCTGGGGGTAATTTTCTCAAAACCTTGTAAAAATAATCTCATTTTATATTAAGCTCGTTCGGTTCAAGCATACTTACTCATCTCCACATTTTCCCTAATAATAGGGAACAAGATTCCCTAATATTCCCCTTCCCCAAAAATCGAAAAAGGTATCTTTTTTTTATTACATATTTTTCAATAGAATTATTTTTTATTTTTATGTCTTCCTAGGCATAGTAGTAGTGCCGGCCTCCGTGGCGCGAGTGATAGCGTCTCGGCCTTTTATCAGGAGGTGCCGGGTTCGAATCCCGGTCAGGCATGGCATTTTCACACGCTGCTTGTCATTCATCTCATCCTCTGAAGCAATACCTAACGATGGTCCCTGAGGTTAAAAAAAAAGAAAAAAAAGGCGTAGTAGTGTAAGCGACTTAAAAAAAAAAAATATCTTGTGGGCTATGTTGGGGTTAGGGGAGCCGATTAAAGTTTAAAAATATCAACTTTTTTAGTTTGTTAATACCTATTAGTTTATATAAACTTTTAATTATAATATTGCAGTAAAATTTCATCATAATTCACCCCCCCCCCCCCAAAAAAATAGAAATATTGATTGTACGTTTTTCAATGGAATTTTTTTGGGTTTCTTCCGTTTAACGTAGTAAACGTAGACAAATAAAAAAAAAATTAAGATGATTTTGGTAGTACGGAATCAAATAAAATATTAAAAAATACAGATTTAAAAAAATTTTTCGTTTTTTTTTTGTTTATAATTTTACAATAAAACTTCATCACAAATTACTACCACCAAAAAAAAGAAATCTTGGGTAATTTTTTTCACGTATCATTTTTTTCCCTTTGTATAAAAAGGAATTATTAGTACTTATTAATTTAAAAATGACGATTTTTATTAGCCTTCGAAAGTGCTTAGCAAATGCTTAAAAATACCTATTAAAATGGTAAAAATAGCGTAATTATTGTTTGAACGACTACCTTATAAGAAAAAGAAAATTATAATTTTATTCATTATAAGAAGAAATTTATAGAGTTGGAAAAATGCTAAGCCTGACCGGGATTTGAATCTGTTCTTAGGTATGAAAGTCTAAAAGCTATCGCTCCACCGAGGCGGTCGGTAGATTTTTCAGCTAACGTTGAGAAAGCATTGTAATTTATTTATTGAGAAATATGCTAAATTATAGTTGTATACTTAATTCCGCTATTATTATCGGAAGGACATTTTCTACGTACGGTATTTTGTATATATTTATTTATATAAAGGTCTACGGACCAGTGGAAACGAGTAATTGTTTCCAATGAACCGTTAAATGATTAGTATTCGCTAAAATAGTCACGCACGCAAACGCATGTATAAACACACGTAGTTGTATGGTATAATGTAGCATAGTAGTTTTAGGCGGCATATAGTAGAATAGTAGTTTTATTGCGGTTGTGAAAGTCGATAGTTATACAGCGATGACTTTCACTTAATACTCCTATCACTAATCATTATTGTCCTTCGAAATATATTATTATTATATATAAACATATGGTAATAATATACCATCCTTTATCCTTCGTCCTTCATCCTTATGTATCAGTTTCCACCCACAATTCATCATATCCTATTAAAAATGACACTGAAGATTTTGTGTTAATTTTTTTCCTATTTATTACCACTATTGTAATAGTAATGTATATATATATAGGCTTGTGAACTGATTCCGTAAAAAGAAAGCAGTCATCCTATTACTTCAGCATTCCATATTTCAATGTATCAGTTTTCTGATACTACATCCCTGTAATTTCTCTTTTTAACATGTATGTATATATTTCTTCTATTTCCCTCCCTCTATTCTTTTCTTTTTAATTGAAATCGATATACTAGGTTTTTTTTTATTTTATGTTCTTGTATGTAAATCTTTCTTTATCTTTGCATTTTTATTATTATTATTATTATTGTTGTTGTCGTCTTTGTAACTTTCAAGTAAATGAAAATTCTCATTTCGAATTAACGTAAATTGGTTTCTGTTCATAGCTTTAGAAACATGTAACTGATTTGAGATTAGCGTATTGCTTTTATAGAAATGATACTAACCATATTTGGCTTTGCTTTAATAAGAAAATAAATTAAAAAAAAAAACATGTCAAGATAATACGGAATTTACTTGAAACCATTCTTCAATTCTGTTATATGGATTTTAAAATAAATATTTATACAAGTCTTTTTTCCTTTTATTTTGTTGCGTAATTGTATGAATAGAATGTATGGTTGTATTACATGAAGAATGATTTTCTTTTATTTATAATCTTGGAATAACCAAATATGAAACTTTTTTCGTTAAAAATAAAAATAAAACGTGATTAGGTAATCAAATAAAAATATTATAATATTTTCATTTTTTCCCGCTTATTTATTTTAATTAAAAATTTTGATTTAGCATTTATATATGTACGAATTTTCTCTGATCAAAATTTATTTTTCTGATTAATTTATTTTATTTTAAATGAACAAATTTCCTTTTCATTTTATTAAAAAAAAATAAAAACTGAGAAAATATTGCATGTATTTACCGTTCGTTTATTGATTATAATGATTATTAAAAATAAGATTTAAGCATAAAAATTCTAAAATTTTGAATAAAACAAATATTTTAGGAGCTTCGTTACTCTGTGGGGAAAATTTAGAAACGTTTACTTATAAAGAAGTGATCCCTAATAAAGCAAATGAATTAATTTAAAAGAGATTTGTTGAAAAATATTGAAAAATAAATTATAACTTTTATGAAAGTAATGAAAAAAATTGCATCTCATTTTGGGTCCGGAATATAAAACAAGTGCCAAAGCTACTTTAATTTTAATAACCCTTTAAGTGATGAATAAAACTACAAAAGAATATTTAATAATAAAAATTAAAATAGAGCCACAAAGTTCCCTTTGGAACAAAGGGAACTTTGTGTGCTCCACGGGTGTTCCGGGGAACTTTGTTCCAAAGTTCCCCGGCACACGGAAAGGTGGGGGTAGTTTTAACTGATGCTAAGTGGGGGATAAAAAATATTTCCTCCTTAAAGTTAAGAAAAACTTCAAATTTATTCAATACGACAATGGTTGCATGTGAAAAAAACGTTTACATGTTTAACATACGATAGCCCATCTTACAATTCCAGTAACCTTTTGGTCATCGCTTGCCGTTATGGCTAGCCATATCAAAAATTGTTTTAGGCAAAAGTTTTAGGTAATGTTTAGAGGACTAACGACTACTTTAAACTGACTCGATACTGTACCTATTGAGGAAGGTATGATTTTTTTTTTGTCTTCGAAACCCAGTTTTTTCCACTCCCTGGGCCAATGGTTGGTAATATCAAAAAACTTTACTTATATAAATTTTAGGCCCTTATCCAAAGAACAGTAGGAACTTTAAACGAATTAGATATTTATTTAACAAGAGAGTTGTAGGGAATTTTTTTCTCTCGAAAAAGCCCCGCATTTCCACCCCCATGGTACGATTTTTTAAATTAAATTCGACCGAGATTTTGGGTCGTTTTATTTTATGTATCAATTTGAAAGTGATTGGCGCAAAATTACGGCATTTATTGTGTCCACAAGAAAGTGAAATATATATATAAACTTTTGAACTGACGGCGGTTTTGGGGTCTGGGGGATGTGAAACGCAATGATATGTCGAAATTTTCAGGAAGTCGAACCATAGTACCCATTACAATAGGTAGCCTTCTTATGAAATCTACCTAAAACAGAATTATGTATTTTTTTATAGTGGGGCATAAATCTGAGGAAAATGATTTTTATAAATATTCGTATGTAGTTTGAGCTTGACAAATTTACCTAAATAAAGTTTTCTCTAAACACTCTTTTCAATAAAGGTTTAAATAAGAAACAGAAAATCTTCAAAAAAGCGTGTTTGCATGTTAGGTCCGACTTCTATAATTAAAAATAAAATTGTTACATTTCTTGATAGCTCTATATATGAAATTATAAACTTTCAAAAAAATTCTGAAATATATTTAAATCGAAGAGAGATAGAGCAAAAGCAAAAAAAAGATATTTAATTTTTAAGAGGTGGCAGTTAATTTTCTAATGTTTTACTTCCTTGTACGAAGTAAAGGAAGTATTTCCTAAATAAGTATAGTAAGTATAAGTGGTAAAGGAACCCACCGGGTTGGTGTATTGGTGAACGCGTCTTCCCAAATTAGATGATTTGGAAGTCGAGAGTTTCAGCATTCAAGTCCTAGTAAAGGCCGTACTTTTGTACAAATTTGAATACTAGATCGCGGATACCGGTGTTCTTTGGTGGTTGGGTTTCAATTAACCGCACATTTCAGGAATGGTAGAACTGAGACTGTGCAAAACTACATTTTTAATTTAGGACTGTTGTAATATCTAGTTGTGCACCTCCCCTTTTGATTGCAATCGACTGAACCAATAGCGTCCAAAAGAGCCAAAATCAAAAAAGTTTGAATTTTGGACTTAAATGCAGTATCATTGAGAATTTTTCAACGGTATATCACAAAAGGTACTTATTTTCATTGGTTCCAGAGTTATAGCCAAATGAAATATTTACTAATTATAAATATGGATCTTACAAGGGAAGGCAAATCGGTTCGAATCAGACTTCATCTCCTCTTTTTTAACTTCTTTTTTTTAAATTTAAATATATTGATTTATTAATAATTATTATTTCGTGATTGTAAAAAAAACTTTTACGTTACATAATTAATCAATAATAATAATTAAAAAAAAGAAAAACAATCAGAAGTTATTAGTGAAATAAAATTTTATGTACTTTTAAAAATGTGTACATTTAATTTAATAGGCAATATTACATATATGTATATGTAATAGATTTGGTGAAACATCTGATTATTTAATATTAATTGAAAATTAATTTCTCAAACATGGTACCGCTGATATGTTAAATTAATAAATTAAAAATTAATATAATCTACTTACCAGCACGTTGATATGCATTTGAGATCTTTCGGCTTACTTGGAAGCCATCTCACCAGGAGTTAAAATTAATATATTTAAAGTCAAAAGTTTAAAAATCGTAGTAAAAATTTAGAAACAGTTGTCATGACTGTCCCGGTCCTACTAGTTCACCGTTTACTAGTAACTTTTTTGGCTTGCATCATCAGTTTGATGAAAATTGGTTGAGTCATTCTTTAGTTACGCTCAATTTAAGGTCGAAAATATTTTAGCGTGGCAAGTTAGAAACATGGTTCATTATGATGCGTTAGTTGGAACTATGAAATTTTTTATTTGCGGTATCTATTGGTCAAAAGTTTTTTTTTTTTGTAAAATTCTAGATTAGAATAAGTTGTTCATTTTTCAAACGGGAGTAGAATAAAATAACGTCTTCTTGCGCATAACTGCACAAGAGTTTTTTTTTTATAAATTTTGATTATAAATTTCAAAATCACTGATTTTTAGGTAATTTTATTGGTAAAAAATAAATTGTAATACTATCTGTTTCATAAAATTAATACTTTTTAATGTAATTAGAGAAAAATAAAAGTAAAATAAAGCATTTAATTAAAATGTTAATAAACGGTTCCTGATATTTTCCCCTCTTCCTTAATTTTTGTTTTTAGACAAATGAGGAGTAGATTTTTCATACGGCTTTAACTAGTTACGAGTAACATATTGGATAGTTGTAAAATACCAGTTTGAATATACGGTTTTTTTTTTTTAATTTTTGTATTTGTTACAAGATTTTTCCAATCGATTGCCTGGTATATGTCAGCCGTAAAGCAGCATACATTGAGTAACTAGTTATGCAATACAACTAGTTACTTCTAAGTTAGAAGATATCTACTTAGTAAAATCCTTGAAAATAACCTTGATTACATTTTTTTCTTCTTTTATTCAAGTAAATAAAACGTTTTAATTATACATCTCCGTTTTTATCTATATAATTTTTTAGGTCAATTAATCAGAGTAAATCTCCTCGGAATTATCTTTGTTTTAAAACTTATTAACTAGTCATATTTTTACCGAAGAATGGTATATTAAAATCTCACCTCATAATAACATTAAAAAAACACTGATGTCACACAATTTATTCCCCAATTAACTTTCTGTTAGCTCATATAATTTCATTTAGTTATTGGAATATTTTTCAAAATAAAGAGAAAAACTCTTTATTTCACCTGTAGTAATTGATTCACCTGTAGTAATTGATTCTCTTTTGAAAAAAAAAAACATTTAAAAAAATACAAAATTATACCCTATTAACATCTTAAAATTAGTCTTTTCTAATTTTTTTCGCCCAGATCGATTTAGCAGAACTACCGTTTTTCGATCATTTTGAAAGTCAGTTAGGGTTGGTGATTAATAAAAATAAAAAACCCTGATATTATCGTTTTGATAAGATGAATAATAAAATGTATGTATTAATCCAAATTAAACATGATTAAAAAAAACGGGGATGAAGTGGTGTATTCAAGGAAAAAAAATCTTTAAAATATTTACAGCTAAATAATCTGCTGTGGTAAAGAAAAGGTACTGTAATGTTTAATGATCTTTTAATACATAGATTATAACTTTTTTCTTTTATCCTGTTTAGTCTCCGGTAATTACCTTTCAGGTAATACTTCAGAGGATGATATATATGAGTGTAAATGAAGTGTAGTCTTGTACAGTCTCAGTACGACCATTACTGAGATGTGTAGTTAATTGAAACCCAACCACCAAAGAACACCGGTATCCACGATCTAGTATTCAAATCCGTGTAAAAATAACTGACTTTACTAGGCCTTGAACGCTGGATCGATTTCCAAATCAGCTGAATTGGGAAGACGCGTTCATCACTAGGCCAACCCGGTGAGTACGTAGATTAAAACTGTGCTCATACAAGTGTTGTTTATACATAAATTTCTGATTTATTAAATAAATTTCCTTTACCCAGTTTATAAAATAGAGCATGTCACAGTTTTTAATTGTTAAAAATATCGATTCCCGATTGAAATAGCTGTTCGTTGAAAAGTTCCAAATAAATAGAACATTATTGGTCGAAAACCCCTCCTAAAATTGGCCGCGGTAAAGATTAATTAGAATAATTTTATTTAGCATGGCCCGTTGGTATATATATATAGTATAAAAATATATAAATTATAATTCCGCTTACCAACCAATGTAATTATTATGTTCTAGCATTTTCGGAAGTTATTTTTCCATCTTCAGGAACATCTGATAAACTTGTACATAAGTATTCACTTCACATATTATTTTAATGTAGATTAAAATAAAAATAAAATAAAATTTCCATAAATATAAAAATCGATCGTCAAGTTATAAAATAAGTCATACATTTGTACGTCTAGTCGGTAAAAGATAATAATTGAGACGCTTTTATTTGACTAGACTTACGACTTATTTTATAGCTTGACGATCTATTGTTATATGTATGGAAATTTTGTTTTCTTTTTATTTTAATCTACATCAATTTTTTTTTCTTTTTTACTCTGTCCCCCTCAGCCGAACCCGCAATTAAATATACAGCTCCGGGGGAATGCCATAGCCTCAAACTACCTCGGCAGAACTCAAGGTCCCACCCAGGTAGCCCGGACCATCCGGTCTTTCGATTAGCCGCCATGTCACAAATGAGGGGACCCCGCACAAAATGCCTTCTTCGGCCAACTCCGTTGAACCAGTCGAAAAAGATCCTCATCAGAGACCCCTTCCCCAAGGGCCTGAAGTAAGTCGTAATGATCACGTCCTCTATCAGGCACCTGAGTCAGACCCCAACCCGGGGTCTTAGTGGCCACCTCTTGAAGCAGCACAGCCCGCTTACATCTCAGACGCGTCTGTGTAGCTTCCTCCATTATTTCTAGTCGAGTGGCTGCTTCGCCTGAGGTTCTGTATCAATCTCGTCTAAAACGTCCTTAAACATATCAACCATTCGAGCTGGCTCGTCCCATGTTCAAGGAACACTCTTTGATCTCCGTGTTTGTGTTCTCATTCTGTCTGATAAGAGAACTCATCTTCCTTGCGTATTTAAGTAGAACTTTTGTATTGAAAGCTAGACATCTCGCCCGCCGTTGAAAGCTTCTACCCTCGCTATCAGTTTCCCTCAATTTTATGATTCTCCCTCTTCAAAGTTGGACGCTACCTGTGACAAACCGCGTCTTTCTTGATCAGAAACTTCTTCCCGGTAGGACAAGAAGCCTCTACAACTAGCATCGGCTTCTTCTTCTCTTCAGCACAAGGGAAGGAAAGCCACAGCCTCCGCTTCCCGGATGGTTTTGAAGCCAGCTGCTGTTCACCCCTCATTTGTCATCTGATCTCATTTTCCTCTCCAAACGACTCTACGACTGGACTCCAAACGAGATGCTCCCTACTTATACTATTATTGTTATTATTTATATTTTGAACTTAATATTTGTGTTTGACTAATATTGCCTGTTTACTCATATTCTAAATGTAATTTGATTTTTTTTTTTGTATAAAGTTTAAATTATAATACTTTAATATTGTTTATCGTGCTAAAAGTAATTTAATTTTTTTTTTCTTTGACAATGTAAAGTAAAGATAGATAAAATTTTCTTATATGAATGTAATGTTTGTATGTATATTTCATTAAAAAGAATTATCTGTAATGTACAAATAATTAATTATTGTAATATTTGATATTAAATGTATGTTAGGTAATTTGCTAATTATTATCATTATTATATTTTGAATTTAAAATTTGTATTTGATTCTAACATTGTTTCTCATTAATTATTTCTTTTGCATAAAATTATTAGAGAATATTTTAATGTTTGTTCATTCTAAATGTAATTTTATTTTTTCATGTATGTTTTTTATATTTTGTTGTATAAAACTTAAGATAATATTATTTTAATATTGTTTCTCATACTAAACACGTAATGTAAAATTTTTTCCTATAAAATTTAGATTATAATAATAATTTGAAATATTACATTATAATTATGACATTATCACAATAAAAGGTAATGATAATTTCAAAGTTTATATGAATGTAATGTTTGTAATTATATTATGACTTTTGAAAAGATATACTTGTAATGTATAAATTATTAATTATATTAATTTTTAATATTATTAAATGTATATTTGATAATTGTTTTTTCTCAAATAGCTTTTAAGCTCGAAAGATAGAATGTATTGCAATGTAAAAAATGGATAAATAAATTATTATTATTATTATTATAATATTACTACTACATACTTATACTACTCCATATTCTTCAGTCTCGGCCTCTGCAGCGCTATCAGTCCAGCTGATATCAGGAGGAGCCTACTGCAGTAACACAGTCTTGCGACGGCTCTTCCTCCACTTAGCCGAACGAAATCCGGATGGAAAACCATCACGGGAGGGACGCTCATCATCGCCGGTAGGCGGTACAAAAAAAAGATAATTAAGTCAATACAAAAAAAAAGATCCGACGGTTGCTATGCTAACCAAACAGACCTTGACAACCTTAGGCCAAACACAAAATAAAAAATTAAAATGTAAGACACGTTATTTAATTTAAACCAAACGAAAAAACAGAAAGTTTACACTGTAAACGATAATTAATGAACAAAACTTGACGCAACTAAAAAATATGAAACACTAATAAATTACGCGCAACGAAATATATAGGTTAATGTAAACAAAACAAACTGTAATGAAACACAAAAACTCAATAAAAACGGAAAAAACTATTAAAAAGAACACAAAACAACGAAAAACTACAAAATTATAAAGAAAAAACGCAATAAAAACAGCAAACACACGGAGCAAGGAAACCCCCCCCCCCCCCCCACCGACGACCATACCCATCAAGAGCTAGACATACAGTAATATACATCTAATTAATACGTGAAGTGAATACTTGTACATATTTATCAGATGTTCCTGAAGATGGAAAAATAACTTCCGAAAGTGCTAGAACATAATAATTAATAACATTGGTTGGAATTATAATTTATATATTTTTATAAAAGATTAATTATTCAGGAAATTAAAATATATATATATATATATATACATTTAGATTTTTGTTTCATACAGGTGTAAATAGTTTCTCAATTTTACTTGTTACTTTGCCGTCTAGATAGCGGTATAGCTGTAGAAGGGAAAGTATTGTAATTGGTTCAATTTGGAATATGCGGTTTGCACCGGATCTTGACACCTAAGGAACCCAAAAAACCGGATGGAAATTTTCTGGATGTTAATGTTTGTATATTCGTGTGCTTGTGTTCGGCGTTGGCCTCTAAATCACCTTATTCCTTCAGAACTACTGGGCCGATTTTGACCAAACTTGGTCAGATTATTTCTACTTATGGGACATTAATGCCTTTAAATTTTCCACTTAAAAGGTTAAGTGGGTGAGGCTGTATCGCAAGGTCACCCTCAGTATCTCGAAATTTCGCCTAATTTAAGATTATATTTTACTTTGGCACATTTGTTAACGATTAAAAAATAATATTCGCAAAACAAATGTTAGCAAAATCTTACTGCCACCCCAAAAACTTTTGTTGTAGTCGTCTACTACTCTGTTGTGACGTCACAGGTGAGCAGTAGAATTTAAATACATGGATAATATTTAAAGTGTAAAAAAGTAACTCGGTCTGGCTGGGTCTCGAACTCGATCGCCCGGTCGACTCGGTACCTGGTGAGTTAAGCCTCTCGGCTACACCAGTCGGGCGACCGTACAAGCAAAATTTGTTCTATGTAAGTTGTGTAATTACATTAGTTTAGTTAGTGCCGACCGTCGCCGTTAGTACCGCCACACTCGCGCGAATTAAATTCGGTGTACGCGCGCGTTTTAGTTAGAATCATTGAATTAAATAAAGAAAAAAAAAATATTTAAATAAAATCATAAACGTTATAAATTAAGTTGTGTGTGTGTGTGTGTGTGTATGTGTGTGTATGTATGTATGTATGTATGTGTGTAAGCCGTGTAACAGAAACAACCCACAGTTGTCAGCTTTTTTTTTTACTTGATACCACACTTTCCTTCTTGTAGGATAGTTGTAAAATTTTGATGCCTTATGAAAGTAAAAATATTTCCGATTGTTTAAAAAATTAATCCCCTTCTTCGAAAAAAAACTTTTCTAATTTTTTGGAGGGGAAGGGCAGACCTACAATTAGATAGACAAATTTTTTTTTTTAATTACTGAAATTATATTCTTTGTCGACTATTTATTTATTTATTCAAGTTTCATTGATTCTTACGCAATGAGTATAATATGGAAAAAAAAACAAAATGATGTAACTTATTAGTGATAAACATTAAACTTATAGAGAATTGATTAGATTGTATACCTATCAATTTGTATGAGTATCAATTATCAACACTTTAGTTTAAAACTTTAATAAGTGTTCCTGGTATGATTGTTTGTATTTATTATTGTTATTTTTTAATAAGAATAGTTTTGTTTAAATTAAAGGCATTTTTTTCTCCCTTTCCACTTAGGTTGGTCCTCCTTTTAAAGCATTGTACAACCTCAGTGGATGCCTTCCTTCAAACCTTTCGAGACCCCGTGAGATCTGATAAATTGTGCCCCACGGGGGTCGTTCACCCGGCAGGTCGGGACTCGGTCTTTACTTTACCATGCCTCTAACCAGGGTCCACCCAGGACGACTCCGGTGATTTAATGCCCAAGCATGAGGGGTCCCCGGTCACTCAGCTAGAGTGGCCCCCTAAGCGAGTCACAATCTCATGAGCTGGGCTGCCCTCATAAATCTCTACCCGAATCTTTACGCTCCATCCCAGTCCCTGGTATCCTTCTCTTTTGTACCAGTTATTCTGGCTGCCAATGTCACAACTAGATTCTATTCGCGTCAGCCTGTCAACGTGAATGGCATCGTCTCTTCTAGCGTGAGTATTTGTAGCCCGAGAATTTTCCGGGTCTCATTCTACCTGTGACAGTAGTACATAGTTTTCGGTAGTATCGTTATCACTACAATATCTACGTAATGGCGAAGCTCTTTTTCCGAATCGTTGAAGGTAGGCCTCAAACTCACCATGTGCCCAGTGAGCAACTGGGTCAGGTAGAAGCCCCCCTCACCAAATTTCCTTAACACCCATCTATCTACACGCGGAATGATTGTCCTCGTCCAGCTGCCTGTGCGGGATGCCTCCCATTCTCGTTGGTTTTTCTAATAAGGACCTTCTAGCCTCAGCCCCAGCTATGCCGTTTAAAACCTTCCATAACATTCTTGCCCTTAATTTAACAGGTGGTACGGCTGCAATAACCTCCGTTGCACTCCTCGATACAGTTTTATAAGAGGAAGTTATTCTGTTGGCCACTCTTTGTAGCGCAGCTACTTTGTTCACATTTTTCTTTTTATCAAAAGCCATAGCCCATGCTGGCACCGCATAAAAAATGATGGTTGTACCATTGTCAATACGAGCTCCTATGGTTGCTCATTAATCTGGTCAGCTTGCTGATCGTCCCTTCAGCGCGTTCGGTAACTAAATTAATATGTGCATTAAACAGCCTGTTATGCTCCAGGTGCAGGCTCAGGTATATTACGCTCCTAAATGTGGAACTAGTAACTTGTAATGTAACATAGTTGTCGATTATTATTTTATGCTACTAGTGTGTGTATTAAATTAAAATTTTTTTTACGAAATATCTGTGTTAATTTATTTTATTACAAGTTACATTTATTTGTTATTTCTTATATATTTTCTTTTATAATACGATACACATTAAAATTTGTGTTACAAAGTTTCTATTTCATTGCGTGACATTTACGTATTAGGTTTTTTTTCTATATGTTATCGAAGTTTCACACGCATATTGCTCCCTTGTAGTCTTATAAGAGATTTACTGTTGTGATACAACCAGTGAAATACGACTGTTTGGTGATTTATTCGTTGTGTTTTTGTTAGAATCTAGTTAAGTAATATAGATTACTTAAAAAAAGAAGTAATTTTTAAAATGTACTTTTTATCGAAAAACCCCGTTATTGTTTTATCTTTAAAAAAATTACTCCGTTATTATCTATTTAGTGTTGCAGTGTTATATCATTACCATTTTAATGTCAAGTACTATCAGGGTTTTGAATGCAGGACATTCAATCGTAGTACTTAGTTCCAATTCGTTGGTGTTCCCTTCCCCATCATTTTGTGGGTGAACTAACTGTTGTAATTGGTTTTAAAGTGCGTAATAGTTCCATTGTATTGTGTTATAGCTATTACTCTCTTTCTCATTTTCTACCTATTTTTAGAAAGAAAAAAAAATTGAGATCATCCTTTACCTTTAATCCAGTAATTTTATTAAACGATGACATTTACTGATATTAGACTCATTATATCGTTACCGATTTGTTTGAAGTTTTTTAATTCGTTTCGTTTTATTATAACGCTAATTTTTTTTAACCATGCAATTTCATTTCGTTAATAAAAGGTTTTTAAAAAAAAATCGGTAAAGTATAGCATGATTATCCAAACTAATAAAGATTAAATTAGAGCAAAAAAAAAAAAAAACAGTATATATTTTTTAGAAGTAGGGAATAATTTTTTAGAAAGATTTTGCTAAAATATTCATGCATAGGTTAAGCTTAACAAATTTGTTTAAGTAAAGTTTTCTCTATATCTAACGCCCTCTTCAATACAGGGTAAAAAAAAGTTCTACGTATTGAATTTCTCATTTCACTTATTTATTTTTAATTTTGCTATTTTTTCTCTACTGATATTTCTTTGTTTTTGTGATTCTTTGTGTAACCGTGAGTTATGTTTCTTGGTGTTTTCTTTGATTTCTATTTATGCTACGGACATGATCATTAATCTTTGGACTCATAAGAGTATTTAATATTTTATCTTTATTTTACCCTTCATGTGCTGTAAGATATGTATACATTTATAATTTTTGAGAGGTTTCTACTGAAACCTCTCTTTGTATGTCATTTGTTTATTGTAATAAAATTCATTATGTTTCCGGTTAATTGGGACTGATTTTAATTTAAAAAATCTTATGTGGACACCACATGACTTCCTTGTACGACTATTAAATTACATATACACATTTTTGAAAAATGAAAAGTACATAAAATTTTATTTCATTAATAACTTTGACATTTTTTCTTATTTTTTTTATTGTTATTGAATTCTAATTTATCGTAAAACTTTTTTTACAATCGGAGGTTCATAATTTTTAATAAATCAAACATGAACATGAATATCAGAGGAGTAATGAATTAAAAGATAAGAAATTTTTGCAATTTATTAAAGAACGGGCATGTATGCCTCTGTGTATGTTGTTCTTGTAAGGGTCTATTTTTCAATCGCTCTGTCGTTAACTTTAATGTAGATAAAATTAAACAGAAATTCTACAATAATTAAATAAAATTAACCAGAAATTAAACTAGAAAATCCAAAAAATAATACTATTCTAAATTATAATTTTCAATTAATATAAATAATCAGATGTTTCACCAACTCTATTGCTTATACACATTTTTAAAATTGCATAAAATTTTATTTCACTAATAACTTCTGATATACAGTCACGGGTTAATAATTATTAAAAAAAAATAATTACTTTTTTAAATTAAAGTGTTAAAAAAAATTAATTAAAAAAAATATATATATAAAAAAGGGAGATGAAGTTTGATTCGAACCGATGTGCCTTTATAGATTAAAATATTTCCGTAGTGCGAGTGGTAGCGTCTCGGTCTTTCATCCGGAGGTCCCGGGTTCGAATCTCGGTCAGGCATGGCATTTTTCACACACCCGACAAATCATTCATCTCGTCCTCCAAAAAATCAAATCAAACCTCTGGGTTTTCCTAACGGTAAACCCGGAGGTTAAAAAAAAGATCCAAATATTTCATTAATTAAATTTTCATTTAGCTATAAGTCTGGAACCAATGAAAATAAGTACCACTTCGGATATATCGTTGAAAAGCTCTCAATGAGGGCTTATTACTGCAGTTAAGAAAAATACGAAAATCCAAATTTTTGGGATTTCGGACGTTTTTGGCAAATCGATTGCAATCAAAACGGGAGGAGCACAACTAGATATTACAAAAGTCGTAAATCCAAAATTTCAACATCCTACGGCTAATCGTTTTGAGTTATGCGAGATACATACGTACAGTCGTTACGCCGAAACTAGTCAAAATGCATTCAAGGATGATAAGAATAAATATTTCCGTTGAAATCTGAAAACTGAAATTTTTCGCGATCACAGAGTTATTAGGCAAGAATTACTACCTTTACTTCGTACAAGTAAAAAACCCGATGCCCTATTTTTAACATTATCATCATACTTTCCCCTTTAATGTAAATAATCTAGTTTCATTTTCCGGAAAAGTAAATAATTATAGGAAAAAACTATGAAAATTGAATCCTTTTTTCTAATACTTTTTAACGTAACTTGACTGTACGTTATGATTTTACACACAAAAAGAAAATTCTTCAAAACATTTCTTATTTGTTGTCTAATAACCTAAATTTTTTCATTGTTTTCGCCCTTTTTAGTATTTTTCATCTACAGCTTTCCTAATTATCGATAATTTTGAAAGTCCTGTCAATTTCAGACAGGAATGATTAATTAAAAAAAAAATAGATATTTTTATCATTTCTTAATTTCATTTCTTAACTTAACGTCTGTATTATATAATTTATAAATATTAAAAAAATCATTAATCTTTATCAGTTAATGGTGCTTTTAAAATAATGTAACTAGAGGCAATAAATATTTACATATTTCATTGTAGTATTCCGTCGGTTCATTAAAAGATTGAGTTTAAAAAATTAATTCTTGCCTAATTTTAGTAATCAAGGTTGTAAGGTGGCATCTGTAATTGTATTTTTGCTAATAATAAAATACATTAATAATCAAAATTAGTACAAATGGTTTATCTGTACCATGAAATAGTATAACATTTTAAATTTACCGTGGCATGAAATTTATTCTTTTATACTCTGGGTTACTATATTTCCTTGAAGTCAACCTTGCAAATATCTTATGAATTTTAATTTAATTTCTAGATGTTAAATGGTCAGTTTATTGGGTTAATTTGTCCATTGATTGAAATATTCTCTAGTTCAACATTTTGTTTTTGTTTATAAAAAGTAAGGGCGTACAAATTTATCTTTAAAATGGATCCTACAACTTATTTTCACTAAATTAATTAATATAATATGGAAAAAGGTACTTTTAATGACGTTAAAATTAGAATATTACCTTAAAGCATTTATCAAACGCGTAATTTCGAAATAAAACATAAACAATTACGTTTTTTAATTTGTTTGATTAAAAAGAATTTGTACTTTTTCCTATTTGTACCAATTTTTCGAAGAAACGTACGGTATTATTTTCGATCGATGGTATGAGTGGGGGGAAATGAATTTTCTTTACGTTTTGAAGTAAAAAAGAGTAAGAAAGTACCATTTACTTAAATCGTGATTTCCTTATTTACTTATTTATATATATTCATAGACCTATGTATCAATGAAGTTTTGTGGTTCGAAAATCTTCAAAACTAATAATCAATTTCATTAAAATTTAGTTGTGCTGTAGTAGTGTATATGAAGTTACGCATGTAAAAATTTGATGATTGGTTGAGTCGTTCTTGAGTTAGGCTAAATTTAAGGTCGAAGAAATTTGAATCGGGCAAGTTAGAAGCAGAGTTCTTTCTGTTATTGCAAGTCGGATCGTTGACGTTTCTTTTTCTGCAGTTTATATTGTAGCAACATTGTTTGGCGTGTTCATGTATTCATACATGCCGGCCTCCGTGGCGCGAGTGGTAGCGTCTCGGTCTTTCATCCGGAGACCCCGGGTTCGAATCCAGGTCAGGCATGGCATTTTCACACGCTGCTGGCATTCATCTCATCCTCTGAAGCAATACCTAACGGCGGTCCCTTAGGTTAAAAAAAATAAGGTATTCACACATACTTTGAGGGTCATGTTGACTGGGTATGTGTTTTTTTGTTTAATGGTTATGTTGTCTGTGGGTAATGTATTTTTCTTATGCGCTTATGCACCGACTCAAAGTGGTGTGTTAAGTTGAAACTTGATGCTTGTGTATAGGGTTTCCTTATTAATCGAATGTATGTAATGCGTTGTACTCTGAAAATCAGTGCGTTTCTGACTGCGAAGTAGTGAGGGCGTCGGATTAACTTGTTACCGATGTTCTTGTTACAATATATTAAAATTATTTTTTATATTTGGGTATAGTTTTCTTTTCTTTTATTTTAATTGTTTCTTGATTGTTTACTTATTTCTTATTCGTTTTATAGTAAAATTTTGAATTAGAACGAGTGATACTTTTACAAAAGGAAACAAAAAAAAAAAAAAAAAAACGAAAAATCGGTTCTTGTGTTTCACTGAAACGATTTTTTTAATGACTTCATTATTCTATTCATATTTTCTGTTTTTATATCATGATAACTTTATGTGGGTATTAGTTGCGTTTGTCATATGATATATAAATAACTGTTATTACTGTGACTATCATTTATGTTTTAATACGATTCCAGATTAGCTTTACTGATTTTTTTTTCCTTTTAATTACCTTATTTCTATTGTCGTAATTTTTATATTGTTGTAATTTTATAAAACAGTTATTGTATTGTATCGTATTGTGCTGTTTTATTTGTGATATGGATAAATGGAATTATTAATTTAATAATATTTTATTATTAAAAAATTAAATCACTATTCATTTTAAAAGAATTACTTTATTTCAGTGAGATGTGCGGGGCATCGATTGCTATGATTATTTACCTCAAATGAATATTTTTAGGGTATGAAAAATGCCATGTCTGATCGGGATTCGAATCCAGGACCTCCATTACTTATTTTATTTTTATTATTTGTTTTATTATTAAAGTATAAAAGATAATTCATAAAAGTTATCCCTTAACAGGAATATATTGGTTAAAATAAATTATATAAAAATAATTTTTTATATCTTACAAAAGAAAGGAATTTTATGAATTTCATTTTATATTTATTTCATATTTATTGTTGTTATTATTATTCTTTTTTTAGTTGAATTGATTTAAGTAGTTTTTGGGTATTATTAATTATATTTATTATCACAAATATCGCAATATATGTAGTAAATTAGCTAATACCGAGTTTTTAGCGTATTAAAAATTGTATCTTTTGTTTAAAATTATTCGAACGGATGCAAATATTATCTAAAGCCGAAATAACTAAAATAATGTACTATTATTTTTAAATATATTTTTTATTTAAGTAGAAGGGGCTTTAGGGATCACGCCAATATAATTCCTTCGTTTCTATATTACCTTCATTTACCGGGAGTAAACCCGTTATTCTGTCTATTTTCATCTGGTACTTTTGGTCCATTCTGACATTCTGGTGTTATCTTCATCCTTAAAAACCTTTGCACTTTAAATTCTTTCTCTAAACTTCATTTCAAGCAGTCCACCTCTTTTATCCTTAAGTTTTGAAGTTTCTCTTTCATCTGCGTTATATATCTAGTTTGACTATTTAGATTGTTAAGTTTTCGAAAATATGCTTATTTAGTCTTTTTTGATTAATCAGGTCTTGTGTCCGAGGAATTATAGTTTTTTTTATTGCAGTTTCAAAGTCTTCTTGGTTTTATAAATCTTCTTATTTGATTTTAGTATGTACCTTTCTTCTGATCTTTTTGGAAATATAAATTCTCTGTAGAATTTTTCTTTTGATTTTAAGGAGATTTTCTTTACCCTTCAGATTAGCTGTTTCAATTCCGTTAAAGATCATTGGTCTAACTACAGTATTATAATGCCTCATTTTTTCGTTTATATAAAGATTCTATTTGTTGTAAATTTCTTTCGTTATTAAATTTTGTAATTTGGATTTCCGGATTTTCAAAGTTTCTTTGTCTGTCCCGTTTTTACTGATTATTTCTCCTAATATTTTCCATCGGTTATAATATTTATTTTTCTACATGAGATCTTATTGATTTTTCTCTGAGAATCTTTGAGTTTTGTCATTATTTCGGTTTTTGAGAAGGAAATTTATAAGATTAATTTTTCCGCTTTTCCTTTTAGATCATTAATTTGGGAAACTCCATTTTCTCTAGATTTTTTTTATCATCTTCGTAAGCAAGGCAGTTTCAATTTTGTTTTTTGTTTTCTATTTTAACGTTATTGTCATTTTTTCCAGATTTTCATAATTTTGCCTTAAACTTTATATGTAACTTAGATGCGCGTGTATGTGTTACCGTGAAAAACGGAAATTAGAGAATGTCGATATTCTTCGGTGAATGTCGACATACCAAATATGTCGGTGAAACACTGAAATATATGATTATTCGGACCTTCGCCGGTATGTTGACAAACACAGGTAAGCTGTGTAAGCTCTAGTACGGATTGAAACGTAACTAGAAATTAAAAACAAAGTCGTCCAGTACCAATCTCTAAGGTAAGTAGATTACGAGAAATCGTCGTAAAAAAAGAAACTTAAATATAAGCGAAACATAACCTACGTTCGCTAACCTCGTCTTATTAACGTTAAATATACAAATTATATATGTTATTCTCCAACATTGGAGACGATTGATCAAATTCACCGTGTTTGTAAAAAAGAAAAATT
Source organism: Lycorma delicatula (assembly GCF_047948215.1). Taxonomy (NCBI): domain Eukaryota; kingdom Metazoa; phylum Arthropoda; class Insecta; order Hemiptera; family Fulgoridae; genus Lycorma; species Lycorma delicatula. Next base: position 76,759,789 of record NC_134461.1, on the reverse strand, counting down.
AATCAAGTTTACAGATTTTTTTATAAATTGAAAGGTCCAATCAAGATATACAGAATATGTTAACTGCGTGGTTGAACGATAACGATACAAATAATTGGTCAGATGGTTTGCCCTTTGTTAATTTTTTTCATAAAAATATTTTTATTCAACTTTCATCATCAGTGTATGCTGAATGCGGTGCATTTGATTAATCGCTTCCAATTTTGGAGAACATTATAATTTGTATGTTTAACGTTAATTAGAAGACGAGGTTAGCGAGCGTCGGTTTTGTTTGACTTAAATTTAAACTTCCTTTTTTTTACGAGGGTTTCTCGAAATCTATTTACCTTAAAAATTGGTATTGAGTGATTTTTTTTAATTTCTAGTTATTGTTTTGACCCCCACCAGAGTTCATCGGTGTTTATTGACATATACCGGTGAAGGTAAGAATAAGTAAATATTTCGGTTTTTCACGACATAATTGGTATGTGTCGACATTCTCTAATTTCGTTCTTTCACGGTAACATATTTTAAAAATTTAACTTTTGAAATTTAGATTAAATAAAAATTTACATTTATTATTTTCATAACTTTAAGATGAATTGCACCAAAATTATAATGTAATAGGTTTTATTAAATCAATGTATGTCAGTATATTTTCAACTTCACTTGAAATTATGGTATAAATTAATATGTATATTTGAAGATGTTTTTACGTTACTAAATATTTTCAGTTTTATCATAAATTTTGTTTGATTTATCTTAAAATGTATTTAACTACCGATGGGGTGGTAAGCTAGTGTACTATTTTTAAATGTCATGAGAGAAGTATATAGGATACATTGAAGTTGATAAAAAGATATATTGTTTCCCATGAAATTAGCTACACACACACACACACACACACACACACACACACACACACACACACACACACACACACACACACACACAGAGAGAGAGAGAGAGAGAGAGAGAGAGAGAGAGAGAGTGAGAGAGAGAGAGAGAGAGAGAGAGAGAGAGAGAGAGCGTTTGCATGTTTTTTTGAGGAGATCAAATTTATAGATTGTTTTATGTTAAACACCCATTTTTTTTTTAATGGTTCAATGACTTTGTGGAGAGGGGAAATACATGAATATTTTTGACTTTTATGTAAGGTTAGTAAATAGGGGAAGGGATCAAATTAAGGGGAAAATATAACTGGCAGCATGAAAACAACATTGAAGAAATATATTCGTAATTCTAGACTATTATGATGGTATACGTATAATCCTATTTTTTATTTGAAATCATGATAGGATTATTGATTATGCTATCTTATTAAGTTATACATTTAACAATAAATATTTTTATCAGAACATATATTTTTCTATCTTTCATCATTTTTTTACGAAATTTGAAAAAACTTTTGTGGGTTCGGTATTATTAGAATTTTTCGGTAGGATCAGAAAGGGAAGAATATCTAGGGTACCCAGTCCTCAGTTACGTTTTATCTATTTTTTAGTGTTGATTTTTTTAAAGATAAGCAATTGATTATTTATATTTTTACATCATTTATTATTTTTTAAATGCTAATTGTTTTTTGTAATAATATTCATTCCTGTTAAAGAATTACATTACGCTCTTAAAAAATTGGAAGTATCCAATTTTATTCAGAAATTTTACAGAATTTACTTATAATTGTTTATATTTTTAATAAACAGCATTGGTTATTCATTGTATTCATCAAACTAACCAAAATTTTATGTTAAATTTATTATTGAAGTTTTATTAAAAGTTTTTCAAAGTTTTATTATGATACTAGATTCTTAATTTTTTTAAATATTATTATCTAATAAATAAATTAAAATAGTTCATCCGAGTTTTTCTTTTTGAAATGATTTGCAGTTACTTGTAAACTATTAAATACTAAGTAAAGATAAATGGTAAAGTTCAATTAAACTTATTTAATGTTTAACAAAAAATTTATTTAAATTTTTTTTTATAGTTTAACAGCTATAAAACTTCATTGTCTAGTTTATTTAATTTTTATGGCTTGATAAGAAAATCTTTCAAGCAATTTATATTTAATTTTCTAAACATTTCGCACCGTTGGTATTAATACAATTGTATTACCAACAATTTAATTGTTGGAACATTAATTTATACAAGTTATATTTTTATACCGTGTTAATAAATAGTTTACTACCTGATTATCCGGCGTTGTCCTGGTACTTATTTGTCCAAATCATAAAACTATGGATTCAGCACTAATATCGTTCGTGTTCTATGTGCCCACAGGTAATACCTGCCATTTCAACACTTGATTCATAAAATCGCGACAAAGTTTTAAATTTTCCTCATTATTGTTTCTCATTATGTGAGTTTGCCTGTTTGCATATTCAAACGCAACCTTCTCCGTGAATTCTTTAACTACGGACAACAAAAATAATGACTAATATCATCTTTGGATAAAAAAGATAATAAACTATTTCTCATCGTCTCTAAATATTGTTTGAATTATCCATTTTGTCTCAATGAGTGGTCTATGGTCAACCATCTTTTAGATTTCCTCTGACAAATTAATAAAAATGAGCCGATGCGTAAATCTACTAACAAGAAAAGAGTTTCTTCTTTCCTGCTATACCTTTAATATCTTTGTTGTACAACCGGTATAAAATACTTTATCTAGCATATTTTTCTTTAATTATTTCACTCGAGTGGTAAAATATCAATCGAAACACGCCCTTAAACAACATATAAATTTGCTAGCCTGACCCCCGCAGAGGAAGACACCCGCCTTGTTACGATCCCGGTCGCCATATACTCCCTTTCTGTTTGTAGTCCTGATGGGTTTTACCGGAGGTCGTCTCTTTGTCCCTCTAAATTTGATAACACTATACAGTCATCTGTTTGGTCTTTCTCAGGACACCACCGATGCAATTGCCTCGAAAGACGTTTCCATCAGTGTATTTACACACTGATGTAAATACTTACTTTGGATAGCCTCTTCTAATCATGACTACCTATCATAGTTTACAACCTCCACCTATCAAATTAATTGATTCGCGGAAGAGCGATCCTTGCACCTTCCTCAGTTACTGTACAGTAGGTCCAACTCACCGTAATTACCATTTCTTTTAACGAAATAAAATTTATATCTAGCGATATTTAGCTTAGCAGCATAAATTAATATACAGGTATTAGTATAGTTGACTAAAAAATAATTCAACATCCAGTCTTTTCCTACTAGTCTATTATAGTGTGACGCATAAAGAAGCTTCTAATAATGGAAGGTACTAGTATAACAAAATTAATGAATAAATTTAAATAAAGAAAAATCCATAGATTTTCAAACGGGAACGGTGGGAAGAATTTTTAGAATAGTGTAAACGGTTCGGACTATAGATGTTTTGAAACTGTTACTCTTAAACAAAGAAAAAGATGGATTGGCTGGTGTTACGTCAGGACAAACCCTAGGCCCAGAGACATAAACACCGCCGAAGGGTAGCGAGCGACAACGGATTTACTTCCTGTATCATTCAATTATTGGTTTAACGACAGGACATGTGGCTCCTCCTCCATGAAGGGAGAGTATTGCACTTTCTAAAAGCTAGCGCCCCATCAAGCGCTTTCCTGCTAGACCAAAAGGCACTATCACCGAAAGGCCTTCAGTGAACGGACTGAATGGGAATCGCGCCGGGAGAAAGGCGCAGACAGTTGGTTAATCTCCCAAGGAATAGCCCAAGTTAAAATAGCATTCAAAACTCGATCTACAAGGATCGGATAGCAATCCCTAACTTTGTCCACCTTAAAATAAAAATAATAACCGGTATTAAATAATTAATACTCGCCTGATAATTTGAAATACCTAGTAGCAAGGGATCTACGATTAGTAGGGAGACAAAAAATATCCTCGCGATCCGATCTGAGCGACTGACACAGTTTATCATAGCATTCGAAGTGAGTGTGCGAAAATAGTACAGAGTTCGATCGAAGAATGCGTTACGAAAATATTCCGTTTTCTGACGGTGTTCTTTTCTAAGGGCACTAGATAATCGATGATTCGTTGTGAATAGGGGCCATGCTTTTATTATTCAAAGCTTAGAAAAGCTTCTGAAGCTTGGAAGTGGAATTTTGTAGGTAGAGGTTTATTTATTTTTTCTAAGAAAATAGGTCTCTTTCGTTTGTGAGATTGTTGTCTTCGTCGTAAATGTTTATGCACTGTCTGGTTAACCAAACTGAGCTGGAACTATTATAATTTTGTAACCAACGGTTTTTTTATAAAACTTTTGGTTACTATAAAAAATTATTTGGAGGTTTATTGCCTGCTATTATTTCGTCAAAACAGTTAAACATTTTTATGATGGATTTAACATTGTTAAATAAACTATTATATTGTTGTTGTAATACATATTTAACATTGTTAAATATGTAGAAACTACAATAACATATCTATAATTGTATTTTCATTTACAGGACTTGGAAATTTCATGTACCAAAAATAAGACATAAAAAGTCTTTTTAAAGGCCTTAAAAGTCTAAAAGGCCTAGACGTTCCCATTCCGCCACGGAAATCGGAAGTGTGTTATTAAAAATTTATTTTACGATTTATTTTCCTTATATTTTCAATTATCCTGAGATTTCTTGGTAAAAAAAGATTTAACCTATAAAATTATAATTTACTTTGTAAGATTATTAAAAAAAAAAAAATATTATTAAATATTTTATATAGCCTTGTAATTAACATTATTTATAGTTTAATTCTTAAGAATAACATGATGAAAATAAATTAAGTGTAGCGGTATGGTATAAACATAATTTTGTATCGATTTTTGATCAGACTTTCACTTATTCCGTAATTCTTTTTTTGTCGTAAAAAAGTAATTAACCGTACAAGCTAACAAGATATTTATCAATTTTCTTTTTTTATTATTTATTGATTTTAAAATTAATTTAATAAGGATTTATTTTGTGATTTATAAACGAAAGTACATGGCATTAAAATTGAACGTAGTTTTCTTAGAAAATGTTTAAGAATAACGGAATGGGTATTACTGTTCTTTTCAAACGGAAAGTAATTTCTGTTGAGTCACAAACCAAGTATCTGCTAGGGAAAAGAGACATCGTGATTCATATGAACTACCTGTTTTGAAGAAAGGAATAGTGTGGGAAGGAGAGGTAGAAGTGACTGTTCGCATCGTGAGGGGGAATTTCTTAATGACTTCCGTACGTTTTATACGTAGATTATTGTAATATGGTATTGATCTCTCATTATGTTTAAAATATTTTCCTGTTTCTAATTCTTGTTATTTAATCCACTTTTCACGAATTTCAAGAAATTAAAAGTAGGGAAACCCTTTACGAGCGGTTCATTCGTATTATAAATCTGAATATTCGTAAAACTGTTTATTTATTTCTTCCATCGATGTAATTTTATTATATCTTTGTATTATATTTTCTTAATTCAGATTTTTTAAATTAAATTTCCGTTTTGAAAATCAATGAATTTTATCTCGTGGGATTTTTAAATTATACAAAAAATAATAAATAAAATATACGAATATAACAAATTTTTTTTAGATATTATATCTATTTACTGCATATTATGCCACACGTTTCACGTTACCTGATTTCTGATTGGATTTAAATATAATACTATCCTGCTATATCCGGCCATCCGGAGACAATATCCGCGTTTTAGGCTAACCGCGTTACTTCGAAGATCAAGTGATAAACAAAAAAAATAATGCCAATTGATTTAATGTTGTAACACAGTTAATATATTTATTATTTCATACTACAGTTAATATTTTGACTACAAAGTTGTAATAGTTTCCTGGCATTGATTATTTATTCTTATACAGAGTGTTCCTGGACGTATTAGCTGAACTTCAGGAACTGATTAAGGACACCAAAATGAGCAGAAAAGTTTATTTCGAAATAAGTTTTATTTTGCTTTGTTTTCCTTCTGGACGCCAATTTGTGATTTTCAACAAAAACGTTGTTTCTCAGGAACGGGTAAACTTGCTATAATTGTATTTGGTAAATATAAGACCAGTGTCTTGTTCTACAAAATAAAAAAAATTTAAAACCTAACCTTTAAAGATTTCAAAATGGCGGCCATATTAATTTGTAATCTTCATTATTTTTGTAATTTGTTTGTTTTCAAAATTACTTTTACAAAATTTAAATAGAATTTTATTTTGAAGAAAATGACATCTCATTTGTAAAAATCCGTTGACAAAAATCGAGTTATTGCAGACAATTAACCCGGTAGAATGCTTTCGCACCCTAATGCAAGCTGATGATTTTTTACCTGTTTTTATTTTTTCCACTAAATGTAATAAAAATTAGTAATAATAAATAATAATAGTAAATTAATAAAAATTATTTGTTTCAATAAAAAAAAAATTAGTTTCTTTTTTGAGGTGGGGGTAATTTATGACGAATTTTTATTGTAAAATTATCATTATTTGTTTAATTAAACCAAAAGAAAAATTTAATTTTTTTTTTTCTGCTCCCTCAACGCCAAAATCACCTTTCAAGGTTGATTTTTTTACGTTTAAATGGAAGAAACAAAAAAAAAATAACTGCTACTGAAAAATGTACAATCAATAAAAAGTTACCTAATATTTTTTTGTGGGTGTATGGAGGGGGTGAATTATGATAATAATTTGCTTTTTAACTCAAAAATAAAATAAAATATATTTCTCGTCAAAGATTTTATTGTAATGCTATTATTAATAGTTTAAATAAATCAGAAAAGTTTTATAAATTTCTAAAAACCGACATTTTTAAATTTTGATCGTCTTCCCCACATCCAAATATAGTGTTCAAAGTATTTTTTGGGGCACTTGTACTACTACTATGACTAGGTACATAAAAAAAATCGATTAAAAAATATCAATAATAAAAATTTAGCTTTTTTCGATTTGGAGGGAAGGGGGAGAATTTGGGTGGCAAACTTTTTTAAAAATGATAAGGATAAGCATGTACTTATGTACTAAGCCTAATATAAAATGGGGTTATGTTTGCAAAATTTGAGAAAATTTACCTCAAAATAACTACCTACCCCAATTCCTGGAGATATTGACTCCAAAATATTACCCACAAATTGCTCCATATGCAAGAGTCTCTGTGCCAAATCTCATAAAAATCAGTTTATCTAGTCAAAAGTAATTAAGCGTCAAACACGCCAACTTACGTATCATACAAAGGAACATTACCCTCCCCCCACTTCTTTTTTTCGGGGTCTCTGTCAGGAAACGTCGAGAAATGCAAAAACACCCATACCCTATTTTGGTCGTTTACTATTCTTTCTTTCTTGCAGCATAGCTCTAGGAGCTTTTATGCCAGATAAGTAATAAAAAAGCAGCAGTATTGAGAATTTTTTATCTAAAATCCAGTAGTTACATTTTTGTAGCTGAATTTCATATTCACGTTGGTTTTTCCTTTTCGACTTTTAAGCACTTTCCCTTATAGTCTAATTGAAAATACAGTAACTGATTTGAATTCAAAATACCGTAAAGTAATATACAGTACTACTTTAATAGAACATATATTACATTAACGTAACATCCCTGATAATAAGGGAAATGATTGAATTCTTTGATATCTTTGTGTATGTTTTTGTCTTCCTGTTTTTATGCAGTACAGCTAATTATAATTTCACAGAACTAACTTAAATTCATCGTACTTTCATATATTATAAGCGGACCCGTGCGAAAATTTCTGTTCATGAAATTTCGTAACATACGTACAATGATTAAAATAAACATATGGCTGCCAACGGTGGCGATTGGACGCATCAATGGGCCAGTGAAACAAATATGAATTTTAACTAACTTTTTATACTTTCAAACTTTTTTCATTTTCTTTTTATCTTAAATGTATTTGATGCACACCCGGGGGGGGGGGATCTACTTTCCAGTAATACCACATTTATGGGGTTTGATAGCGTCTTATAAATGGTGGAAAAACGTCGTGTTTCCTTAGCGTATTATATATATATATATATATATATATATATAGAGAGAGAGAGAGAGAGAGAGATATTCGTAACCAAATAGTTAATCCAATAGAATTGAAAATAAGTACAAAATATTTGTTGTATTAGATAATGCGTAGAGAGGGAACAAGAAGAAGATGGATTGGACATGTAAAAAAATGAGAGAAAGAACAGCATTGAAAATTATAATTTTGGAGGAAACTGGAAAGGATCAACAGGAAGACCGAAGTATGGATCAAATTTAGGAAGAATTATAAAAGTACCAGTATAGAGGAAACACGGATAATTAAGATTCATAGTACAATCCAGTTTACTGGAAAAATGGAATAAAAAAAATTGAATCTCTACATCAAATATTTTTCAAAATAATTGTTGTAAATGAGCTTTGTTTTATTAATTTTATAAACTTTCCTTTTACGAATTACATTCTGAATAAAAACAAACAAAATAAATTTTTATTGATGAAGGGATATTAAGAAAAATGCAGATTAGTTTGTATTATTATGATATATTAAGAAACCAAAATTATGATAAAACATGCAAAAAAATTGGGAAAATTTATTTTGGCAATAGAATCATAAATTATAAGAAATCCTTTTTTTTTATTTTATCATAAACTTTAAGAATGTAATGAAATGTAAATGTAACAATTCAAAGTTAATTGGAAACAAGGTAGGTTGGTTTGTTTATTTAAATGTAAGATAGTTTTTTACTATTTTTCTTTATGGTTAATGAATAAAAGAAAATAATTACTCTGCATGAAAGTTCATTAATTTGTTTAGTTAATATGAATAATTACTAGAATTATTTTAATTACCGTCAGTTATATTTGTGTTGATTTATAACTTATGCCAAGTTATAATATTTATTTATAACATATATATGACCTATACCTTTAACACTTAGTATATATGCCAAGGTATTCTACTTTTTGCTTGATAAAAAGATGTAATTAGGTTAAAATTTAGTATTTATCGAATAAAATAAAATAAAAATTTTTTAAATGTCAAACTACTGGTATAAATAATTTTGTCTTTTTGAATTTTTTCTTTGAAATCATAGTATCGCCTCTTTATTTATAAAATTCATAGTCTTAACTATGTTGCCTATAAATGTTTAATTTTTAATGAGATTGCATATTTTTCCCGCAGTTGTAAGAAAAATATTGAAATTAAAAAATGTTTATATATTCAGAAAAGTATTGACGAATTTGTTTGGATTTTTTTTTGTTAGCGGTTGTTTTTGTTGGAAATTGAGATTTCGCTTCATATAAAGTTGGTCGCAGCAATTGTCTACACTAATTTACCTTTTTTATTTTGCTTTTCATTTCATTATGCCTTTAATATTTACTCAAATCAACGTATTTTAAAGATTCATTTTAACTATCATTTATATTTCTTTTAATTAAATGTTTTATTAATTTATTTAGAATAAGATTAGTTTTATAATATATTATTATTAGTTCTACTAAATTACACTTATGGAAAAAAATTTTAACCTGCCCTTTTATAAGTGGAAATGACGAAGGGGCTTATATTAAACGTAAAAAAAATTATGCGTGAGCGGTGGTTGAGGGTGGTGATTTGGGGGGATGAAAAAAAAAATTCCAATAAAAAAAAGTTTTAGATCATACAAAAATCTACAACTTTTGTAGAGGTCACTTTTTAAAATAACCTCAAAATTTCCGAAAAAATGCAAAAAAAACTTTATCGTTTTATTTTTCATCTCCACAAAAATAATTTAATTTCGACGAAACTTTGTGGTGGTTATACCTTTCTGTGTTTTAAATAACCACGAATTTTTTTGACGTCAACTTTCGCCAGAAATCCCAATAAAACCATTTTTCACCTCTTTTCAACTCCCCGGACCAACCCTCCGCCGTCCCCGCTAACGCATTTATTTTTTTACGTTTATTATAAGCCCCTTTTCCATTTCCACTTATAAAGTCCAGGTAACAATTTTTTTTCCTCTAAATGAATTATTTCGATCGGTCTAAAAGTTGAACACAGCAATTGTTTACACTAATTTACTTTTTTATTTTGCTTTTCATTTCATTATGCCTTTAAGATTTACTCAAATCAACTTTTTTTAAAGATTTATTTTAAATATCATCTATATTTCTTTTATTTAAACGTTTTATTAATTACGAAATTAACTTATTTAGAATAAGAATATTAGTTTTATAATATACTATACAAAACTGAGTACAAATAATGACAAGCATAAATTCACAAAGGTGAAATATAAAGGAGCGTGTTTATTTAATGTGCATTTTATACTCATTTTTAAGCTTTTTTTATTTATTTTCTTTATCGAATCCAAGTATGTTTTATTTATTTACTTCAAATTACTCCAAATTGAATTTTGTACATATTTTATTAAATAGTTTATATCAAAAAGACCCGATTTCAAACAGATATATTTCATAATAATATACTATAATTACAAAACAAATTACATACTATTCAGAAATGTTTAAAATATCACTTACCAAATTATAAATGTTCTGTATGTTCTCATTCAGCTGCACAGATAAAATAAAGACGAGCTGAATTCTCGGCAAAGCGTTGGAGACGGCTTCTGTTGCAGAACTTACTGCAGATGTGATCCTACTTTTCAGCACATGGTGGAACCTAAACACATTTTCACGTATCCCCACAAGAAAGAGTCGCAAGGTGTAATGTCTTGAGGGCTAAGAATTTAGTGCTACGTCTTGGGCTCCCGTACCCCCTATCCTGCGTAGAGGCAATGTTTCATTTAGGAACTGACGAATGCGGAAGTTCCGATATGGCGGGGACCCATCTTATTATGGAAAATAAAATAAAAAATGAATTCTTCAGAATCCTCATGTAGTTGTAGAGAAAGCCAGTCCTTCGGAATCTAAGATAAGAATGCTCTAGTAACAGTGTTTCCTTAAAAAAAATAGAAGTTCATAAATATTTTTAAACGAAACCGCACACCTTTTAATGCATCTCGCAACTGTTATACGATTTCATGCGACTTTTCAAGGCCTCATAAACGAACATTTTGACCTGAAATCTTACCACTTAATTGAAATATTGTTTCTTCACTAAAAATTAACCGCGATAAGAACCTGTTGTCTTCCATGTCAACTAAGAGCACATCACAGAAATGTCTACTTTTTCTTTTGTCGCTTTCACGAAGAGCTTGTTCCAGTTGTAATCGGTGTGACCTGAGATGCAAGCGTCGTCTTAACATAAGCCAAATTATTGCATGAGGGATCGCAAGTTTTTGACTAGCACATTGAGTGGACTTTTTGGGGCTTCACTGAAAAGCCTCTTGAATTCGTTTCCTCTGAAGTGAGTGGTCACCCTGGATTCTTCCCCTTGCATAAACATCCCGAATTTTTAAAACTGTTTATACCACCTAAGATTGTGCTTAGCCGATATTAGATCAATCCTGAAACGCATGCTGAACCGTTATTAGGACTCTGTCTTACTAAGTTATAGAACACTAAACGTCTTCCGTTGCATAGTGTCATGTTGTTTACGACTCCGGCTGGCTAGCGTACGATTGAGCGATAGTATTGCAAACTGATGGCCGGTGTTCGAAACTATAGGACGCCAACTTTCAAATGGTGTAAATTTAATTCATTGACCGTGGGTCGTTAGATGGTTTTGAAATCGAGTCATTTTGTTTGATACACGCTATACTTTAGACACAAATTTTTTTTAACTAGTTTTTAAAATTAATTTACATCAAATCTAAATAAGGTGGTTTTTTTTATAAATAAATAATGAAAACCAGAATTCAATCCGATTGACAAAAAAGGCTTAGCATAATCGCCAGTCTTAATACTTTTAACCACTAGTCTTGTATTGACAACAGTAATACAAAGATAAGACAAGTACAAAGTCCTTTCACTGTAAATACCTTTGCTTTTCGCAAACAAAACTATCTTAACTGTCTATGAACGAAATTTAGTAAATTATGTCTTTCAATTATTGTCTTTTCTTGTTTTTGTGTCCTGGAATTACTTGTGACGTCACCTTAATCGCGTCGAATTCGCATAATAACTCCTCTATCGTAGCACTCATCTCGCAGACTGACTTCATAACGTTTCGTTTAGACTGATTCACAGAACTGTTCTTTAACTGGTCTTCTCCGGAGGAGTATTTACATTCTCTTCTTTACCTGCCGGACCAGACCCCAGCTGAGCTTGAGAATGATAGTCCGACCTCACACGTTCCCATGAAATTCCTACCCTGGTCCGGTAACTCTTCTCACGGAACAAACATTTGTTTAGGTGTGTCAGTGAGCATATTACCAAAGACGATTGTTAAACGGACTTGTTACCTTTAATAAAAGGGGTCTCTTTTAGCCCCTTTCTGAATTCCTCCCATTATTATATTTTTTACTACTTTCTTCTTAATTGGTAGGAATTCCTTACTCAGGTCCGCTATACCGGTCTTGTTACAATGTATTTTATCCTATTATTTATTCCTACAGAAATTTAGTATTACAGTATATTAGTACGCAGTATATCATTGTATCTTGTACGGGGAGCATAATAAAAAAAAATTCGTTCTTGTAATTGGATGAAAAACTGTTTACTTAAGGAATATTATGCATACAAACTCGTATTACATTAATGAGAAAGTACAAATTATCATTACTTATAATTTATCTACTTGGGTAATAAAACTTCCTTACTTATGAAAACGTAAAGAACCCTAAATTACAACAAAAAAAAAAATGATTAAAATCGCAGTTTATTTTTAACTTATCGATCTATTAAAATTAATTATGTATTGTTGGAACACTGTTAGTTTATTGATTCAGATCGAAGTCACGAGCTGTGGCGTAAGACAGTACTTTTTTCTCGTAGCTCATGCTGATTACTAATTATTTTTGTTAGAGTCACGGTATTGTTTCTTAAAATAGATTGTAAAATTGATTTTCTCTACAAAAGAATAATTATGTAAATATTGTCCGTTTTTTTTTGTAATGTAGTATTTTAGCTAAGTTATAAAATGTTGGAATCACTCAAGATATCTGTAAGTTGATTTTATTGTAATTTTTTGAAGTACTCTATCTGATTTTATATTTAACTATTCAGCCTATTTACGTTTTTTTTTTTTTAATTATTATTAAAAATTTCGTTATTGGCGACTTCCACTTCTTCCCTCATTTCAAGAGGGATCTCAAAGGTAAGCTTTATACCATCAACGATGAGGCGAAGGAAGGCTGTGTCCACTTGGATTTCTTCCGTTAAAGCCCAACAGAGCAATAATTGTGAAGGGGGGGGGCGATCGGAACGTCACTAGGCGGGTGTCTTCCCCTACAGGGTTGGGTGTGTCCACATGGACCCGAGAAAGACCGCCAGAATATTTCAGTGACGGAATGTAAAAACTTGTCACACGTTGGGAAAAATGTATTATTGTAAATGGGAATTATATTGAAAAATAAATGCTGCATTTACTAGCTATGGTATTGTACTTTTATTCATTTTGTATTTCATTCCAATATCTCTTTTCATTCCCATGTATATGTGCAATATGTATAAGCCGAGCCCCGTACTCTTTGTTGAACGAAGTTGCTGGTAATTAGTATCTATCGCTAATCAGGTTTCCAATCGGTTAAACAGTTTAAAAAGAAAAGGGAAACAATCGGAAACAGTCCCTAACCGACTCGTCTTCGCATATCAAAATAAAAGATAATAATTAAAAATTTGATGAAATTGTTTGAGTTGTACATTGTCACTTGAGAATTCGAGTACTTTGCAGTGGGTAATATTAACAAAAAAATTGTTAAGTTTTACACGAAATTTTTCTTATTAAAAAAAGTGAGTCGATGATAGCTCCAAGATTCTTCATTGTAAGTAGGAAGAACTCAAATGAACATTTGTGCTTATAAAATTTGAAAATTAATCCTTTTTTGAGACAAATAATGGTTTTTTATATATAATCCAGAAACGTAAGTGTGAATTCATACAACGAAAGATTCCCAGTTTACCGAGTCAAAATATTGCACAGTTGTGCTTGTTCTAATTCAAAACAGGTATAATAATTTCTTTCGATAATCATGTTGATTAGGCCCCTAAGATTAACTTGTTAATTAAGTGTATTAGAAGGAGATCTTGGAAAAGATTTCGTGAAGAGGTGAGAAGAAAAGACCTGAAATATTGAAGAACCGCTCATGGATTTTTCACTGATAACCTGCGGGTACAGGTTATGTCTATTTTGTTATAACGATTTCCCCGAACCACGTATTCCCTGCGTTAAAACAACCATCGGTACTGTTCTCTCTTGATCTAAGCCTATGTTACTTTTTTGTACCCAAGCATCAAGTCTGCATTAAAATGAACCAACTTTGTAGATGCAGTGAAAGTAAAACCGATAAAGTTTATAAGCTTTGGTGACTTGGGTAAGATGACCCGTGCATTGCTTCCAGTAGTGGAAGTTTTGTATGAACCTTTGTAATGATTAAGGATAAAGGAATTTTGAAGAAGAATAACAAATAAAAAGAAAATAATAAATGGGATAAATATCCCATTTGTTATTTTTAGGGTTCCGCCTAAAAATACCATTTATTATTTCCATTTATCGTATTTGTTATTTTTGGAACAAAGCATTTTAAAACTTCAGTCTGATGATTTTATAACCAGACTTTGTATCTAAAGATTACATGTAAAAAACAACAAAACAATTATTATTTAACGAGAACTGTAATTTTTTTCAAGAAACGGTAGCCACTTTTTAATTGCAATTTAAAAATCTATCTGAAAAAAATAATTAAAGCCAACTGATTACAGGTTGTGGGTTTCTAAAAAAAAAACAACTGCCCCCATCCGCGGATTTGTATGACTTGTAGAAGTACGCAGTTGACCTTCCAATCATTCAGCCAGACACCTCCCTGGGATATGCTTTTCTTTATTTTCTATTCCAGAATTAGTATACTTTCGATTAATTTTTAAAGGCTATATTATTATTTTTTATAACAATGCAATTTATCGAAATTTCTGTTTAATTATTATATACTTTTTAAAGTATTACATAGTATTAGAATTTTTTTTCGATGTGGTTTCTACATTTTAAGATTATTATTTTCCTAATTTATTATAAGCTTTAAAAGGGAATAAAATTGTTTTATATCAAAATATGGTATAAAAGATGATTTATATTAATTTACTTTTCACTAATAAAGAATTACCAGTAAGTTAACAACACAGTTCGGTTACATAGAATCTCACCTTAAAATGACTATAAAAAAGTCACCTGTTTTGAAGTTCTTACTTTCTCATCTAGATAGCGCTAGAGCAGAACTATAGCTTTAGAAGGGAAAATATTGTAATCCGTCCAATTTGAACATATGCGGTTTTCATCGGATCTTGACGTTTTGATACCTAAGGAACCCAAAAAACCAAAAACGTTTCCATATCTTAATGTTCATATGTACGTGTTTGTATTCGGTGTTGGCCTCTAAATCAGCTTATTCTTTAGAATTACTGAACCGATTTTGACGAAACTTGATCTAATTTTTTCTATATATGGGTCATTGATGCCATTAAATTTTCTACTTAAAAAGTCAAGGGGGTCAGACTGTAGAGCAAAGTCACCCACAGTATCCCGTGATATCATCTAGTTAAGGTCATATTTTACTTAGGCACATTTGTTAACGATTAAAAAATAACATTTTTTGCAAAATCGCACCCTACCCCAAAAAATTCTGTTGTAGTCGTCTGCTATTTTGTGAAGTCACAGATGAGCGGTAGAATTTAATATATAAGTAATATTTAAAGCGTAAAAAAATTAACTCGGTCTGGCAGGTCTCGAACTCAGATGACTCGATAACTGGTGCGTTAAGCCTCGTGGCTACATCAGTCTGCCAACTGTACAAGCGAAGTTTGTTCTATGTAAGTTGTGAAATTATATTAGTTTATTTTGTGCCGACCGTCGCCGCTAATTCCGCCATACCCGCGCGAATTAAATACGGTATGCGAGCGCACTTTAGTTAGCATCATTGAAGTAAATAAACGAAAAAATATTATATTTAAATAAAATTATATTTTAAATTAAGTTGTGTGTGTGTGTGTGTGTGTGTGTAAGCCGTGCATCAGAAACAACCCACAGTTGTACGACTTTCCCGTGACGGGAAGTCAAACTGTGCTGTCAGCTTTTATTTCTTTTATATTGAACAAAATTATCTACTTTTCTTAGCTTCATTATAATTAAATCACATGTTTACGCGTTACGGATATATGCCATTTTCGATATTCCCTGTACTTCTACATCGCTAAACTCGCAATAAGTGGTGCACAGCAAGTTTTGAAAATGGAATATATTCGAAACGCAGCATGTGATTTAATTATGACGAAGCTAAGAAAGATAATTTTACTCCATATAAAAATTATGACCCCAACGTATCAGAAAAAAAAAGATTAATCATTTTTTTAGCTCCTTATATATATTTAGAAAAATAAATTATATGTGGTACCATTAATTTTATTTTCGCTGAATAATATTAACAATTAAATTTCAAGAAATGTTTTAAAATATTTTAACAGAACAGTTACATTGTATTCAAGGTATTTCTAAGTTTGCTTTTGTGCATCAATTTTTTATTGTTGTACATTTAGTTTTAGTCGATAACTCCATGACAACGTAGTATAAACAACCGCAACTATATAGTTCTATAATACTTAAAGCTATATAATGTAAATTTTATTATACAGGTTTAAATTGCACAATATTGTATACTTGGTTATATCTTGTCCCGTAAATTTTATTATTAGCTTTTTTTTTTAACCTATGTTAAAACCTATTATACTGGTTGTGTTATTACTGGTGATTAGTTTCAAGTTTATTCTCTTCGTAATGGTAATGAATAAAAAAATTGAAGGTAATGTGTTTTTATTCCCTATTCTTTTCTGGTTCAGACTATATAATTTTATTTCAGTACTGAAATTTAAAATTGAGAAAAACTATTCGCTTTATAAAAAAAATAAATGAATAATTTTTTTTGAAATTTTAAACCCGACGTAATAAATTAAAATATTTTTCATTACTTTCTCCAATGTGGCCGTTTTTAGATTAAAAGTGATTTGTGTAATTAATAGCTGCTGTTTTTAAACTCGAAGTAATTTTAATCAGTAAAAAAACTATTCATCTTAAAAAGTAAACTATTATTTTCGTTTATTGCTGAGTAAGAATATATGTTTAATAATGAAAAATAACTATTATTACACCGCGGATGAACTTATATTTATAAATAAAAATACAATTAAATATTTCGCGTCGTTGTGAATTATAACGATAGCAATTGGACAAAAATAATGAAACATCAGTTGTCTATTAAGCGGTATTTCAAAGTAACAGATGTGTAACCGTGTGATGGTCAAAATACTCTTTCCTTTTCACGGTAGGTAATACAGCAGTTACTTAAAAAACGAACTACTGAAATATAATATCATCCTTGTCTAAACAATAGTTACCTTTAATTACATATATTTTCCTATTCAGTTTATCAAATATATTATACTAATGCTTATCTTCTTTTTTTAAAAAAAAAAAACTTTCTGACTAAAATATTTGAAAATTTACTAATACAATTAGTCGAAAAATATTCAAATTTAGCGAGAATAATGAGAAATCATTAATTAGTTATTAAATATATAATAGGGATACTGTTAGATTTTTTCTATTTCAAGCTGTCATAAAATACTACGTTAAAAAGTAATCAAAAAAAGGTAAAGTTTGTTAATTATTTTAACGAATTTATTCATTAGAGTTTATGAAAGAAAATTTTAGTAACTACAAGAAATTTCATAATTTAACTCCTAAAAATGTAATAAAAGTAAGTTAACTATCATAGATTTTTTATAATTACTAAGAAGCATATTATTAAGCTTCAAACTTATCAGCTAAGAAATAACGCGAAAAATAATTTATGTATTGATGATGTAATAAATTTTTGTTGTTTTCTACAAATAGGTTAATGACAAAGTAGAATATACATGATTTACTTTTATATTAAATTTTTTAAATAAATAAATCTATTTAAGCTTAAAATAACTCTTCTTACTTATTAGATCGCACGCGCGTTTGTATGTGTATGTAAAAAAAATATACTTTGACATATCTAATCTTTTTTTAGTTTACCCTTAACAGTTCATCAATAAATCTTTAATTTTCATCATTTCAGAATAAGACAATGTATTACAGTGTACAGTAAACTCCTTCTTGGGTAAGGTTCTTCGTTTTCTTTTCTAGGAAAGCAAATCTATTTCGCTAGTGATAATAATGTCTTAATCGTAATTTAATTTTTTCACAGTCTCGTTAACGAACTCACCGGGTTGGTATAGCGATGAACGCGTCTTCGCAAATGAGCTAGCTGATTTCGAAGTCGAGAGTTCCAAGTTCAAATCCTAGTAAAGGCAGTTATTTTTATACGGATTTGAATACTAGATCGTGGATACCGGTGTTCTTTGGTAGATGGGTTTCAATTAACCACACATCTCAGAAATGGTCGACCTGAGACTGTACAAGACTACATTTCACTTACACTCATACATATCCTCCTCTGAAGTGACACTTGACGGTGATTCCCAGAGGCTAAACAGAAAAAAAGTCTCGTTAACGAAATTGAGTTGAAACTGTTATAGTTTTAAAATTTTGATATTTTTATACTGTTAAATACACGTTTGCAGAAATATTATTATAATTATACTACTGTTGTAATTATATACTACTGTTTTCAAAGCTAGAGAACTCGAAAATTTCATGTACAAAGATAAAGCGGTTTTCTGGTGTTTCTGAAAAAGTAATTTCATTTTCCCTAGGTCTTGCACGTGCACCCATTTACACCAGCTTCATATTTCTGATTTGTCACGTCAGTGTGACACATCATCTTAATTTATTTTCCTTGTTATAGTACTAGAACTATATTGCAAGAAGGAAAGTATGGTAATCAGTAAAAAAATGGGGTATAATGTTTTTCGCATTTCTCGAAGTTTCTTGATCCACGGATCCTCAAGAAACAAAAAAAAATGGAGGGGTAATATTCGTACGTACGTACGTTTTTACATGTTTGAAGCTTAATAACTTTTGACTGGATTAACCGAGTTTCATGAAATTTTGACACAGACTCTCTTATATATGGGGCAATTAGATTGTATTTCGGTTCAGTATAATTATTTAATACATAATAATAATTATATGATTCATTTGGATCAATTTTATCTAATTTTTGCAAACAACCCCACTTTATATTAAGCCCAGTAAATATATACATGCTTATCTTATCATTTAAAAAAATGTCTGTCCCCACATTCTACCCGAAAAATCGAAATAAAGGTATCTCTTTGTTTATGTCTTCCTAGGTATAGTAGTAGTGCACGTGACCAAAATAAAATACTTTGGGGTAAATATTGGGTGTAGGGGAGCCCATCAAAGTTTAAGAATTGCGTATTTTTAATCTTTTTACTTCCTTGTACGAAGTAAAGGATCCTGAAAAATTTCAGTTTCCAGATTTCAACGGAAATATACATTTTTACCATCCCTGAATCCATTTGACTAATTTCGACTTGACGTCTGTAACTCAAAATGGGTTAGCCGTAGGATGTTGAAATTTTGAATTTAGGACTTTTGTAACATTTAGTTATGCACCTCCCCTTTTGACTGCAGTCGACTGAACCAAGTGTCCAAACCCCCCCCCCCCCCCAAAATGGATTTTGGACTTTTTCTTAACTGCAGTCATAAGCCCTCATTAAGAACTTTCCAACGATCATAAGTGATACTTATTTTCATTGGTTCCAGAGTTATAGCCAAATAAAATTTTAATTAATGAAATATTTGAGTCTTAGAGGAAGGCACATCGGTTCGAATCAGACGTCATCTGCCTTTTTTTAACATTTTTCTTTTTTTAATGTAAATATATTGATTTATTAATAATTATTAACCTCCCATTGTAAAACTTTTTACGATGAATAATAATTCAATAACAAAATACAAAAATAAGAAAAAATATCAGAAGTTTTTAATGAAATAAAATTTTATGTACTTTTCATTAAAAAAAACAATGTGTAAATGTAATTTAATAGGCGTACAAAGTCATATGTTGTTCACATCAGATTTTTTTAGTTTATTTAAACTTTTAATTATATTACAATAAAATTTCGCAATTCACCCCCACACCAAAAAAAATAATCTTCGGTAACTTTTTTTTTGGTTGTACATTTTTCAGTGGATTTTTTTTTAGTTTTTCCATTTAACATAGACAAATCAAAATATTTCTTAGAAGGTGATCTTGTAGGTGAGAGCAGGAAAAAGTAAAAATGAATCGTTTTTGGAAATTTTTAAAAGTTTTTTCACTACATAAGAATAGAATAATCAGTGCCAGGTAAGTATAACTTTGTTGTCAGCTTATTTTTTTTTAAGTTGTATTTTGATACTAAAAAAGTAGTGTTGTCTGTATCAATTCCGCTTGCAATTTTGAAATTATTGGTGTGTGAAATAGCCGGGACAACCTCTTGTCTTCTCCGATTCTCCAATGAGTGTCAAAAGATTTCCAGTCATTACAAGTTAATCACAATTTTTTTTTTTTTTTTTTTTTTTTTTTTTTTTTAGCGAGCGCATCAGCTCAATCTTATTTTTTGTCGTAATATCCAATGTAGTTTTATGGCGTTCGGAATTGCTTCAATCTGTCTTTCTCATTTGTTTACCTTTCTATCTTGTATCCCACTTTTAATTTTTTGTTATATCCTCTTTGTTGAAGATAACATTTTGAATTATTTTGTCGTTCTGTATAAGCGTTTAGTTCAGTTATATCGCGGTCAAAGAATTCTGCTACTTTTGGAATTCCTATTTAAACAAAGAACATTTTCCGCGTTATTTAGTATTAATGTAAACATTACACCATTTTAGTATCGGTATGTAAATATTGTGTACATTTTGAGAAACCTCTGAGGAATATTAAATTACGTATTTACTATAAAATTTATTTAAAGGAAAGTGCGTTAAATAATCAACCCAGTCGTATGATTGGTGGAAAAAAATTGTTGAAAGAAAAACCGGTATAATATAATCAGTCTATTTATGTATACGTTTGTATGTGTTTTTATATTAAAAAATTCTGTTAGGTAATTATTAATGATTTTTTTAAAATTTTTTATTTAATTTTGCATTAGTTGATGTTGACAACAAATGGGGTAGACCTTGAACGAAATAAAAGAATAAATATATATTAGGTAATAACATACGAACATTTAATTTAGATTATGAGGAATATTAAAACATAATTTGTTGACTACATATTCTTCAGAAAAAGATTTGAAAATTTTACTTCATAAATGGTAATTTTTCATTTTTATCTAAAACCAGAGTCCGTACAAAAAACGTAAAATGTGTTATAATAAACAGCTTTTGAGTAAGTATTATTTTTTTATTTTAGTAATTTTTTTCTCTTTATCTTTAATGTCGTCCCATATAATAGATAAATATAATTGCTTAACAACATTTCAATGAAAATTGATTTACTTATTGGTATTTTAAGAAAAATAAATTAACTATTCATATTTTTTCTGCTCTAAAAACAAATAAACTTGTGATGATACTGCGTTCTATTTTACTATTATTGTGTTTAATATTAGCGAAATAATTATTATTAATGTTTAGCAATGCAAATTATACTTTGACCTACACTTAATATGCAGATGTAAACTATTATATACTATACTCTTCATTAACTAATTTTTAGTTAACCTTAATTGGTTGTATTTAAATCAGTATGATTTATTGATTAGTTTGTATTGTTAAAACAGTGAAAAAATATGAGTATATATAGATATAAATGTATATCAGTTACAATAATTGATCTTCACCGACGACTCACTCGCTCATCAATGCACAGTCCATACCGCTAGATCGCCTAGAAACTTGAAATTTCTCATTTAGGTTCTTCTAGGGGTGTAAACACCCACTAAGAAAATATTTTTTTCAAAATTCGTTCCGTAAGGGGGTAAAAAGAGGTTAATATCCCCCCACAGACGGGATTATTAATTCTCTCCTAGTTACCATGGTAACAAAAATTCCTCTATTTCCATGGTAAAAGAGATATAATGAAGTAACATTCTTTTTTTCTTAACGATCATCTTTTACTTTAAATTTAAAATCATCTAATTAAATTTTACACAAAATAAAAATGGTTGTCGAGCTCTTAGTGATTGATAGGAATACGGTTCCTTACAAAATGGTTTACATCCGGGGCGATGGAGCTCGCCTTTTTCAATCCATATCTTTTCTAATGGATGAAAAAAATACGGAGGCTAAAATTCTTCGAGTATTGCGAAATACGTCCATGAGAATTGGTTTGAAGAATTTCAATTAATGTCTCGTGACAATTACATGTATAAAAATGCTTACTTCTCCAATATGATTCAAACCAATTTATGGTGTTTTTTGTGAATTGACGGCTGCTGGAAAAATCTATAGATTTGTCTTTGAAGTTTTTTTTTACCAATTATTTCAGAATATAAGTTAATTGTGTGGTATGAAAGTACCATGGCACAGAAAGGTGGGTTGAGGCTCTTTAACAATACGCTTAAATATATCAGGGGCGATAATGATATCATTAGGGGAGTCATGGTTGATTTTGGCAGGCGATTTTCTTCAAACACTCCTCATAATACCTAGGAGTACTACAACTGACGAGGCCAAAGCGTATATCAAGTCTTCCTCTTTGTCGTCACAAATAACTAAGTTGTATTTCTTATATAATTGTTGAAGTTTGTTAAGTGCTTTATACATAGCTTCCAGTCAGTAGCAAAACATAAATGACATGAATACCAATAGCTATGCGAAATATTATTCTATTATTATTAGTTATTAATTAGCTTAAATTAACACATTTACCAAATTTTTGTGGGTTTTTATTGTTTATTTTGGAGCTTTTCAGGCTTCAATTATTATTTATCAATATTATTCTCACAACCAATGAGGAAAATGAACACAGCAGGGTCCAGGGGGCGGAGCCACTTGGCTAGACATCGAAGCGAAGCGAGTCCTGACCGGCTAATATAGACATTTATATATATATATTTTTTTTATAAATTTATAGTTTCCCCTCTTACGACCTAAGTAAATATTAAATGCCATAAAAGTTTTGTTTAAATAGCGATATTTAAATAACAGTAAAAGATTAATTTTGTTTGTTTTTTTATAACAATAAGTGAAATAAAATATTTTGTTTATATTTATAAATTTTATTTAAGAATGGAAACTTCGTTTTTTTTATTATTTATATATATATTTAAAAGAAACTATTTTCTCTTTTTACCACTCAATTTATTCGCTGTGTGAATAAATAAACATTTTTATTTTAATTATTTATCGGTGAATTCGCGTTATTTTCCTTTATGAAGTGATACAAACGTTAAAAAATATATATAACATTAAAAAATAAATTTATATTTGCGTGCGCGCGCGCACACACACACAACACTAGTCAACCCTTTTAGCCAGAACCTGGACCCCAGAGCCAACTCTGGGGTTCCCGAGGCCTACCCCAGGGCCGCAGAGCTCACTTTGCTCGCCAATCCCGCGTTGCAGGGGACAGCGTTTTGGACAACCGAAGAGCTCGCTTTGGTCGCCATTCCCGTCTACCCAGAGGGCTCCGCTCCCTGCATATCCGCACTGTTCGTTATCTTTATGATTGTGAGAGTAATACTGATAAATAACAAGAAACTAAATTACAAAAAAAAACGCGCAGGCACGCACGCGTGCACACACATACACACTCATATATATATATATATATATATATATATATGCATTCAAAATTGTACGGACATCTTTATCATAGCTACTTATGTAACTATTTGCATATTAATGTAGTACCTATACATTTTAACTGTAAATCTGTAACTTATTTTTTTTTATTTTATGAATGTATTGCTTTTATTCAACGATTACCGGATAACAAATTAAAGTAAATATACAGTCTATTTTATTTGCAATAATTTATATGATTTTAATTAATTCTAATTTTTCTTCATATTTAAGATAAAGTAAGAAAAAACTATTTAATTTTAATATTATTTAAAACGTTACAATATAATATTTAAAAAAAAAGAAGATTTCACTTATTCTAAAACATGCAGACTTTCATTTAAGTTATGTATGCATATTTGTTAAGAGTAATGAGAGAGTTTATTAAAATGAATAGGTGTTATTCAGCGGCTTTATTATAATGATATTTTGTGAAATTTATAGTCACGCTATCTTTTTTTTTATTAACTTTTTATTTAACAATATTTGTTGAAATCCAAATTAGTGATCCTTTGTATACAATATATATTATGTATTTTTTCTGCTACTGAATAGAGACCTGTGTATTATTGTACTTTTTACCAAGAAAGGGATACCTTAATTTGTTATTTTACACTATTCCCAGACTTTGTTATGTTGTGACGTATGTAAAGCATATAAACTACACAGGGACTGGTTAGTGAAAAGAATTTTCAGAAACTGTAACTTATTAATCACTGGACTAATGAAAATATTAATTTCTCTGAAAATAATGATGCTCACTAAGATGTTCCGGTTGTGATCACACAATTGGGTTAGGTTAATATGGTGTAGTAATATATTCTGCTCGGCGAAGAAAATATCAGAAAAAATTATTCTTTTTCGAGTTCTTTAATTACCCTAAAAACAATTATAAAAACTAATGCTATTTTTTATAATTATACGCTCCTATTCTTGAAAATAATTCTTCCACTTTCAAGAAAAACTGGTTTTTCATGAAAGGTCGCCTGCATTCTTTTGATTCTGATCTTAACTTAAAACAACATACATCTGTGAATATATAGAATAGTAGTAGCAAGAAAAAAGTTGTGTAATCAACAGTGATTCCGGTTTTTCAGTTTTCCTTATTCTTTTTTTAAAAAAAAGTCATCAATTTGTAAATAGTATTTAAAAATTAAAATCGATTAAAAGTAGTCTAAAATTCTTTCCTCAACCAGATTCATGGGAGAACTGTAAACATTGAAATTCCACTCTAGGAAAAATAATCATATAACCATTTGATAAATAAACCAAATTTATAAGTTCTTTAGCCCGTAAAGTTTGAAGGAATGACGTCTTAAGAGTTTACGTTTCCCATTTAGAAAAACCAATTTGACAATTATCTTTGTTTCTGTACTTATCTATCAATTTTTACTTTCTGTAAGAAGTAAAGGAAGTATTGTGATAGCGAAAAAGTTCAGTTTTTATATTTCAACGGAAATATCCATTTTGACTAGTTCAAAACGTGACGTCTGTACGTACGTATGTATCTTACATAACTAAAAAAAGGATTAGCCGTAGGTTGTTGAAATTTTTGATTTAGGACTGTTGTAACATCTAGTTGTGCACCTCCCCTTTTGATTGCAATCGACTGGACCAAAAGTGTTCAAAAAAGCCCAGAATTCAAATTTTTGGATTTTGGGCATTTCTTAACTGCGTTAATAAGCCATCATTGAGAGCTTTTCAACAGTATATCATAAGCCGTACTTATTTGCATTGGTTTCAGAGTTATAGCCAAATAAAATTTTAATTAACGAAATATTTGGATCTTAAAAGGGGAAGGAACATCGGTTCAAATCCGACTTCATTCCCCTTTTTTCTTTAATTTATTTAATTTAAATATATTGATTTATTAATAATTATTAACCTATGTAAAAAAAATTACGATAAATAAGATTACAATAATAACAATTAAAAAAAAATAAAAAATATCAGAAGTTAATGAAATAAAATTTTATTTTATTTTTTATTTAAAAAAAATGTGTATGTGTAATTTAATTGGCGTACAAGGAAGTCATGTGGTATCCACATCAGAATTTTAACATTAATTATTTAAGTACAGAAACCAAATTTATCACATTTAAAGAGAATTATTAATATTTCACCTTTTTTTTGTTAAGGATGATTATTTGTTTTGAAAAAATTAAAATGTTTATAGACTGCATTAATGTATTCTAACCAGCTGATTGGTGAAATTAATCCGTTGAAAGTTGACAAAGAATGAATACCATTAATAAATAATAAACTAGGAAATACAAACATAATTTTATTTTCGACGTAGATGTCTTTTCATTATTATAAACAATTTTTTTAATTGTTTATTGATAAGATAATAGTTAATTTCTTCCTCACCTCAATCCATAGGTTGATTGATGGTAGCACTACCAGGTTTCAAGAGTTTCCTTCTTCTAAGTCAGCTGTTTGATTTGATAATATGGACATCATCCTTTGATGTTATTCAGGAACCATTTCCTGGTCATCATCTTTCTTCCTTCTCCTCTACCGTTCCTTCATGCTGTAAGCTGCAACTTACTGCTAAACTATGGGATAAGTGACCAATCCAATTCCTGCATTTTTTTCATAAATGATAACTTCTATACATATCGGTTTTCTTCCGTTTCACTCAGGATTTCATTTGTTACCCTGATTGACGAGGGTATTCGTAGAACCTATCGCCAACATATTTCGAAGGCATCTATGCTCCTTGTCTTTTTCGCCCTCAACATTTTCCAAGTTTCCAAACCGTACATCATTACACTACAAAGGACTTAATGTGTTTTTTCGCTAAGAGTGATGTAGTCTTGGATAACAACAAGGTTTTCTTCTTATTAAAGGCTTTTTCTCCCGAACGATCCAAGATTGTACATTTTTCTTACATACTTCATCAGAGGAAATGAATTTTTTTAAGTACCTGAATTATTTTATTTGAGTAAATCTTTATTCTTCATTACGTAAATCGTTCACATTCTGATCGCTGTCTCGCTTGCACTTCTTCAGCTTTGTTTTCTTCTTCCTTTTATCTTCGGATTTTTTTCTTCCTCGTAGACGGTCGTTATTTTCTTTAAAGAAGTCTCTAGATACTTTTAACTTAAAACAATATTTTCTCATTTTGGAAATTAATTATCCCTTATTGATATACCACTTGATTCAGATATTACTTGAAAAATGACCGACCGCAAGATACAGAAATATAGCGTTTGTATACTTACTGTTGTTTAAAGTGTATGTATGTGTATAAAGTAGGCAAAATTTATGATTTTATATTTTTAATGAGGATTTTATTTTACATCTTGAGATTAATTTTAAAAAAAAATATCTTTACCATCCGTTTTTTGGAGTTCATAAATTTTATTTAACGCTAAAATATTTCTATAATGGAATTTATATTTTTGTACTTCCTCGAAATATCAATGTTGGGTATACCATTAAATAGGGTTTTTGATGTACTGATTTCAAATTTGTACGGATAATAAAAGCTGCCAAATTTAATTTTTTGTACGCTTGTTCAAATACGCTGCTTCAGTTTTATATTCCAATAATTAGTGAAATAAGTTACGTGTTTAAAGCCACCAACTTTCCCATTTATTTGATTGTATTCTTTTATTAGGATTTGAACCTCTGAACTTTCATAGTAGAAACTTTTTAAGGTTTAAATCCTATTAAAATTTGGTTTTATATGGATTTGAATACCAGATGGGGGATATCGGTGTACTTTGGTGGTTGGGGTTCAGTTAACCGCAGGAATGGTTGGCTTGATTTGTACAAAACTTTACCTCATTTACATGTCATATATATCACCCTCACCTCATTGGTCCAGGGGGGGGGTTGCTTATTGTTCACTAGTTGAACAGATTGTAACGTACACATTAGGGAGGAAAAAAATTGGTTATACATTTTATTCGCTTTGAGTTAGATTAAAAACGTGATGTTTAATTTGGATAGACAATATTTTTAATTATCTCGTTTCATTCATACTTAGTTTATTCCCATTCCCAAGCAGTTTTCTTTCCATATTTATAAAAAATCTGATGTGGAAACACATGACTTCCTTGTACGTATATGAAATTACATTTACACATTATTTTTAAATTAAGTACATTTTTTTTTTTTGTCTTCAGTCATTTGACTGGTTTGATGCAGCTCTCCAAGATTCCCTATCTAGTGCTAGTCGTTTCATTTCAGTATACCCTCTACATCCTACATCCCTAACAATTTGTTTTACATATTCCAAACGTGGCCTGCCTACACAATTTTTCCCTTCTACCTGTCCTTCCAAAATTAAAGCGACTATTCCAGGATGCCTTAGTATGTGGCCTATAAGTCTGTCTCTTCTTTTAACTATATTTTTCCAAATGCTTCTTTCTTCATCTATTTGCCGCAATACCTCCTCATTTGTCACTTTATCCACCCATCTGATTTTTAACATTCTCCTATAGCACCACATTTCAAAAGCTTCTAACCTTTTCTTCTCAGATACTCCGATTGTCCAAGTTTCACTTCCATATAAAGCGACACTCCAAACATACACTTTCAAAAATCTTTTCCTGACAATTAAATTAATTTTTGATGTAAACAACTTATATTTCTTACTGAAGGCTCGTTTAGCTTGTGCTATGCGGCATTTTATATCGCTCCTGCTTCGTCCATCTTTAGTAATTCTACTTCCCAAATAACAAAATTCTTCTACCTCCATAATCTTTTCTCCTCCTATTTTCACATTCAGCGGTCCATCTTTGTTATTTCTACTACATTTCATTACTTTTGTTTTGTTCTTGTTTATTTTCATGCGATAGTTCTTACGTAGGACTTCATCTATGCCGTTCATTGTTTCTTCTAAGTCCTTTTTATTCTCGGCTAGAATTACTATATCATCAGCAAATCGTAGCATCTTTATCTTTTCACCTTGTACTGTTACTCCGAATCTAAATTAAGTACATAAAATTTTATTTCATTAATAACTTCTGATATTTTTTCATATTCCTTTTTTTTATTTTTATTATTGAATTATTTTTTATTGTAAACTTTTTTTTACAATCAGAGGTTAATAATTATTAATAAATCAATATATTTAAATTAAAAAAAGAAAAAAGAAATGAAGTCGGATTCTCGTCGATGTGCCATCTAAGATCCAAATATTTCATTAATTGAAATTTTATTGGGCTATATATCTAGAAGCATTTATGATATATTTTTTAAAATTTCTCAATGAGGGATTTATTATTGCAAAAGAAGTTAAGAAAAAATCCAAAATATTTCGATTTTGGCCTTTTTTTTGGGGCACTTTTGGTCCAGTTGATTGCAATCAAAAGGGGAGGTGCACAACTAGATGTTACAACAGTCCTAAATTTAAAATTCTAACATCCTACGGCTAATCGTTTTTGAGTTATGCAAGATATATACGTACGTACAACGTCACGTTGAAACTAGTAAAATTGGATATTTCCGTTGATATCTGAAAACCGAAATTTTTTGTGATCACGATACTTTTATTTATGTCGTACAAGGAAGTAAGAAAAGACTTAAAAAGATATTTATGAAGACTGATCCAGTCTGTAAATCTTCAAATCTGTTAAAAACCTCAAAAAAATCATTTTTAACTGTCTTAATTGTATCATCCATCTTCTCCGTGATCCCACTTATCGCCTGCCATTCCGAAATAATTTCAATTGGTATGGTCTATCGTTTTCATATATCCATTTTGATATAGCCTTCTAGATTACATTTCCTGAATAATTGTCAATTTATTTGTCGTTTTACTACGAGTCTTTTTAAACGTATTTGTTTGTTTAGTTTACTGGTAACAGTAATTTCCTAAAACTAGGCAAACAATCTTTTTTTTTCCAAGTTTATGGTTAACATGTTTTTCAATTATGAGTATTTTTTAGGAGAAATTTTCACTCTGTGATTTTTATTAAATGTAACAAGAAGGAATCACCATCGCTAACAAAAAAAATTGTTTTAATTTTCATAGACCACTTTTAGGAAATACCTCTATTATTATATTTGTTTATTACGCCTTGCCATCCGCATTTTCTAATAATATCTCTTCTAAACAAATTTAACTTCCATACATTTTTTTTTTTTTGTTAAAATTATAATAAAATTCCTTATATTTATGTAAGCATATTCTTTCTTTTCGGGTTATTATTATTGTATTTTCTTCGTATTGCACTATTTAAAAAAAAAGAAGTTATTTATACTTTTTTTATTACACACTTTTATTCATTATTTTATTTAGGTCTTCATTCTTTTTGTTTTCTTTTCTTATTTTTACATCTTATTAACTTTCTCGTTTAATAATTGTTTTGAAGAAAACGCATGATGATTATGTGGTAAGTTTCCGTGCTTTCTATCCAGACGTGGTTTGCCGCAGTTTTATCTTCCGTTTAATAAGTGATAGATAATTAGGGTTAAAGAATTAATTCATTGTTTGATAACGACGGTGGTTTGTTTCTGTTTTTTTTTTTTTTAAATTCTATTCTATTTTATAAATTACTTGTTAACAGACCGTGTATCCTGTACGTTTTACAATATTGTTGTAACTCATTCACTCTTTATTGCATTTATATTTTTGTTTTATTTAATTCATTTTTAATACTTTCAATATTTTCTAACTAAATAAGATTCGTTTTCGATACGATCTCTATGGAGTTTTTATTATGTATTGTTTTTAATCGATATTTATTTGAAAAAGTAACGAGATTTTCGTATATGTTATTTACGCTTTAAATTTTAATTTTTGAAATATTTATGATGTTATTTATTTTTCTGGATATTTTATAAGAATATTTAGATTGTTATTAATTCGTAAACATTTTTCATTATCTCTTTTGGCTTTAGAATTGTTATTTTATTTTTTCAATTATAATTTCTGTGAGATTTTTTTATGATTATTATTTTTTTATTTTTTGGTGTTTGTGGTGGGGATTTTAGGTTTTTCATTATTAATGTTTTTAATTCGTAGATCTAGAAGAGATAATTTATTTTTATATTAAAATGTTAAATTTGTTTGTTTTTTATTTTCTTTGATTCTTCCTTGTTTTTTTAATAATGATTCATTTATATGATAGAGGTATTTTAAAAACTGAAAGTTAAAAGAAATGAAATTTGTTCTACTGAAACTGAAAAAAAAAAAGAAGAAATTCAAACTATCTCGTCGATATTGAACTCGTTAGTTGGATGTTATTTGAGTCATGGTTTAATGTTAAAGTATCAGAAATCATTGAAATAACTTATCGAGGTCATATTATATACATATATATATATATCCATCCTTATCTTTCTTCGTTTGTTAAAAATGTATACGAAGATGTTTAATATTCCTTAATCGCCTTGATATTCTGTATTGTTAGTTACAATCCCAGCACAAAGTACTGGTCTGGGAAGTATATTTAGAAATTTATAACGAAATTTTATTGGATAGAGGGAGTTTTGTTCATGAGAAACCATATTTCGATCATTAATCACTCAAATGTATTAAGTGATTGTAATTTTTTTGCACAATTTTTTTTGTTAAATTTCTTTTAAATTTTATTTTTAATTCCCCCAACTGGGTAGCGATGCCAAAAAAGGGGGTGTATGTTCATGATTTTCTCGGTACCTATTGCAGTTATCTACTTGGTTTTACCAAGAATTATTTGTCATGTTCCTCCGAAGGTTTTGAGCTGTAAATGTCATAAACTTTTAAAATGTTTAATTTTATACATGTAAATTCATAACTTGCTTAATACAGTTTGTGTATCTATGTAGAATTTCGAAAAAATTTCTTCCCTTCGGATGCATTTAATAAATAAAAAATCTGACAACAAATTTGTTATAATTTCTTGGTACTGGTTATGCATTCTTAAATTATAGAATTAAATTACTGAATTATAAATTCAAAAAATCATTGTTTTTAAACTGTGATCGGTTCTCTCACCCAATATTGCTCCCAAAGTATTTTTTTGATCACTTGTCATTACTCTTATGTTTAAGAAGATATGAAAAAGAATGATTCATGAAAATAAACCAAAACAATTTTTAAAAGTAAAAAAAAAAATTGATATTTTTAAACTTTGATCGGCTTCTCACCCCCCAATGTTGCTCCAAAGTGTTTTTTTTTCGTCTCATTTGTACTACTACTGTACCTCGGAAGACAAAAAGCAATAAATAAAAAAATAGCTTTTTCGATTTTTTGGGGAATTATGTAGCAATTTTTTTTAATAGTAAGGTAAGCATGCACACATTTACTGAGCTTAATATAAAATGGGTTATGATCGCAAAATTTTGAGAAAGTTGACTCCAAAAAACTATCCATCCCACTCCATCAGGGAGATTGGGATGCTCCGGCGTCTCGCTTTCGGTGATCAGGCGGGGACTCCTTCCGGAGCCGCCGAAGGAAAGATTAAGACCGTGGTCCCGGTGGGATATCCCTTCGAGGGTTCCCCATTTGGGGCGAGGCAACGTAAAGACCGGAGTCCCGGTGAGAGTACCCCCTCTGGTGTCTCCTTATTTGAGGCATGGCAAGAACAGATCGAATCCCGGTGCTTGAGTGGGACCTTGGGAACGGCATAGCCGAGCCTATGTGGTTTGAGGCAATGGCACTCCCCAGAGCTGAGTTTCTGTTCGAGTGCTAGTCCGGCTCTGAGTGGCGAGTCAAAAAGAAAATTTACCAACTGGTGCGGTTCAGGAACGACATAGTCGTGCCTGGATACCTTGCCATAGGTGTTAGAGGCAGGCACTGAAACGATCTATTAGAATGGATAATCCCCTGAGCTATGGTATGCTTCACGGTGAATCCAGCCCAAGGAGTAGGGAAACAAAATAAAAAAAAGTTTACCAACAGCCGGTCTGTGGCGCGAGTGGTATCGACTCGGTCTTTCATCCGGAGGTCCGCTTCGAATCCCAGTCAGGCATGGTATTTTCAGATACGCTTCAAATCATTCATTTCATCCTCTGAAGCAGTACCTAACGGTTGCCCTGGAGGTTAAAAAAATAGAAGAAATATATGTTTACCAAGAAATTGTTCCATACACAGGAGTCTCTATACAAAATCCCATCAAAATCGGATTATCGAATAAAAAGTTATTAAACTTCAAACACGTCCACATACGTACATAAGTATTATTATAAAAAAATTATTAATACATCAATAAGAAGAAAATTTCACGATTCTTTTTTAAAAACGAATTATACCAAATTTCGATTAATTTACCTGATTTGAAGGTAATTAGAAAAGTAGACGACTATTATCCCACTTTTTTTGTTTTTATGGGATCCCTGGGTCCTGAATCTTCGAGAAATACAAAAAAAACATGCCCCATTTTATAACTGGTTACCATACTTCTTGCAGCGTAGTTCTAAAATTATGATGCCAGGAAAGTAGAAATTATAATATTTCTTTGCGTATATATTTATAAATGAATGAATTACCTTTACTATTAAAAAAATAAATAAATAAAATAATTAAGCAAACTTTTTATAAAAACGGTACAACTATGTTGATGAATTTTTAAGTAATACTGATTTAGGTAAAACCTGGATTTTTTATTTAACTCATTTAAGTGAACTTCAATAGAAAATTTTAAAGAATACGTCCTATCACCTACCGAATTAATAAATCTTTATTGGTATTAATTTGTCGTTTATCTACTAATCTTCTCCGGCCATTTTTTAAAAACATGTAGCAATTTAAAACAGAACTGTTGCTGTAAAATATAAATACTTAAAAAATATTATTTATCTATTTAGAAAACGTGTGTCTTAATAATAAATTGTTATAGGTGAAGTAATATGTCTATAGATAAAAGAAATGTACTTATATCTTCATATCAGTGCAAGCAGTACTAACATTAAAATTTGTAAGAAAATAATTAGTTAACTTTGAAGTCTATTTACCTACAATTATATTATTTGTTTTTTACGTTATTACGTAATCGTTAAAGTAAGTTTTCATTCCTTTGCAGATAAGTTACAATTATCTTTTTTTTTATATTTCTTATTTCCTGTTTACTCTTCGGGAATCGCCGTAGTTGGGTTTCAATTAACCACACATCTCAATGAGATTTGAGACTGTACAAGACTGCACTCATATATATATCATCCTCATTCATCCTCTGAAGTATTATCTGAAAGGTAATTACAGGAGGCTAAACAGGAAAAAGAAAGGTTGACCATTCCTGAGATGTGTAGTTAATTCACCCCTGGCTTTATTAGGATTTAAGTTACACTTATCTTAAAAAATTTGTTTCATCTCTGCCATTATACTAGTTAAATAAATATTATTTCTTGATAAATAACAAAATTTAATTAGGACAATGATTGAATTAGGCGGTTAGACTTATTATTTTTGCATATTTCATGTAAAATCATGTAAAATCGTAAATTCATGTTAGATTAAAAAATTGTCTAAAATAGAAACTATTTTTTCAAAGAATCGTTTCATTAATGAAAAGGAATTGCATAGTTAAAAAAAAAAAAAATTATTGGAGGATTAAATACGACCATTCGATATTTCTTATTTTTTTAAAGTTCTTGAGCATCAAATACATCGGCAAAGTTGTGAAGTGATTAATGATGAAGTTATGAAATAATGAAAAAGAAATTAGACTAAATAATATTTTTCTTTAATCTAATGGAAGGTATTTTTAAAGCTGTATTTTTATACACATATACTACCACTCCGTCGCGGCTTCGTCTACTCTACATAATTACTTGTGTTTCCTGTTGCGGTCAGTTTTTTTAATTTTATATTTTTTTAGTCAAGTAACCGAAGGTCCAACCAATCGCGTCGCATATACAGTAGCAGTAACAGTGACTCTGTTGGTTGAACCGTCGTGCTCTACACCGTCGCACTCCTTAAAAATTTTTATTCAGAAAAACCCGAAAATATTTTTAGTTATTTATCTGAAGACTATTTGCAAGCTTCATTCTTGTGAATATTTCATTAGTACAGCCGGAAAAAGGGAGAATTTTCAATCATTATTCAACATTTTTTTTTTTTTTTTTTTACCTTTTTTCACGACATTTCAAGGTCTAATCTCAAAAAATCTACAAATTGGGTTTTAGATATTTACTTGTAGATTATACAAACCAAAAATCAAGTTGATATCTTCATTTGTTACCGAAAGATTAAAAAAAAAAGACGGGTTACAAAATAAAACTCAAAAATTCATTTTTACCCTTTAAACTCGGAATTTCAAAAAAAAAGTAGAAATGGATTTTTAAGATATTCATATTAAGATTACACACACCAAAGGTCAAGTTGGTATCTTCATCTGTTACCGAGTAATTAAAAAAATCTGATGTGGACACCACATGACTTCCTAGTATACCTATTAAATTACATGTACACATTTTTTTAAAATGAAAAGTACATAAAATTTTATTTCATTAATAACTTCTGATATTTCTTTTCTTTTTTTTTAATTATTATTTATTGTAAAACTTTTTCTACAATTAGAGGTTAATAAATATTAATAAATCAATATATTTAAATAATAAAAAAAAGGAAGTCTCATTCGAACCTAAGTGTCTCTTCCCTTTTTAAGATCCAAATATTTCATTAATTAAAATTTCATCTGGTTATAACTCTGGAACCAATGAAAATAAGTACCACTTATGATATATCGTTGAAAATCTCTTAATGAGGACTTATGACTGCAGTTAAGAAAAAGTCCAAAAACCAAATGTTTTGGATT
This sequence comes from Lycorma delicatula, assembly GCF_047948215.1. NCBI lineage: Eukaryota > Metazoa > Arthropoda > Insecta > Hemiptera > Fulgoridae > Lycorma > Lycorma delicatula. The sequence continues at coordinate 76,724,339 of NC_134461.1, read as the reverse complement.
TTTGGCTTTTTTGGGCATTTTTGTCAAGTCGATTGCAATCAAAAGGGGAGGTGCACAACTAAATGTTACAACAGTCCTAATAGTACAGGCAATTTGTCATCAAAATAGGCTGTATTTGAAAATCCTTACCTACCGATTGATCTTTTGTCCATGCGTTAGGGGAGATGAGGGAAGCTTAACTCCAGATTTTTAACATCCCCTCCCATAGATTTTTGAAAAACTCAAAAAGTCTTTGAAATGCGTTTTTCTCTGAATATATGCATTTTAAAGAAAAGTTTTTCAAACAAAAAATGTAGAGGACATTCTCCTCTACAATTAATGTTTGAAGTTATGCCGTATAATTTGAAATTGAAATACTAGGTGGCGCTGAAGTTGTAAAAAACGTGTTTTTCGGTTTTTTCACCGGAAAAAATTTTTTTTTGTCTGTATATCATTTGGAAAAGTTATTAATCTAAAAAAAAAACACAATTTTTATTCAAACAATTTTCTTGTACGACTTAGCATTCCAGAGTTATAACGGTACAATGGCAACGCAGCGGTCCAAAATGGATTCAGAGATGATCAAAATGGATATTTCCGTTGAAATCTGAATTTCGGTTTGCAGATTAAAGTTTTTAAAAAATAGTAAATTTCATTGTTACTCAAATTTAACGCTTTAAACTCGGAATTTCAAAAAATCCTTTCTTGGTGTGCACTTACAAGGACGTGTATATAAATTTTAATCAATTTATCTTCATTTGTCTTTGCTGGGCGTTGATTATGAGTCATTCTTGACATGTTCTTTTATATATTTAGATTATTTTTTATATTCCTTTTTTTATATTTATCTTACCATGAAGTCTTGAATGTAATTTTATTATTATATAAATATATATATATATAAAATTTGACCTTTAAGTATTTTATGGATGTATCAAATCTAATCTGTTAAATCTTGTGTTTTTGAACTTTTAATTACCCTTTTGCAGTTTACGGCTGCTTTAAATTATGATTATAATCATTGCAGAATTCGAGGACTACTTTGAAAAGTGGTCTTAAAAATAACATATGATACTTCGATATCTATTAATATATTTATTGTTAAAAGAAACTTAACAAATGTTATCGAATTTATGAATTTTAAAAACTTTCGACTACATCAAAAGGTGTTAGTCATGTTATAAGAATTTGTAGTCTATTCTTTAAGGTTGTATAAAAGATTTGGCTTAACAAAGAATGTTTTCTGGTTGAATACGTTTGATTCTCTCTGAATATGTCAGGCTGTTGTGTGCAGAATTTTCTAGTAAAGAATTTTACTAAGTACTTTATTAGTAGAAAATAAATAAACACAGAGCGTTTTCATTTTTGGTAAAATGTAGAGAATTTGTGTGGGTATTTAACCAATTTATACTAAATGTGTAATAAATTTCTCATAAAATGATATTGCATAATTATATCGTCGATATGTAGTAAATAAATGATTTGTAATCATAATTACCATTTGCAATAACGGACCAAATGCCATATACTTAGATTTTTTACTTATAATTGGGAAAAAATTGATCTTTCCTTATATTAAAAAAAAATATTTTTTAAAAATAAAATTGTGGCATATGAGTTTTAACAGAAATATTTGTGTACCTTACTACTTTTCAGATTTTATCGTGTTTAGTTGAGCTAAATTAGATTATCCTAAATCGAAATAAATAATTCATCTATTTTTGTTGGTCGATTTTACTGGTATCTACGTATATATTATTAAACTTTTCTGGTTGTTTGCATTGAGGATAACATCTTATGTAACTTAAAGGATAACATCTAATCTTTTACGTTCTGATAACGTACGTCTTAAAATATTATAAAATAACTCAAATAACGTTGCTTTAATTCCTTGAAGAAAAGAATTAGAAAAAAATATATTAGGTAATATTTTAAATCATTCTGCCTGATAAACTGCAAAAAAAAAGGCCTAAAGTCCAGACCTGAACACGAGCTTGTTGTAAATATATACTTTAATCTGTAATATTGTGCTCTGATGTTTTGTGTGTTTTTTTTTTTTGTATGTAAGACTGATGAAACGTAATTGTGGATATTTTCATTCCCTGATGACAGTGATACATTGATATCGCGAAAATTGTAGGAAATTCCTATGACAAATGTATGGTAAGACGATAATTAAAATTATATGTATTCTTAGTAAAAAATATGGAAAAAGATGTATATAAATCGTTTGTATGTATGTATGTATAAGTCTGCTTTGTATATAGAAAGCAGTCAGTACTTCTGGTCAGATGACCGTCGTAGGGTGAAGGACGCATATATTTGTATATAGAATTTAGTTATTGTGATTTCATTGTTTTGTGACTCAGGGAACCTCTCATCGCCGAGGTACACAATAATTTTGGGGGATTTTTTTTTACAGATTGTAATAATTTCCTCTAGTTATACAGATACGATTGCAGCCTATACACTAAAAAGATTCCTTTTTGGAAGCTAGTTAATCCATACGTAGTGTCGACACAGCTATTTAATATACGAGTACATTTGTGTATAAATGAATAATCTTTATTTGTTTTTAATCTGAGAGTGGTTTAAATGCGTATAAATAAATAACAGATTCTATTTATTTATTTTAAATAGATTATTACCGAAAAATGATACTAGTCATACAAGTATCATTTTCATTCTGTACACAACCAAGACTGGTTGTGTAGTGTAACTTCATTACTCCGAAAGTAACTTCAACTGATTGATTACATGTTTTACAGCAGTCGGAAAGTCTAAGGCAGATAGTATTAAAAAGCACATTATTGTAAAAAATAGTGTTAAAAAGTACATCAGTATTAAAAAGCTACTAGTATATGAAGTTATTAGTATTAAAAAGCAGATTAATCTTTTCTTCAGCGAAACTAGCGTTAAATAAACTTCTTTAACTCAACAGGAAAACCATACAAATAAATACCATAATACATAAAGTCAAAAAAAAAAAATCAATTTTTGTACAAAAATCTATAAAAACAAAAGCAATTGCTAATTAAAAATTAACACAATATATATTTGGTCATTCTAAGTTGAAGTTAAAGGTTAACTTTGATATAGTTTAAATCAGGGGTCGGCAACGCCGCGCCCGCGGGTGCCATGGCGCCCTCAATTAAATTTTTGTACACCCTCACTATATTACACACCTACTAAGCCCAATAACCGTATAGGCGTCGCGCGTATATATAAGAATATAATTGTGCAAGCTCAGTATCAGCAAATAGGAATCAAATTTATACACTGACACACTTGCTACTTAGCACGTAGGAATATTCTCGCTTCTGATAAATTTGGTAGTATGTTACCGAATTCAGAGTGCTACGTATTTTGAGTGTTATTATTATTGACTATATTTTATTATTTACGTATTATTAGTAACTATATCACGCAAGATTGTTACGCTTTTCACTATCAAATCCGTATCTTACTAGTAATCGGATTTTATAAATAACCCATCATGAATAATTGTAAAAGAAAAATTATTGATTTAATGACTGGGAAGAACAATTTTGTTTTTTGACTTTAAAAAATGTACCTGCTTATAGTGTAATAACAGTGTGGCGCAATAACTTTTGAATTTAGTTTGCTACCTTACTGACAAAAAGACCTCTGGTTTAAACCATTAAAACTCCGGTTTAAACATCAAAAACTACTCTATATTCCTTTTGTACAGGATGTGCGAGGTATAAGTTTATTTTTTTTTAAAAGAAAAGAAAATTTCTCTCCCTTTCTTTTTCTCTGTAACACGCAGAATAAAAAACTGGATGAAAGTTTTCCGGATGTTCGTATGTACGTGTGTATGTTCGATGTCGCCCTCTAAATTACCTTATATTTCCAGAACTATCGATCTATTTTGACCAAACTTGGTCGATTACTTCTATATATCGGGCATTGATGCCATTAAATTACCAACTTAAAAGGTTAAAGGAATGAGGCAATGTCACCAGCAGTATCTCGAGATTTTTCCTAATTAAGATCATATTTTTCGTAGGCACATTTCGTAACAATTAAAAAATAATATTTAAAAAAAAAAACATTGCAAAATCGCACCCTCACCCCAAAAATTTTCTAAATAAACTAGCGAGCGACTAAGTGGTTTACCGTCATAACACAAGGAGCACTAGGGTAGCACTAACTTATAGCTATTGTAGGCGACTGCTATGTTGAGACGCCACAGTTGAGCTGTAGAATTAAATAAATTAATAATAATATTTAAAGTGTAAAAAAGGTAGTCGCTAGTACCGCCACAAACGCGTGAATGAAATTTGGTATGCGTGCGCGATTTAGTTAGAATCATTGAATAAAATAAACAAAAAATATTTTATTTAAATAAAATGATGAATATTTTTAATTAAGTTGTGTATGCAAGCCTTACCTCATAAAAAAGTCCTACAACTGTGTTGTCAGAATTTTTTTTAATATATTTTTATAATTACTGTTCATTTATTTATAATTCTTATATAACTTAAAAATACATCAAGCTTAAATTTTATTAAATCTTTTGTTATACATTTATTTATATAAAGTTTAATTTTTGTTTTTATATTTAATTTTATTAATTACAATACCGATGATGGTTGGATTATTAAAAGAAATATCCGTCTGTCAAGATTTTTATTTTATTACTTTTTTTGTAAGAGGTATTCCTTGTGATTACATTTCAATAACCGTTTTTTTTTGTTTTTTTTTCATATTTTATCATTCTAATTATTATTTATTTCGATATCCCACATGAATTTTATAGTTTTTAAATTTAATAATTAATCTAAATAAGTTATTTGATTATAAATTCTATAACAGTAATTTACGAAAATTATTGTTGAGTTATAATTTTATTGTAATTTTAATAGCATATAATAAAAAATTTAGATCCGTAAAAACTAAGTAGAAGTACTTAAACTGCATTTTATTTTAATGATGATTTCTCAAAAAAAAAAAAAAAAGAGCAACAAACTAGTACTCGTTCTGTAGATAAGCTAAAAAATAATATAATAGAATACCGTACGTATTACATTTATGATTGTTACGTGACGAAAATGAATTGCAGAGTTAATGTTATGATAAGGAAATGTATTTTTAAGTTACGTTAGATGATGATGATGTATAATTCAATAGATTTTACTATTGTTGTTATTATTATTATAATGATTATATAATTGTAGTATATGGTTTTGTAATGAGTGCTTTACTCTTCCATAGAGGTTATAGTTTATAAATGGCTTCATCTGTACTGAACCGTATTAAAATTGTTTGTAATATATTATATTATACATTTATATCTATTTACTGTTAATTTATTTTTTGTGTTTTGTATTATATTTACGTACTTGTAAATGAAATATTAATGAGTAAAATGATTTGTGTACAAATGTATAACGGAACTTGTACGAAAATATAACTGTGTATTCAACACAGTTTTTATTCATTTACTGTACTATTAAAATTTTATAAATTAAACAGGTCTGTGTTTTTGTTTTAAACTCAGTCTATTCAAAATAAAGATTATTTTTTTTTTAAACTATTGGTTGTAGTTATTAAAAGATTTAAAAGTGACCTAGTTTTTTTTTGGACGTGTACTAAAGTAAATTAATACGTGACATACGTTACTTGGTTGTTACAATATATTTATTTATACTTGTATAATTAATATGAAATGGAAAAGTGTTTTTTTTTAAATTAAATTAAAATCACGAATTTCTATTACGTAGTCGTTATAGCCGGCATAAAAAATATAAAAATAGTTTTTATAATAATGGCTGAACAGTAAATACAGAAATTAATTAAAAATATATCTAAATATATAATTAAATTTTTTGTGGCCTTTTATTAACGTGACATTTATTTACTGGTAATTTTTACTATCTACAATCTTACCGATTGAAAACTAATATGTTTATTATATTTTATTCCTTCCATTGGTACAGTCTGAAAGGATTTTTTTTTTTAAATTTCCTTTTTCCTATGTAATTATATGTGAACATTGTATTGGTAAATTTTTACGAATTCTTTTCCGTAATTAAATAATATATCATTATAAATTGTTATATAAAAGTCTTTTATTTAATTTTTTATTATTATTTTTTTTTTTTTTGTAAAGTTTTATTAATAAACTAATGGACCGGGCAATGCTTCGTTATTAGCAGAATGTTTATCAAAGTTCAACCCTCACCAATCTCACTATTATATAAATCATAAAAAAGAAAAAACAACAACATATAAATAAATAACCTAAAACTTTTACTAAATTTAATGTCGTTATATATATCAAGAGATATCATTTATATCGATCGATTGTCATTGTCTATATCGATCGTTGTCTGCCAATATTCTCTTCCTCAGACAGTTATTTTTTTTTGTTTTTAAGTTAGGTATAACTTCAGAGGATAAGATGAATGACAATTTTTGTAGCGTATGAAAATGCCATGCCTGACCGGGATTCGAATTCGGGACTTCCGGATGAAAGTGACCTCAGACAGTTATCGTGTGATTAAATGTTATGGAACCAATAACATGTAAACACTCCCGGGACAAATAATAATAAATTGTGAAATTTTCAGCGAAATCGGTTAAGTAGTTTTTGAGTTATAGACCGCACATAAAACGAAGATTGTCTTTTATTTACGTTGATTAATTTAAGAAAGGAAATATATTTTTGTAAACTTAAAAAAAAATAAGTAAATTGGTACATAATATTGCATTATCGTCAGAAAATATATAGTCCAAAATATAAAGATGGAATTCACCAACTAAGAAAAGTGGAATAGTTATATCAATAAATAGAAAAAAATTAACGACATTGAGGAAAAGGATAACATTCTGTTGAATTAATAATAACGAACTTACAAAAAAAAATTTTAATTTTATTACTGAAAAAAAAGACAAAAAGAAATTGGTACAAACAAATAAAAAAATCTCAAAACGTAAACAAAACTTTTGTGTGTACATTTAGGAAATTGTTAGGTGAATCTAAGTTTCAAGGAAAAAAGAAAACCTAAAAAAAAATCTTAAGTAGATCAAAGAAAGTTTAAAAAACAAGCTGACATAATGAGAAAGTTGTGGGAAAATAAAAAAAGCCAAATTATGTAAACGTAATCCAAAGATGACCTGAACGAACAAGAAAAAAGCTGACAGCAAAGTTGTTACACTTTTTTGTCGTTACATATTTATTCTTATATAATGGAAAAAAATTAAAAATCTTTATTTTATTACTTTTTTCTCGTTCCTCATCCTCAAAATCACCTTTCAAGAAAAGTTTTGATTTATTTTGTCAAGTGGAAGAAATTTAAAAACAAATTTTACTGAATAATCTACAACAAAATAAAGGCTTAACTAAGATTTATTTTTTGGTGGTAGGAGGGTGAATAATGATGAAATTTTATAGTAATATTATTACTAAAAGTTTGTTATTTAAATTTTTTTTACATTAATGTTTTTGTAATGCCTTTTTTAGTGTACTTCAGCAAAAAACTTACATATGTAACAGTGTCACGTGTAATATTAATTTTCATTGTATTAGCATAACTTTTTTTTTTTTGTCTTCAGTCATTTGACTGGTTTGATGCAGCTCTCCAAGTGCTATCGTTTAGTCGTTTCATTTATCTATCTAGTGCTAGTCGTTTCATTTCAGTATACCCTCTACATCCTACATCCCCAACAATTTGTTTTACATACTCCAAACGTGGCCTGCCTACACAATTTTTCCCTTCTACCTGTCCTTCCAATATTAAAGCGACTATTCCAGGATGCCTTAGTATGTGGCCTATAAGTCTGTCTCTTCTTTTAACTATATTTTTCCAAATGCTTCTTTCTTCATCTATTTGCCGCAATACCTCTTCATTTGTCACTTTATCCACCCATCTGATTTTTAATATTCCGCGGAGAGTTATCGTATAACAGAATACCCACAAATTTCATATTAGAGGCAATCTTTATCATCATTAGAAATAATACACAAATGATTAGCGATGTATCGTTTACCAGAAAAGTTTGTTGAAAAATTGTTATCTGTATCTAAAGTAAGATAGGTGCAACCCATTCAATGAGAAATTGTTTGGACTGCTACTGTATTCTTTTACTTTCCTGGCATCATAGCTATAGAGCTTATATTGGAAAAGGAAAAGGTGGTAATCAGTCAAAAAATGGGGTATGAGATTTTTGAATCTCTCGATGTTTCATGACCCAGGAACCCCAAAAAAACAAAAAAAAAGCGGGTGGGGGGAGTAATATTCGTACGGACTTAAATATGTATGTGTGTTGGCCTGTTTGAAGCTTAATAAATTTGGAATGGATGAACCGTTTTTTTGTGAAATTTGGTAAAGATAATTGTGAGTGTAGGGCAATTTGTTTGTAAAATTTTGGGGTCGATATTTCCAAGGGGGTGGTGATAAGTTTCTTGGAGGTCAGTTTTTAAAAATTTTGAAAACAACCCCGCTTTATATTAAGTTCAGTACTTGCGAATCTTATCTTAAAAAAAAAAAATTGTCCCCAAATTCTCTTCCTTCCCCAAAAATCGAAAAACTATTTTTTTATTTATTGCATATTTTTTTAATCGATTTTTTTTCCTAAGCATATTAGTAGAGGAAGTAGCCCAAAAAATATTTCGGGGGCAATATTGTTGGTGGGGGAGCCGATCAAAGTTTAAAAATATCGTTTTTTGAGAATTAAAAAAAATTTTTTTTAACTTGTTTACTCTTGCTTTGTCCTGTCATTCATCCAATTAGCACCATCCCATCACGACATAATACTGGTTTAAAAAAATTTTTCTTATTAATGCCAGGAAAGAATAACGAGTTTGTTGTTACCTTTTTTCTAATCCGTATAAATAATATAGACACAGGTATCTGTGAAGAGGGCAACAAATGAATGATACTTTGAAGCAGTACATTAATAAACATTAAAAAAAGTAAAGGACAGAGAACATTAAGTTCTATCATTGTGGATTCTATCTTGAAATGAAGACGTATGTTTATCTGGATGTTCTAAATCGAAAGATGACATTTTAACTGCATGTTACAGCTAATAACATGTAACTCGGAATGGTAATCCATCGGGTTGGTCTAGTGGTGAACGCGTCTTCCTCTTCCCAAATCAGCTGATTTGGAAGTCGAGAGTTTCAGCGTTCAATTCCTAGTAAAGTCAGTTATTTTTACACGGATTTGAATACTAGATCGTAGATACCGGTGTTTTTTGGTGGTTGGGTTTCAATTAACCACACATCTCAGGAATGGTCGAACTGAGACTGTACAAGACTAACTCTTCATTTGCATTCATACATATCATCCTCATTCATCCTCTGAAGTATTATCTGAACGGTAATTACCGGTGGCTAAACAGGAAAAAGAAAGACTTTAAGAATGGTAAACGACCGGTTTATTTTTCTTCTAAAAATTGGGAAATGATAGATAACGTTTCCTAAAACTATATTGAATCTTCGTCAGTATGTTTTTTTTAATTTGAAATACGTAATTTTTAAAAGTTATTTATTTTGTAATACGAATAATAGAATTAGCTTACAATTTTTGTAAATTTGTTTCAGAACATTTTGTCATAGAGGGGTATACTCTTTCGTAAAGTTGCTAACAGTTTTTTCAATATTTTCACTAAACTCCTTGGTCTGTTTATAACCCAGATGTTATTTCTTTTCAACATTTCCTTTATAACTCCATTTTTTTAGTACAAAAAACAATTATTAGACAAATAGTCATTCTTTATTAAAACCATATGTTTTATAACGATTATAAGTTTTTATTTTTATAAATCGGAGATGATTATGAAATTGAGGATAGTTTTTCTTGAAAATTTTCTAATTTAAGAAAACATATGGATTATAATTTTGGTGAATTAGTAAATTCGGTTTAGTTGTAACTAGACGCAAGTAGTTGATATTTTACGTCAGATATCTTTAAATTATTTAACTATAAAAAGTTTCATGCTCTAAAAAAAACAAATTTGTTTATGATAATGATTGTACAAGCGTTCAAGTTTAATGAACCTATTTCGTAGGTTTGCATAAAATATTGACCAGAGGAAGGTTAATAAGTTAATAAAGAAACGACCTGTAACTTTTCTATCTTTGTGACTGCTAGTTTTAAAAAATTATTATCTTGAATTATATAGTAGAGTTTTTTATAGTGGTTATTTCAACTCCTATTTTGGTCTAGGAATAGCGTATAGTTTTCAATCCTTAATCGGTTTGTGATTTGATTACTATTTTAGTTACAGTTTTTTTTTTCTTTTTGTATTTGTTAGAAGTTAGTTTTATTTCAGTCAATTTCCTATTAGTATTCAATTGATTTTATATATATATATATATATATATATATATATATATATATATATATATATTTATGTAAAATGTTGGATATTCATTTTTTTTCTTTGGGAACCAGTTTTTTTAATAATAAATTGAAAGTTTTTTTCTGTATTTATAAACAGAAATGTGTTTATATTAATGTTTTGCGTATCTAAGCATGAAATACGAAACAAAATTATTATTATTATTATTATTATTACTATTATTGTTACAATACTTATTATAATTGGTATTTTAATTAACGGTTTTGATTTAATTAGATATTTATGCACGTTAAATTAAGTTTTAGTCGCTTAATCCAATATTATTTATTTGAATATTCTGTTTTATTTTCTTTGATCAGTTTATAGTTTTTATTATACAGTATTTAATTTATTTATTATACAGTATTTTTCTTAGGAAAAACAACCTTTTAGGGTTTTTAAAATATAATTAGAAAGAAATAAAATTTGATGAAATGAATGTAATTAATCTTTTTTTCTATTTTTTTTTAAATATAAATTTGTGGTATAAACTTTGCATTCTTTGTTTGTTTCACTAATTTCAGTATTTTTTAATTATAAACATTTCAAGGTTATATTTCTGGTCATTGGACAGTAGTATTTTGTGTTTTTATTATTAGTATTACTAGCATCTTATGACGCGGCTTCGCCCTCGCTATACGCGTTTAGAACTTCAAATAATGGAAATAATTTTTTGGAATTATATATGGGCTGTTGCTTTCAGTGATATCGCTATTCACAACTTACAGTAGCGAACAAAGGTAATTTTTGTTCTGTTGGGAATTTTCATCTGTGGCAGACTGCTTGCTGTTTTTGTTTCATGTTACGTTGTTATTTTATATACAAAAAGAATTAGTGGTCTTTGTGCTTTTATAATTCATTGTCAATTAGTTTTTGTTGATGTTGTGAGGTTTCTGTTTTAAGTTTGTTATTCTTTTCTAGTTAATACAATGGATATAACTCCACGAAAGCGGTCAAAAATTACTGGGACACACAAATGACTCAAAGACAGATTGCCAGTAAGTGTTGTGTGAGGTCAAGACTGTAAATGAAATCGGGAAAAGGTTTAAGGAAACAGGTTCTGTCTCTCTAAAGATAAAAGGAAAATGTGGACGGAAAAGAAAACCACCTTTACACAGGATCGATTACTAATAAGAAAAAGCAAAATTAATCCACGATTGTCAGCTGTTGACCTTATTAGGAGCCTGAGAGCCAATGGGAATAATGTTTTTGATACGACAGTTCGTAGATGATTATTGGCAGCGAGTAGGATTGTTCGGAAACCTAAAAAGAAGCAGTTACTGATACAGGGTGTGAAATTAAAAAGACTTTAATGGGGAAAGGAACATAAATAATGGACTATTGAGATGTGGAAAACAAATTATTTTTTCAGACGAGACACATTTCTTTATCTAAGGGGTGAGAGCAGATACATTCGTAAATCAGCAGATGTGAAGACTGCTACGCCAGCACACCTGCAGCAAGCTCCCAAACACACCCAGCCAAAACGATGTTCTGGGATGTTTTACACATGAAGGGCCAGGAGCACTTATGTCTGTGGATGGGATGATGAAATCGGACCAACAAACACCAAAAAATTCGACTGTTCTCGGGCCTGGGAACTCCCCCTACCTGAATCCCATTGAAAATTTATGAGCCATACTAAAAAGAAGATTTGGGAAAATGAATTGTAGCATAAAAACTGATCTTTTTAGTTCAGTAATACAGATTTGGTTTCGTCGTGATCGCCATGTAGGGCCGGGAGGCAGCTCCGATGCTTAGGGTGCTCTGGTTCGCCCACATGCAAGAGTGGGGGGGGGGAGGTCGGAGCTCCCCGACGATGACATTGGGGACGATCGAGGTTTGAGAGGGCCGCGGGGAAGCTATATGTGCAACGCACATCCGGTGCTAATAGATTAGGGACAGGTAGCTTCCCAGCGGAGGGGCGCGTCAGCCATCCAGAAGCGGAGGTTGGCGTGCTTCAATGAAGCTGGGAAGACCCCGAAGGGACGCCCCGGAAAAGGCAAAACAGGGGAGCAGAGACAACTGCCACGACTCCCTGAGACGACCGCGCATTGCCTAAAGGTGAGGGGGCCGGTAGTCTTGGGGGAGTTTAAAAAGGCTTTTTGAAAAAAAATGGTTTGGTTTCGAGATGAAGAAATTAAAAATCATTGTTTTATCTTAGTGGAATTAATTTCAAAGAGAATTAATGAGATAATCAAACACAAAGGAAGACACATAAACTATTAAATTTGAGAAGTTTGCCTATTAAACATTTTTTTTTTAAAGTAAATTTTTTCGGTTAAAAACATTGTGCTCGGATTTATTTTTTCACCACTGTACTGGAAAAAATTAAATTGTTTTTTATGTTTTCCAAAAATCCAATTTGTAATGAAATCAGGAGGCTTTTGAAACTGCTCAAGATCTACTTTCCTCCTAGTATAACAAAATCCACAAGTTTCAACATTCCATATTGTGGGGTACATTCATGTTGTTTACGATCAATGATTCTAGAAGCACTAGCAATTCTTCTTCCTACCTGGGACCTTTCGCCGACCTGAGCGTTTCGAAATTACTAATACTAAATTGAAAGTCAAATCAATGCCGATTATGTGTATGGTTTACCCTGATGGAAATTTTTAGTTCAGGGTATAAAAATCTACAGAAGTCTACTTTGCTCACATAAGAATGAGTTCTCGCGGGTCGCCGCAGATTAGAAGAGACATTAAATTTTGTAAAACACATAACTTTCTGGGGAAATCGATATCGAAACCAATATTCCTCAAACTATTAAAGCTCTGTTAAATATCTAAATAGTCGTCATTTCCTTTAAATTTTACTATCAAACTAATTTGTTTTTAATATATAATATTGCTATTATAATACAAATTAATGTTTTACAGACTACTAAATTAAATTTAGTAAATCACAAAACTTTCTAAAGAAGTCGATATTTACGTAGACTACGATGAATGTAGACGGTAGCAATTGATATAGATGTCTATTGATATAGACAACGAAATTAAATTAATCAAAAGAAGTTGTAGGTTATTTATCTTACGTGCTTTTTTAATTTATGATTTATGTAGTACTAATATTGGCTTGGTTTTAACTGAGATAAACAATTCGGGCTCATAAGAAAGCTACAAATAAAAATATTTCTTAATGATTGGTTCAGTAGTTTTCGCGCCTATCTGGCATAAACGAAAACGACATGGCTTTATATAATAGTGAAATTATTATTATATTTTTATGCTATTTATACCGGTACGTTTCTATGAAATTCTAAATAGTATAACGCTTAGGATTTCTTTAAATTTAAAAACCATTTCGTATAATATTTGGTAATATTTTTAGCAGAATGTATATAAAATGTAAAATATTAAAAATTTATGTATTTTTTCCTTGTTAATCCAATAGCTATGATTATGAAATGCATAATATTTTTTAAGCTCGTTGATAAATTTTGTTTCAAATCAGTTCAGCGATTTTGAAATGGTGACAAGCTGAATTATGCGGTACAATTGTTCCGGATAAATTATATTAATTACCGGGTAAAGAAACCTTAATGAAATTATCAAATTATTTTACATAAGAAAATGTTTTCAAATTCTATTTTTATTCTTGCCCCCATAAATAATTTATAAAATTCATTCGTAACTAGTAAATTATAGAATACTTTCTACGGGAGTTGGTAGAATTAGTAATCTAAATTATATAACATATTGTGAATTTTATTTATAATTAATTTTATAATTATTAATTACACTTATCCTACAAAAAAGTAATAAAATTTTTATTTCAGAAGTTGGTATACATTGCTATAATACGATATGGTACATAACTATGAGGTACGGCGAGCAAGAGCCGAGTTAGAGTTAAGGTTATACAACGTTTCCAGAATAAATTGGCGAAAATCATTACCGAAACGTTGTAGTTAGTACGGAAGGAAGAAATTCATAACTATATGGAATTGCCTTATGTCCGCGATGAAAACGGTTCGGTTCACATTACAAACAACGGCTGGGTAACCACGTGAACTATCTAGTGTTGAATCTCCTAGATAACAGTTTAGGATGTCCGGCGACTTAAACGCCTTTATGTGCTGGACCTGGAAGTCTAAGTGGTTCTTGGGCTGGGATGACATCCCTTTAATGATAAGCATCTTCGCTCGGCCTTGAAGAATCTAATTCCTTTAACAAGCTAATTGCGTTACTGTTTTGTTTATTTTTTCTTTTTCTTGTTATATTTCTTTTTTTAAAGCTTTTATGGAGTGAATCTGAGCAAGTGCATTTATACTTTGAATGTGTTTATGTCTTATGTATGTATGTTTTATTGATAGGATTCATTGGAAACCCCTCATCAAGCGCTTATTTTAATTCTATTTACTTACGGTTCCTTTTTGGAACCGATTATGAATAAACGGATTATGATAAAAAAAAAGATGTTTTGGAAGTTTAGTTTAGAAATTAAGTAAAGTACTGTTAGTATCCTCCTCTATGAATCATGAGACCTTGCCGTTGGTGAGGGGGCTTGAGTGCTCAGGGATACAGAGTAGCTGGACCGAAGGTGCAACCATATCGGAGAGGTATCTGTTGAGAGCCAGACTAAGGAATGATTCCTGAAAGAGGGCAGCAGCTCTTTCAGTAGTTGTTAGGGGCGTGAGTCACAATGACTTAAACGGCCGTATCAACATCACTCAGTCCTCTGAGTACTGCGCAGCTGAAAGCAATGGAAAACTACAGCTGCTTTTTTTCCAAGAAAATGTGGCTCTCTGCATTTTCACATAGCAACAATGGAGGCGCCTTCCTTGGTAAAATATTCCGGAGGTAAAATAGTCCCCCGTTCGGATCTCCGGGTGGGGACTACTAAGGAAGGGGTCACCAGAAAATTAAAAAATAACATTCTACGAGTCGGAGCGTGGAATGTTAGAAGCTTAAAAAAGGTTGGTAGGCTAGAAAATTTAAAAAGGGAAATGGATAGGGTGAATGTGGATATAGTAGGAATTAGTGAGGTTCGGTGGGAAGAGGAAGGCGACTTTTGGTCAGGTGATTTTAGAGTAATTAACTCAGCGTCAAATAATGGGCAGGCAGGAGTAGGTTTCGTGATGAACAAGAAGATAGGGAGGAGAGTGGAGTATTTCAAAACGCATAGCGATAGAATCATTGTAATAAGGATAAAATCAAAACCTAAACCGACAACGATTGTTAACGTTTATATGCCTACAAGCGCCCATGATGATGATGAGGTAGAGTGTGTATACGAAGAGATTGATGAAGCAATTAAACACATAAAGGGAGATGAAAATTTAATAATAGTTGGAGATTGGAATGCAAGCATTGGAAAAGGCAAGGAAGGAAATATAGTGGGTGAATACGGGCTGGGCAAAAGGAATGAAAGAGGGGACCGACTTATAGAGTTTTGCACGAAGTATAATTTAGTAATTGCCAACACCCAATTTAAAAATCATAATAGAAGAATATACACTTGGAAAAAGCCAGACGATACTGGAAGGTATCAGATAGATTATATCATGGTTAAGCAAAGATTTAGAAATCAACTCGTTGACTGCAAAACTTACCCTGGAGCAGACATTGATAGCGACCATAATTTGGTGATAATGAAATGTAGATTGGGGTTTAAAAACCTGAAGAAAAGTTGTCAGATGAATCGGTGGAATTTAGAGAAGCTTGAGGAAGAGGAGGTAAAGAAGATTTTTGAGGAGGACATCGCAAGAGGTCTGAGTAAAAAAGATATGGTAGAAAATGTAGAAGAAGAATGGGAGAATGTTAAAAAGGAAATTCTTAAATCAGCAGAAGCAAACTTAGGCGGAATAAAGAGAACTGGTAGAAAACCTTGGGTTTCAGACGATATGTTGCAGCTGATGGATGAACGTAGAAAATATAAGAATGCTAATGATGAAGAAAGTAAAAGGAACTATCGGCAATTAAGAAATGCTATAAATAGGAAATGCAAACTGGCGAAAGAAGAGTGGATTAAAGAAAAGTGTTCAGAAGTGGAAAGAGAAATGAACATTGGTAAAATTGACGGAGCATACAGGAAAGTTAAGGAAAATTTTGGGGTACATAAATTAAAATCTAATAATGTGTTAAACAAAGATGGTACACCAATATATAATACGAAAGGTAAAGTCGATAGATGGGTGGAATATATTGAAGAGTTATACGGAGGAAATGAATTAGAAAATGGTGTTATAGAGGAAGAAGAGGAAGTTGAGGAGGATGAAATGGGAGAAACAATACTGAGATCTGAATTTAAGAGAGCATTAAAAGATTTAAATGGCAGAAAGGCTCCTGGAATAGACGGAATACCTGTAGAATTACTGCGCAGTGCAGGTGAGGAAGCGATTGATAGATTATACAAACTGGTGTGTAATATTTATGAAAAAGGGGAATTTCCGTCAGACTTCAAAAAAAGTATTATAGTTATGATACCAAAGAAAGCAGGGGCAGATAAATGTGAAGAATACAGAACAATTAGTTTAACTAGTCATGCATCAAAAATCTTAACTAGAATTTTATACAGAAGAATTGAGAGGAGAGTGGAAGAAGTATTAGGAGAAGACCAATTTGGTTTCAGGAAAAGTATAGGGACAAGGGAAGCAATTTTAGGCCTCAGATTAATAGTAGAAGGAAGATTAAAGAAAAACAAACCAACATACTTGGCGTTTATAGACCTAGAAAAGGCTTTCGATAACGTAGATTGGAATAAAATGTTCAGCATTTAAAAAAAATTAGGGTTCAAATACAGAGATAGAAGAACAATTGCTAACATGTACAGGAACCAAACAGCAACAATAACAATTGAAGAACATAAGAAAGAAGCCCTAATAAGAAAGGGAGTCCGACAAGGATGTTCCCTATCTCCGTTACTTTTTAATCTTTACATGGAACTAGCAGTTAATGATGTTAAAGAACAATTTAGATTCGGAATAACAGTACAAGGTGAAAAGATAAAGATGCTACGATTTGCTGATGATATAGTAATTCTAGCCGAGAGTAAAAAGGATTTAGAAGAAACAATGAACGGCATAGATGAAGTCCTACGCAAGAACTATCGCATGAAAATAAACAAGAACAAAACAAAAGTAATGAAATGTAGTAGAAATAACAAAGATGGACCACTGAATGTGAAAATAGGAGGAGAAAAGATTATGGAGGTAGAAGAATTTTGTTATTTGGGAAGTAAAATTACTAAAGATGGACGAAGCAGGAGCGATATAAAATGCCGAATAGCACAAGCTAAACGAGCCTTCAGTAAGAAATATAATTTGTTTACATCAAAAATTAATTTAAATCTCAGGAAAAGATTTTTGAAAGTGTATGTTTGGAGTGTCGCTTTATATGGAAGTGAAACTTGGACAATCGGAGTATCTGAGAAGAAAAGATTAGAAGCTTTTGAAATGTGGTGCTATAGGAGAATGTTAAAAATCAGATGGGTGGATAAAGTGACAAATGAAGAGGTATTGCGGCAAATAGATGAAGAAAGAAGCATTTGGAAGAATATAGTTAAAAGAAGAGACAGACTTATAGGCCACATACTAAGGCATCCTGGAATAGTCGCTTTAATATTGGAAGGACAGGTAGAAGGGAAAAATTGTGTAGGCAGGCCACGTTTGGAGTATGTAAAACAAATTGTTGGGGATGTAGGATGTAGAGGGTATACTGAAATGAAACGACTAGCACTAGATAGGGAATCTTGGAGAGCTGCATCAAACCAGTCAAATGACTGAAGACAAAAAAAAAAAAACTGTTAGTATAATTTCTAGTCATGACATCATAAAAAGTTAAGTAATTTTGATATTTAGATATTTGAAAAAAATATCGTCTATTTGGTTAACCGTCTATCAGTCATATTAAAACATTAAAAGTCATAAAAGTATTTTTCTGCTTTTTTGTTTTCAATGTTTTTAATGTTAAAGAAGTTTTTATTATAAGTAGAAAAAAAATCCCTTTCGGCATGCCGGAAGACGGAGGTAGATTTCACCGGTGTATAGTAGCGGATAAAAAAGATTTCCACCTTAAAGTTAATAAAACTTCAAATTTACTCCATACGTCAATGGTTGTATATGAAAAGAGTTTCACGTGTTTAGCATACGACAAACCCCATCTTCTTACAATTCCAGCAACATTTTGGTCATCCATGCCGTAAGGGTTGGTCATATCAAAAACTGTTTCATATAAAAGTTTTAGGTAATATTTAGAAGTAACAATCAGTTTAAACCGATTCGATACTTGCCTATTAAGGGAGGTATGACTTGTCTTTAAAACCCCATTTTTTCCACCCCCTGGGTCAATGGTTGGTGAAATCAAAAAACTTTATTTAGATACTTTTAGGTCCTTATCCAAAGAATAGTAGAAACTTTAAACGAGTTCTATATTTTACTTAATAAGAAAGTTGTAGCGATATTTTGTTTTTTCGAAAAAGCTCCCCCCCCCCCACTTCCACCACGATGGTCCGATTTTGCCCATTAACGAACTCGACCGAGACTTTGGGTCGTTATATTTTATTTATCAATTTAAGAGTGATTGGCGCAAATTACGCAGTTATGTCCACCAGAAATTGAAATATATATATATATTTATTGAACTGACGGTGGTTTTGGGGTCTGGGGGATGTGAAACGCGAAGATATGTCGAATCATGGTACCCATTAAAATAGGTAGATTTCTTATGAATCTACCTAAAAGGCGGGCCTAAGGCCCACCGCGAAAATGTTACATGGTTTATGTTTCATTAAATATGATTTTGTTAAATGTTTTTGCCAATTATAACTAGCGTATTAACAACAAAAACTTTTACAACGAAAAGTTTCAAAATCCTGAAAATTTTTAGCTGTTTCTTGAGTTGTGATTTTTTTAAACACACCTTTAATCGCAATGTTTTCCTTTCTTATCCCCAAAATACAAATATAATTTTACATTAAAAACATTTATTCTATATTTATTTATTTTTATAAAATTTCAAAAAACTTATGCCTATAATAGTTTTTTTTAAACAAAACTAAAAATATAATAAGTATAATAAATGTTAATGTAAACAATATACTCTTTATAGTACACAATACAATTTATTATACATCTTGACCCCGAGGGGAAGACACCCACCATGTGACGGGTCCGACCGCCATGCTAGCCCCTTCGTACCTAGCCCGTAGGCACTTTTGGAGGTCATCTTCAATAGCAGTTGTTCATTCATTTATTCCGCTAGATACTCGCCTTCAATCAGAATAAATATGTGAGCACATACAGCAAATAAACCAACGCGCCATGCTTTTTTATTGGAGAAATTGTTTTCGACCTCTTGACAAAAAGGTATTCGTTAATCTTATCCATAATAGTAGCAGATTAATTTATTATTACTATTACTATACTTCAGAGGTATATATTTTAACTGGTGGGAGGAAAAACCAAAAGTTAAAAGATCACGTATTATAATCTAATTATTTAATATAGTTTGATAATTTATTTTATTACTTTATTTTTTTTGAAAGATTTAAAATTTTTGATATTAAGGTGGTTGATTGAATAACTTAACACCTGTATGTCCGATGAATTATATCTCTCCTATAAATGACATACGAATTTAAAAAAAAAAAAAACGAATCCTATTAACTGTTTTTTTCACACTAGGGAATTTTATCAAATATGATAAATTTTTTTCATTATAGAAATGTTATAGTTTATTTTACTCCTTTTTTTTCATAAGTAAATAATTCATTTTTGTTATATGTGTTGATATAATGTTGTAAAGATCAACTCAATTTTTTTTAAAAATATGTAATATACATATTTCTTTATATTCCGTTACTTTATGATACATTATTTCATAGAAATATATAAAATTTCGCTCGTTCAGACGTGGTATACGTTCTTTTTTTTGTATCATTGCTTGCATTATTGTTGTTAGATGTGTTATTTGTAAACGGACCGTGGGAACTTGTATTTGTCTTCACTGTGTTTGTTCTATACTATATTCCTGTCCGTTCTTTTAGACTCAGACACCGTGCACTGTTTCGTAAATATCGTATACTCTTATGTACTAAAGCACGCGACGTAGTGTATATAGGACACGTTTCTTTTATTGTGTTCTGCAACGTTTATTTAAATGATTCATGGTTCGTAAATTATTTCGGTTTTTATTTTTTATTTTTTTTTATTTCTATTTTATTTACTTCTAACTACAGTTAAAATAACTGTGTCGTAAAATGAAATATCACCTTGTTATAACCTGTCTGTTTATAATTTAAATGTTACAAATTTAGTCAAGTTAAAAAAAATAAATGTATATCTTTTGTATATATATTTATTTTCTGATCTATTGACCGTGTCAGAGAAATTTACAGAAAGATTTTCGATTTAAAAACATTTGTTAAAATGTGTTTTGTGTAATGTATATAATGTATTACAATAAAAAAAAATCTTGTCAATGCATGAATTGTTGTAAATCGAAATAGTAATGTTTCTTTTGAATCAGTTGGACAATTTTTATGTCTTGTTATTTGCGTAGAGATTAATAACTTTGTTCTGTTTGTATTCAGTGTCTTGCATTTTAACATTTAATCTAATGTACAAATATGCTTATTGTATATAATGTATATGCGTTTATACACTAAGAAATAGGCGCGCCTCCGGCCCGCCAAGAAAATTTTACATGGTTTATGTCTCATTATACATAATTTTATTAAATGTTTTTGCTAATCGTAACTAAACACCGTTCATGAATTTAGCGTACTAACAACAATAAAATTTTTACGACGAAAATCCTGAACATTTTTAGCTGTTCCTTGAATTATGATTTTTTAACACAGCTCTAACCACAGTGTTTTCCTTTTTTATCCCTAAAACACAAATATAATTTTAGATAAATTGTGTCCGTATCAAGAACTATAAATCATTCGAACAAATCAATCATTCGTGCGCAGCCGCTGCCGCACCACCGTGGTCCGCTCTGCGCCAATAGCAGCTAAAATAAAAATGTGAGCACATAAAACAGAGACACAAACAAATCCACGCACCGTAATTTTTTATGAGAAAGATGGTGTATATATATATATATATATATATACATAAGATTAAATATTCATTCAAAGGAGCAGACAGAGTTCAAAAGCGGTCTCAGTACAATTGATCACATTCAGATTGTTCGGCAAGTCATGGAATGACACGACGAGTATACATACTCCTACGGTATGGCTTTTATTGACTACGAAAAGCCATTTGATTTGGTAACCACCAAAGCCATAATAACTGCACTACTTAACCAGAGTGTAAAAACAGTACTTAAACTTGCTACAGTCGATTACGAAGAAGCAAAAACTACTATTTATGTCAACGAACATAAAATAAAAATAAATGTATAGGGTGTAGGACAAGGCGATACCATACATATCACCCGTACTCTTATTAGGCTACCTGGAGGAAATACATAGAATCCTGGAAAGGTAAGAGCATACGAATAAATGGCGCCTATCTAAACTACCTGAGATTCTCAGATGGTATAGTACTCTTCTCACAAGAACTAGAACTACAAAGACACATACGGGAACTGCTGGTAAACTCTATGATTTAAGGATAAACCTTAAAAAGATCCAGGTCATGTTCAAGAAGTTTGCCAAAAAAAAAAAGATCTCTGGAGAAGAACTCGAACATGTAGGTCATTACATATATCTTGGCCAACGGATGTCAACTGAAGGCGATACAATCAAAGAAGTTGTACGAGCTAAACTTGGGTGGTAGTCCAATTAAAGAAGATAATATCAGTTAAAGCAGATTTGTTACCTAAAAAGCTTATATAAATAGGGCAAACAATTTTTTTCAAAAAAATTAATTCCCACCTGTTAAAATTGAAATGTGGTTTTTGTTCTTTTGTTTTATCTCCTTTTGGTTTAAATATTTCCAAATATTTATTAAAAGTTTATACTTCATATATAAAGCTATCCAGAAATGTCTACAGTTTTTTTAAATTATAGACCTAGGATCTAAATGCAGAAAAGGTTTTTGAAAATCTTTTTTTATTTTATTTTAGCCTTTATTGAAAGAAGTTTTAGATTTAGAGAAAACCACTCAAATAAATTTGTTACTGGCGAAGTGGGAAAGATTTTTCAGTAAGTTGACTGGCGTAGCTGGAAATGTCAAGCAGTACTTTACTAGATTTTTTATATAATTTTTATTCTGTACAAAAAAGTTATGTTGATACATAGCTTTATATTTTTACTCTAAGAAGAGTTACGTACAAAAATTGTTTAGTTATATGTATATTTACAAAAAAAATCCACTTATATCCACTTGATTGATGCGATAAAAATAATTTTTTTATAGGTCATATGTCCTTTTATCTATAAAACTATTTTATTATTTAAAAATTATTTACTATTCAGTTGCATACAGAATATGTTTGATTTACAATAGCTATTTAAATGTGTAATCTGTACTACGGTCTGTTATCTATATTTAGAGATAACATAATTTTTTATTTTATTATTATTATTTAAAGAATACTGTTTTGCTTATTATGTAATTTTAGATAAGTAAGCAGAATTTCATCCTTTAATATCCTATAATTTTCGAATAGTAAGGTATTAAAAATTTTGAACCATTCTTTTAAACCCATCGGATTGGTCTACTGGTGAACGCGTCTTCCCAAATCAGCTGATTTGGAAGTTGAGAGTTCCAGTGTTCTAGTGTAGGAAAATCAGCTATTTTTACACGGATTTGAATACTAGATCGTGGATACCATTGTTCTTTGGTGGTTGGGCTTCAATTAACCACACATCTCAGGAATGGTCGTACTGAGAATACAAGACTACACTTCATTTACACTAATATATATCATCCTCTGAAGTATTATCTTAAAAGTAATTACCGGAGGCCAAACAGGAAAAAGAAAGGAGTGGAACATTCTTTTACCCGTTATTATAAGGCGAATTTTAAGCCTTGCGTTGTGTATATATATATAACTATTATAAACTGTATTATTATTATAAAATACAATTAATAGAGAGAGAGTGAGAGAGAGAGAGAGAGAGATTGCATTAATATTGTTATATATTATATTTTTATATATTACTTAGTATAACAGATTTTAATTTTTATAACTTCATTCTAGTCAAGTTAGATAAAAGACACAAAAATGGTTCATTTTGTTCATTTAAAAAAAAGCTAGTGAAGTACGGTATTTCTTGACTTTCCCGTCTACGCTGGTCAAATCATAATTACCAAACTATTACAATTAATATTTATAATATTGTTATATTATAATAATTTTATTATTATTGTTATTATTATATATAAATTATGACCCCCACCGTGCTGGTGTAGTAGTGAACTCGCCATTGCAAATTTTCGAAGTCGAGAGTTTGAGATTCAAATTTTGTACGGATTTGAATATTAGATCGTGGATTCCGGTGTGCTTTGTTGGTTGGGTCTCAATTAACCATACATCTCAGGAACGGTTGACCTGAGACTGTACAAGATTACACTTCATTTATATTCATACATATCATCCTCATTCATTCTCATCTGAAGTAATAGCTTACGTTGGTTCCGGTGGCTGAATAGAAAATTAGAGATTGTATATAAATTATGAACTTTACTGATGAATTTATTATTATTATAAACTCATCAGCAAAGATATATCAGAATTGCTATAGATCTGTTAATTCCGCTTTACGGTAAAATATATGAAATATTTTTAATCCAGTTTATTTTGAGAGATTCTAAAATAAAATGATTCTTCTGGAATTTCATCATATTTTTTTAACCTATATATTAAATTATTTAATGATGATATCATGATTTTCGTTATTACAAAGAAAAGTACTTAAATCGCAGGTGATATCCAACTCAAAACGGTAAATGTATTTAAAGAAATAATGCGTTATTACATTTATTATCAAATTATCTTAAATTAACAGGTGAATTATTTCATATAATAACACTTTATTATATGAAGTAATAAAATTAAACTCTTTTACAGAACCTTAACGTTATATTTTAAGTATACTGAGAAGTAGAAAAAATAGTTTTTAATTTAAAATCAAGAACTATTTGTTCAACTGTTTGTTAGAAATTATTTGTATTTACAATTAAGAAACGTTTAATTGATTTTCTAGTTATTAGTTATTAATTAATTTTACTGGATAAATTCGATATATTTTTGTCTTTATCGTTTACAGTTTAGTTTAATTATTCAGTGTGGATAACGAGTTGACCTACAACAACCAGTTTTTTCTCATACAAACGTAGAATAAAATAATACCCGTACGAACATCTGATTATATAATTAAAAATTGTAAATTTTTGCTCGTTCAATATTACAGTTCGCTTTAAGTTATCTGTCCACGTTACCGTTGGTTTTATATCTGTGCGTACCTTATATTTCTCACTTACTATTCCCAGTTATTATTCATTTCCACTGTCTACTTGTATGTCTGGCTCTCTCTCTCTCTCTCTCTCTCTCTCTCTCTCTCTCTCTCTCTCTCTCTCTCTCTCTCTCTCTCTCTCTCTCTCTCTCTCTCTCTCTCTCTCTCTCTCTCTCTCTCTCTCTCTCTCTCTCTCTCTCTCTCTCTCTCTCTCTCTCTCTCTCTCTCTGTGTGTGTGTGTGTGTGTGTGTGTGTGTGTGTGTGTGTGTGTGTGTGTGTGTGTGTGTGTGTGAAGATGATTAGTATTATTTTTTATTCTCACAGTTAAGCCGTATTTCAGCTTATTACGTTTTATAGAATTATATTTTAAACGAGTTCGTTCACCTTTTTTTATAATTATATATATATTTTTTTTTTTCAATAGATTTATCTTTTTATTTATGAATATTCCTGTAAGCCATAATAATTATTCTCTTACATTCATAATTTAACATGAATTTATCTATCTATGCTTATCAAACGGCGTTATTGATTATACTAAGTGAGCAACATAAAACCGAACCCGTAACGTAACCGCTGCAGAATCTGTAGGTTATGTTAGAATGAAATTTTATGAATGATACGGATAAATTAAATAAGAAAACATAAAATGTAACGTTGAATTTATTTACTTTATTGTTACAAAAGATGTTCAAAATGACCAACATGAGCATCGATGCACTTTTGTACTCGACTGATCATATTGATATTCGTCTGACGCAAAACGTTGTTGTCAATTGCGTTGATTTCTTGTTGAATGTTCACCTTCAGTTCATCAATATTTTGAGGTTTAGATGCATAAACTCTCTCCTTTAAGTAGCCTCAAAGGAAAAAATCACAAGTAGACAATTCTGCAGAACGTGGAGGCCACCGCCCTCTGCTGATAGCTCGTTCATTCTTGAAAGCTGCATGAACGCGATTCAGTGAAACGTTTGATGTGTGACATGTTGCTCCGTCATTTTGGAAGAAGCTGTATTATTTTTCATTATCAGTTAACCGCGTATAGAATTTTTCGAAAATTGTTAGGTAAACATGTGTATTGACAATCCGATCAAAAAATATTGGTCCCACCATACGATTACCGGAAACGGCACACCTAACACCAATTTTCTCATCGTGAAGTGGACGCTCGTATATCTCGTGAGGATTCCTCACCATATATATATATATACACACACAGACAGAGAGAGAATGCAGAAATATTTTGATTGGTTATTAAATAACTAATAACATTGAATAAATCCAGCGCTATACTTCTTATGTGTGTGTGTGTGTCAAATAAAAGTAGGTGGTATAATTTCTAAAAGTATGATTTCTATTTGTCAATAAACAATTTATCATAAAGTCAGACAGCTTTGCTCATTGCAACAATTCAAGCAGCTATAGTAAAGGTTTGAAGTTAGATAATCTATTATTATAATTCGATCGTTTATTGACCAATCGCATGTCAAAATCTGTTTCATATTGTAATGTTCTTTGATTATATTTAACTTTTTTTTATGAAGAATTTAAACGCCTTATTTTTTAAATAAAATCATTGCATGAAAGAAAATAATTTTAATATACTGTTGTTAAGAATTTCTTAATTTTTCTTTTCTTTGTACATTATTAGCAGTTTTACTTTCCTGACATCATAGCTATAGAATAGATTGTAAGAAGTAAAGTATGGTAATCAGTTAACAAAAGGTAGTGTACGTGTTTTTTTCATTTCTCGAAGTTTCATGACTCTTTCTTTTGTTTTTTTCCTGTTTAGCCTCCGGTAATTACCGTTCAGATAATACTTAAGATGATAAATGAGGATGATATGTATGAGTGTAAATGAAGTGTAGTCTTGTACAGTCTCAGTTCGACCATTCCTGAGATGTTTGGTTAATTGAAACCGAACCAAAATAGAACCCAGTATCCACGATCTGGTATCCAAATCCGTGTAAATATAACTGATTTTACTAGGACTTGAACGCTTGAACTCTGACTTCCAAATCAGCTGATTTAGGTAGATGCGTTCACCACTAGACAAACTCGGTGGGTCGACGTTTCATGAGCCAGGGACTCCGAAAATAACAAAAACAAAATCGTATTTACGTGTGTTGGTAACCTGTTTGATGCTTAATAATATTTTACTGGATAAACCGATTTTGATGAAATTTGACAGAGACTTGTGCATATAGGGTAATCTGTTCGTCAACGTTTTTGTCAATATCTCCAGATGGTGGATGAGATAATTTGTTTGGGGTCAATTTTCTCCAAATTTTGCAAACACAATCCCATTTTATATTCAGCTCAGTAATTGTGTACATAATTACTTTATTAAAAAATACTTTGCCCCAAAATTCCCCTTTTCTCAGAAAATAGAAAAAAGCTACCCTTTATTTTTTCAAATTTTTTAATCTAATTTGTTTTATGTCTTCCTAGGCATAGTAGTAGTGCAAGTGAATCCAAAAAAATACTTTAAGAGCAATATTGTGAGGAGGGAGCCAATGAAAGTTTAAAAATATCGATTTTAATTTTTAAACCTTTTTCATGTATCATTATTTTTCCACCATTTAAGAATATACAAGGTGAGCAACATAAAACCGAACCCATGATGAAACCACTATCCAACACTATGAAAGACTGTCACACAACTAACGCGACTAGTGGATGTATATGTTACTACTGATTGTTTCTGCCATTTGTCAGATGGTTACGTTTCAGTGTAGTATACGTTTTGTTGCAGTCCAGTATTGTGAGTGCGGTTTTGTTTGTGTAAATTACCTTATTCAATCCAGGAGAGGATATCAAGATATCCTATATTCGTTGTGGATCGTTTGAAGAATCACATCAAGTATTCGTAGAAACATTTCCGAATGCCTGTATCCCAACGAAGAGTAACATACACGATTTAGTTAAAAATTGGCGTACAACAGATTCAAATGGAAAATGGAAATAGGTAAAACGAAATAGCAACCTTTCATTAGGACTCCACAAGCCATTACCGATGTTGAAAAGAAAATTACCAAAAAAATCACAACGCAGTTATCCCAACAATCTGGTGTTAAATTCTTCATGAATTAAAATTGAAACCACACCGCGTTACAACTGTGCAACAATTGAAGGAAACAGATAATGAGTTGTCAGCTGAGGACGGTGGCCTCCACGTTTAAATTGAGTTTCATGTTTTTCTTATTTAATTTATTCGTATCATTCATAAAATTTCTTTCCCACATAACCTACCGATTCTGCGGCGGTTACGTTATGAGTTCGGTTTTATGTTGCTCAGTCTGTATAACAATTGTCAGGAAAGTATAACAACTTTGTTGTCAACTTCTTTTATGTTTTATGCTATTAAAAATCATGAGATTTTTGTCATTATTATCAATAAAGAATTGCGTTCGTAATCATTTTTTTTTGTTTGTCAACTAATCACTAAAATAGTAGTTATCAGAGTTTTGTGTTAGTTTATTTGTGAATTACACACTATCAGCGTAATTAAAAACAAAATATTAACTATTAAAATTTTAGATTATTTAAATCAAATTAAGTCTTGTAATTTTTTATATTTTTAAAATAATCCCGGTATTTTTTTAACCATCACACTTCATTTTATATATAAGCATTTTTATTAAAAATTAGTAAACTATGATTTAAACTATCGTAATTTCTAATTAGACTAGTTCTAAGAGTTTTAAATAATTGTTAATCATATGTTCTTGTTTAAATATTTATATCTTCCTTTTATTATATACAAATAGAACAAGGAAATGTGTTAGAAATACCCCGTAAATATCTTTATTTTCTTTTAAATCACTGAGTCATAGGTTTTTTTTTATGTATAAATAGCTGATTATTGTGGATTAATATTGATTCATCAGTTGTCGAAATTAATGGTGCAACAATTTTTATACGCTTAATATAAATGTCGTATTTTAAAATTGAAAGAGGAAAATATTCCTATAGAGATAACACTAGGAAAATTTTTTCTTCAAATTATTATTTAACTGAAAGAAATACTAGGAAAAAAGCTGACAACAAATTTGTTATACTTTCCTGGTAGGTATTGATTATTTATTCTAATATGATGGAAAAAAATTACCTTGGATATATTTTTTAGGGTGAAGGTAGTTTATGATGAATTTTTATTATATTGTAAAATTAAATTAAATTATTGTAAAAAAAAAAAATAAAAAAAATTATCGTGGTTTTTCTGCTCCCCTCCTCCAAAATCACTTTCCAAATTTTTTTATATTTTTCTACGTTTACTATGTTAAGTGGAAGAAACTAACAAAAATTCTACTAAAAAATATACAACCAATTAAAGATTACGTAAGATTTCTTTTGTGGTTTTTGGAGAGGGAGGTTGAATTATGAAAAAATTTTATTGTGATATTATTTTTATTTAAGTTTAAATAATAAACTTCCAGTAATAGTAAATATTTATATAAACCAAAAAAGTTTTAAAACATTCAAAAAATCGAAATTTTGTTCTTTCATTGGCTCTTCCACCGTAGTATTGCCTCAAAAGTATTTTTTTTAGGTCACTTGCACTACTGCTATAGCTAGGAAGACATAAACAATGGGACTGAAAAGTTCCCGAACTAAATTTCTGTAGTTGATACAAGTAGCCACGAGCGACATTCCCATCGATGTACTACTTTTTAATGAACTCAAAACAAAACACATCTCATCGAGTCTTAAGTAAGACTGAAAGGACCTAACTAAACAGAGGAATTGAAAACTACCTACCCGTAGAAGGTAAAAGTGAGTTCAACACAAAACATAAAAATATTACACGGAACAATAATAACTCAGTAACATTGAAACAAAACAAAGGAAAAAAACAAAACATCAACAAAAGTAGAATAAAAGTGAAATCCAAGTTGAGCTCTCCTCAGCAATCCCCTTTCCTTTGCTAAGTGCACTATAAAACTCTCCACTATTGCCCATTCTGCTCTGTCAGACTACCAAGGAACTATATCGTACGATGTCTGACGAGTGTGTACAAAATCTCATCACGTTTCGTCACTCCAGTCTCGAGTTATATTCGGCCGCCTACGTTGTGTTCATGTAAGCTCGTATGAGTTTGCGACATGGAACAGAGAAGCGCGATAAAATTTTGTGTTCGACTTCAACTTTTCCATTTTATTATTTCCAACGACGAACTCGTTGGAAATAATCGTCTCGTTGTAAATGATGATACACCGAAGAACGTTTAGATACAGAAAGAATAATACGATTTTCTGTCTATTTTTCGTCTGTTTTGCTTCAATAAAAACTGATTTTTAAAAGTTTTTATTTTTTTAATTTTTTGTTGGTTGTATTTACATTATTTTTCTCAAAATTAAATTCTTTACAAGTTTTATCCCTAAATCTTCCGCATTTATTTTCATTTAACAAAGCTGTTGTATTAAATACGTAAAAAACTTGTTTTTCGACTCAGAATTTTGTGTTTATTTTAAGATATCTTAAAAACTACTGGAGTTACAGTTCTGGGACTTGTTTTATCCTATTTTACAGATTAAATTACATAAGAGATCTTCAACTTTACTCCTTAATTTCGGTCCCAAAAAATCAGTAGGATTTCATTTTATTACAAGAGCTGAAATCCAAGTTATATCTTTCGCTAGCCGTAACTCGAAAACAACGCGTTTCCAGACATATGTTTATATAAATTTTTTCATTATTTTCACCAGTAAAACGTCTTGAAAGTTTGTTAGTGGGACACTGTATGTACGAGCTAATTTTGGTCACTGTACATCTACTGTATTGTATTTTTAAATAGAATCGTACCTTCAGTCCATATAACTTCATTTAAGCATGCTTATTTAGCTTCTTCATATTTTATCATGTAACGGCAAAATGACGGATAAAATAACTGATTTTTTTATATATTTTTTTTTTTTATTAAATATTTAAAGCAAGAAATTGTTGTGGCGTGGTGTGTCAAGAAATAGAAAGAATTTTGATACCAGAATGTCGTTCAGAGTAATATTGTGTAACGTTGCACTACTGAAGAAGGCGTATTTAAATTTGAAATTATACAGTAATACGTTACGGTTATCCAATACTTCAAATTAAGACTGACTTAGTAAACGTTTTTATTTGCTGCTTAGTCTTCAGATGTCGGAACGTGATGACACGTATATGAAAACCTGTCTTAAAAGATAATTCATTATATTTAAAAAAAAAAGAAATGAAAAAAACCGTGTAATAGTCACAAGTCTATTGCAAGACACTGATAGAGAGGTTATTTGTCGGTGTAGCTTTCTGTACTGCAAGTTATGAACTTTTGAATGTTATTGTTAACATTTTTGGGCAAAAGATTCATTTATAAATTTAACATAATTTGTCAAAAGTTGAGAAATTTTGAACCTGTGAAATTATTATTTTCATTATTATTAAATTCACATTTTTTTCAATTTCTTAATTCTATTTTAAATAAAAATGTAGATAGAATTCGGAGATTGCTTTCTCTAAAAAGAGACTTGAAGACTTCTCTACCGAGCATCAGTTAGGTGTATGGTGTATAGCAGCAATCTGTAACTTATTTCGTATTTTTAATTTTTCCCTGTAGATTCATATAACGTTAAGAAAAATTTTTATCATAATTTTTAAATTTTACTTTTACATTAAGCACGTTTACAAAACTCTTCCAACCGATTCTTTGAAGTTTATGAAAATATTTCGTATATCGAAATTTTGCCTGAAACATTCTGTGATGTAAATAATAATTACAGTAGGTAATAAATACCTTCTTATATTTATGGATTATGTAATTTTCTTTCAGAAAGCTTTCACTTAAATTTAATGTGGACACCACATGACTTCCTTGTACGCCTATTAAATTACATATATTTCCATTTTTTTAAAATTAAAAATACATAAAATTTTATTTCATTAATAACTTCTGATATTTTTTCATTTTTATTTTGTTATTGAATTATTATTTATTGTAAAACTTTTTATACTTAAATTAATAAATCAATATATTTAAATTAAAAAAAAATAAAAAAAAGTTAAAAAAAAGGAGATGAAGTCTGATTCGAACCGATGAGCCTCTTCCCTTTCTAAGATTCAAATATTTCATTAATTAAAATTTAATTTCATATTGTTGAAAAGCTCTCAATGAGGACTTATTACTACAGTTAAGTTCAAAATCCAAATTGTTTTGGATTTTTTGGATACTTTTGGTTCAGTCGATTGCAATCAAAAAGGGAAATTCACAGCTAGATGTTACAACATTCCTTAATCCAAAATTTCAACATCCTACAGTTAATCGTTTTTGAGTTATGCGAGAACATTCTTACGTACGTACATACATACATACGTACTTACAGACGTCATGCCAAAACTAGTCAAAATGGATATTTCCGTTGAAATCTGAAAACCGAGATTTTTCGCGATCACAGTATTTCGTACAAGGAAGTAAAAAATGAAATGATGAAAATAAAACTTCGAACACATAAATAATTTATATGGGTGGATTTGTGAAACTTCTTCTTTTTCAAGTCTATTAAAAAGGAGTCTGAGTAACATTTAATCTTAAATCACAATAAAAATATTTCTTTTATTTAAAAGCGTTTTAATTTTTTTGCATTTTAGCCCAACGGACTAGTCTAGTAATTAAACTTGTCGTCACAAATCAATTGTTTAGCAGCTGATTTTCGAAATTGAACGTTCTGATGTTCAAATCCTAGAAAAGGTTAGTGGCTTTTATACGTATTTGAATACTAGACAGTGGATACCGGTGTGCTTTGGTGTTCAATTAACCACGTGTCTCACGAACGGTCGGCCTGAGTTTGTACAAAACTACACCTCGTTAACATATCATACATATCATCCTCATCTCTATGGGCCGTCGAGGGTTGCTTATTGTTCACAGTTGAACAGATTGCAATGACCAAATTAAGAAAATAAGTCATGTATGAATTCTGCTGACTAAGTTGTTGGTAACACAATTACGAATAGAAGTGTATTTGATAAGAAAGTTAACAATAAAAGAAAATAGTGACGAAATGTGATTCGGTTGTTAAAATCGGCATTACGGAATAGTACTGAAACAAAAGTTACAAACTGGAAGACTTTTGGGATAGTAATTGAAAACATATTCACCTAGGATCCGAGGTATAGGAAAGGGAATACTTAAAGAATTGATTGCTACTGGAGTCGTAGGTTCCTCACGAATGGACGGAATGAGTTCTTTCCAGATAAGTATGAAGGTAAAAGTGAATTGTTTTCTTTAAGATACATAACTATAAAACAAGTTGATTGTTATAGATATATATGTAGAAAGCCAGATGAAAGGCTGGTAATTCCATTGTTGCGTGTTTTCGGTTCAAGAAGGATTTTGAGAGATAATACACGTAAAAATTCTTAAAAATATAATTTATCTTCTCTTAAAAATAATTTATAATGTAAAAAATAAGTTAATTATAAATAGCAAAATACAAAACGGTCTACAGTAAATCTTATAGCTAACACAAAATTAACAATAGATTGTAATAGCAAGATAACAATCACACAATCAACAATTCACATTATACAATTATTATTTTATTTTAATGTTTACATAAGGAAACTAGCTCGCCTTTCTATCAATGAATAATGACGAACTCACCGAACAGCTTCTCGTACTTACTCCAAAAATGGAATACTTGTGATGCACACTTCCCTCATATGTTACTCCGCACTCGCTCCGAATGCTTCAGGTATCGCACACTGAACTGAAACAATAGTTCGGAACAAAACGAAGGTTATGGAAGGGATATTTTATCCCTCTATTAATCGCAGAGCCTTGGATATTGTTCTTTTGCTACTAACTTTCTTATTATCGGGCGGGCATATTTTTGTTTTTGTTTTTTTCTTAGATGGACGGGTCGCAAATCAGCTGATTTCGAAGTCGAGAGTTCTAAGATTCGCATCCTAGAAATGTCAGTTACATTTACACGCATTTGAATATTAGATCGTGGATACCGGTGTTCTTTGGTGGTTGGGTTTCAATTAACCACACATCTCAGGAATCGTCGATCTGAGACTGTACAATACTACAGTTCATTTACATTCATACATACCATCCTCTGAATACTTTACGATTGTTCCGAAAGCTAAACAGAAAAAGAAAGAAAGTTCGGGATTGCGTTCCAGTTCTTTGTAGATTGGGTTTTGATATATTTTTAACTTGGGTTATTCCTTGGGTAATAAGCGTCTAATCCTTAACTATATTTGAGTCTTTCTCCCGGCGCGATTCTCCTTCAATCCGTTCACTGAAGGCCTTTCGGTCTAGCAGGAATAACCCACCGCGTTGGTATAGTGGTAAACGCATCTTCCCAAATCAGCTGATTTGGAAGTCGAGAGTTCCAGCGTTCAAGTCATAGTAAAGTCAGTTATTTTTACACGGATTTGAATACTACATCGTGGATACCGTTGTTCTTTGGTGGTTGGGTTTCAATTAACCACACATCTCAGGAATGGTCGAACTGAGACTATACAAGACTACACTTCATATACAATCATACATATCATTTTCATCCATCCTCTGAAGTATTATCTGAACGGTAATTACCGGAGCCTAAACAGGAAAAAGAAAGGTTCTAGCAGGAATGCGCCTGATGGGACCCTACGTTTTGGAGGGTGCAATGGTAACCCTTTGCGGAGGGAGTTACATGTGCTGTCGTAAGCTAGTTTTCTGGTCCTCGGCAGTATTTATACTCACTGGCCTAGAGCCCTTAAATTAGCCGACCTACTCCTTTGTTCATTCAAGGGTAATTATTGTTATTTTCCGCATCTTCTACAATTTTTTAGAAATCTAGAAGGAGTTTTTTTATGTTTCTTCTACATTTGTTTTTTTTTTTTTACTTTCTCTCTTTCTTCGTCTGGAAGCTTCTCTAATCGTTACATTATTAAATTGTTGTATAAATCATCAGGTAGAAGTAAAAAAGGGAGATTCAGAAAAATATGATAGCAAGATATTTAAGAATGAATCGAAATTCGGGGTCTGCTGGGAATTAGTTGGTTTCAAAAAAACTATGGAGACTAAAAAGCGATGAAAGACCGATGCTGCAAAAAAATGTTGCCAAAAATGACTTGTATGAAACGCAAAATTTAGATACTTTTACGTTATGCAGATAACTTAATTTTTGTTATAGATTTAATACAATTACTACCAGAATTGTAGTTAGCACAGTAAAACATCTTTTAGCTTTATTGCGTTTCTTGAATTTTGTCTGTGTGATGTGTTTGTGTTTTGGTTGTTCCTTGATCTGTTGGCGTTTGTGTGCGTGGTTGTTGATTTTTTTTGGCTTAATTTGTTATCTGTATATTACTTTTGTGTTGTGTGCGTGTTTGTTTGAGTATTCCCTTTTGAGCTTACGGTGATTGATTGTGTGTGTGGGCGTTTCCCCCCTTCCTGAAGTATTGCCACAAAAGCGGTTTCCAGGAGGAGTAGTTAGCTAAGGGTGGAGGTTTAGTCGGTAATGCGCAGGAACATCCTGCGCTTAATAACATCCTGCGGAACGTGTTAGCGAATCCGACACTGCCTTGGCGCCCGTAAATGATGTTCCTTCACCTGTTACAGTAATTTATTACTAGTTTTACAAGATTACGTACGTATCTGATGAATGTAATTGAAATATAGATCAATCACGCGGTACTTAATTATTATTGATAAGTAAAAAAGTTATTTAATGATATGACGTATTATACTGATAATATTAACCTGACATTATTTGTTTTATTAAATTAAATTTTTATTGTGCGTTTACTTCTGTTAACTTATTAATATTGTATATTAGTGGAAGTAGACTTGTTCTATAGCGGAACTAATATAAGGGAAGGAAATAAGAAAAATGAAATGGTATAATCAGAACATTGCCTTGAACACAATGATGAATTTTACAAGGCCTGTATTGTATGAATTTGTTATTAATATGTCGGTGGCACGAGCTCGGCTCACGTCTTCCTAAACGACAATTGAGTAGGCCTTCCATTATGCGTGTGTTGTGTGAATGCGTGCTTTGACGGTTATATACATATATACACACTCACACGCATACACATTCATATGTGTACAGTTTTGTAGTTGTCACGAGCGCAGCTGTGACGAGTATTTTTTGCTTGCAATGGATAAACAGGTATTGACTAACTGGCTTTAACGTGTGCCCAGGTAGATTTTTTCAAACATGCACCCTTTTTGAATTTGAATAGAGATGCTTTATAATAATAGTGACAGACTAACATCTATTTATGGTGATGTTTAGATTTTAAGTTCAACAACCTGTATTATTTATTTGCTATTAATTATTAACAGGTTGTCAACCCTGTTTTCCTAGCGACTCTTCTGCTGCTTTATTTATTATTCCTTTTTTTTAGTACTCATTATTGAAAAATTACTTTACCTTTATTATAATTTTATTCTTTATTTAAGTAAAGATTTATTTAATAATAACATTTACAATGTACACACTAAAAAGATTTAATGAATTCAATTTTGACACTTATCTTGACTTCTAATATAAGTACGTTTACTCAAATAAATTAGATTGTTATTCTTTCTTGAATATATTTTGCAATACCATTAGTACTAATCATTTTCAGTTTTAATTACTCAGATAGCCACAAGATTTTTACAGTGATGTCAATTCACCCACCGGTTGGTCTAGTGGTGAAAGCGTCTTCCCAAATCAGCTGATTTTGGATGTCGAGACTTCCATCGTTCAAGTCCTAGTAAAGGCAGTTACTTTTATGCGGTTTGAATACTAGATCGTGGATACCGGGATTCTTTGGTGGTTAGGTTTGAATTAACCACACATCTCGGAAATGGTCAAACTGAGAGTATACAAGACTATAATTAGACTTAATTAGTCATACATATCATCCTTATTCATCCTCTGATTTAACACCTGAACGGTAATTTCCGGAGGCTAAACAGGAAAAAGAAAGTGATGTCAATTCATTAAAAAAAATAATATAAAATTCATTGATTTATTTTCAACAAATAAAAACTTCGATCAACGAGGTCAACAACATATCAATTATTCATCCTTCGGCAAATTTTTAGCAAATTCTGTAAGTTTGATAGGTGTATTGTTTTTTTTTACCGAATTAGTAAGGCGTATAATAGTATATACATGAAAAAATATGTAATTAATAGAAGGGATAGGAATAGTTAGAATGCGTTTACGTTTTATGAGAATAAATGTAGAAAAATTAAAATAGAAGCAAAATGGTAGAGTCTCGGCCTTCATCCGGAGGTCTCCAGTTCGAATTTCGGTCAGGCATGGCATTTTTTCGCACGCTACAAAATTCCATTTCTATATCCCACGCAGAAGCTTGTGTAGTGGTAACACCAAGCCCTCTCTTTTTCTGTTTAGCCTCCGAAACCACCGTAAGGTATTACTTCAAAGGATGAGTGAGTCTACTATGTATTTGAACCTCGCTCTTTTCATTTATCATTATTTTTCAACTATATAAGAATAAATAACCAATGGCAGGAAATTATTACAATTTTTTTACATTTTTATTGTAACACTTATACAGGAGCGAGGTTCA
Source organism: Lycorma delicatula (assembly GCF_047948215.1). Lineage (NCBI taxonomy): Eukaryota > Metazoa > Arthropoda > Insecta > Hemiptera > Fulgoridae > Lycorma > Lycorma delicatula. Next base: position 76,687,064 of record NC_134461.1, on the reverse strand, counting down.
AATACATTAAGTATGTTACAAAAAAAAAATTTGATAGAATTGTTATAATTTTCTGGCATTGGTTATTTATTATTATATAGTTGAAAAATAATGATAAATGAAAAAATTGCCTAAAATGATTCCTTTTTTCGGATGGGGGTAATTTATGATAAAGTTTTATTGTAAAATTATCATTATATGTTTAAATAAATGAAAAACCTTATAAATTCAAAAAATCGGTATTTTTTATTATATTCTTTTCTCTTTCCACCTCCAAAATAACGCCGGGGTTTGATAGAAAATTAATTTTAATTTTTCTACATTTACTATGTTAAATGGAAGAAACTAAAAAAAAACTATTTCACTGAAAAATCTGTAACCAATAAAAAATGTCATAAGATTTGCGTGTGGAGGTGAATTATAATGAAATTTTATTGTAATATTATTACTAAAAGTTAGTGTTTAATTTTTAACATTGTTAACAATTTAAATAAACCCAAAAAAATTTTTTAAATCCTAATTTTTAAACTTTGATCGGCTCTCCCACCCTCAATATTGCCCCCAAAATATTTTTTTTTGGAGGTTACTTGTACTACTATTATGCCTAGCAAGACATTTTGAAAAAAATCGGATAAAAATATATGCAGCAAATAATAAGGTAGCTTTTTTAATTTTGAGGGATTTTTTTTTAAATGGTAAGATAAACATGCATGCTATCCTGAGTTTAATATATTTGAGTTGTTTGTCAAATTTTGAAAAAAATTATCCGCAAATAAACACCCACCCACCCGAGATATTGATACTAAATTTTTAGTAACAGGTTGTCCCATACACGAGTCTGCACAAACTTGCGAGTCTGTACAAATTTTTATGAAATTCGGTTAATCCAGTCAAAAGTTATTAAGCTTCAAACACGTCAACATACTTATATATATACGTAAATACGTTCGAAGATTCCCTCCCATCAACCTAAATTCCAATCGCAAGCTTACGAGTTTGTCGCGTAGATTCAATGGACGATCGTTGTCGTCGGTCAATTGTATTTCGAATTCGCCGACAGAACGCTCGGTGACCGGTAAATATGTCGGGTTCCACGGCATCTCTTCGATCATATGGTCGGGATCTGGTAGACTTCGACTTGGCGACCTCAGCTAGTTTGTCAACTGACTAGTCGAAGTCTCTCTCCGCCCACCACACGCATAGACGTGCCGAATGGAATAAGTATTTTACAGGGTCCAACATAATTTAGCATACAGTGAAGAAAACAACATCGATCACTGCGGAATAATTTTTATACTAAATTACAAGTATTCAAGTACAACGTGTGCGAATCAGACTTTAATGTTGGTTGACAAATGAAGTCGAAGAAATTGTTTGAAGAAAAAATTATCTTGGCTCCAGTAGGTCGTAGAGAAAAACCTTTTTTTAAGATTCGTAGATAAATAGTAGCTACTGATTGGCAATAATGCCATTTCGATGGAATTAACATAGAACATAGTTTTTCGAGCAGAAAAAAGTTGATGTTTTGGTCGATTTTTTCAATATTTTTAATTGTTTTGCAATACGCGTACTATTTGCACAGTTAGTACAGCTCTTTAAAAAGTTCTGGATGGGTCACGTAGGTACATTACAGTACCAGTTATTCGAATTTTAAGGAAACGTCTTTTTTTCGAAAAACTCGATTTTTGCAAATTGAATATTTTGCAAAAGTCAGAAAAGGTACTTATTTTACTCGCCAAGGACTACATATTCTGGAAGTGGAAGTTTCGTCAAAAAATCTTTTTTCATTTTAAAGATATTAATAATTGAAGAAAACGTTCTTTTTAGCGGTGTTTTGACAATAATTAATCTATTTGTTGATCAAGTGATATCAGGCAGGGCTTAAACGTTTTGTTCAAAAGGTTTAAACTTAAATTTAAACCCTTTTTTTTTGTGAAACGTCTAGGTTTTCTTTAAAACAAAAAAAAATGTTTTTTGCCAACTTTGAACGCCATTTTGGAAATGATCCGGAAAAATGAGAGGATGGAAAAGTAGTTCATTCAATTCTACGGAATTTTGCATATATTTTACATATCTTACCTAAAGGAAGTTAATTTTGGCATGTAAAAATCTAATTTGATTGACCTATTAGGACTGTAGGGTTTTCTTTCTGTCTTTTAACGACACGAAGCCGCTTACTTCTTTCAGTTTTATTTGAATATGTATAGTTATATCGTCAAACTCGTAACAGCCGGTAGATATCTCTATGGTATGTTTTTTCTTTACATTGCCTTGCATTTCAACCCCTTTCGGCAACGCAAACGTAAACCTGTTGTTTACACCCTCTTCGACGTTTGGTATGCTATTGCCCGTCATTATGTGCTGTTATCCCAATTCTCATTAGTCGACTGATAGTTGTAATTCCGGAAATAATGTTTGGGTGATTGTTGAACCGACGCCATTGAAAGATAGAGATAGACATAGCTTCCTACAATTAGAAAAAAATAAACGCAAGTGCAATAAACTTTTTCATATTTTTCCGCACAAAAACCGCAAACACAAGTAACCACAACCACGTCGTCCTTGGCTTGATGATGATTATAATTGAATTCTATATCGTTGTCGGTACCGAATATCGTACCTTCGTTCGGCGAAGGCATGTTTCCGATACTCTCGATATAATCGATTTGATCATCGCGTTTCATATAGCAAACCCAGTGAGTACCCGACCCTTTAGATAAGTTCAATTTAAGCATACCGGTTTCGGTTTTCAACGGCTTTCTCGGCAACTTGTCTCGCATGAAAACTTCTCTGAAGTGTGAGATTTTTAGGTTTTTAACGTAATCTAACAATAAGTAATCATACAACGGACGTAACGGTATGGAATAAAGAACCTTTTTTTTATTAGCGCAACCGCTACCGCGTTTCAATTTCAAACGACTGCTTTTTTTAGATATAATCTTCCGCCTGGTTTCTTTGTAGTAGTTTTATTCTTTTTTGGAGTAGCTTTTTTCTTAACTCGTCCGCCCAATTTCAGCAAGTGAAATAGATATAGTATCATATGTGCAAGTTATTACAAAGAAATACTGGAATAACAAACAAAATTGCTTGTTACTAAAATATTAAACAGCGGTTATTAGTTTTATAAACAACGGAGACAACTCACACTTACAACTGTATATTAGGGTATACAGTTGCTACTACAAATTATGTACAGTAGCGACCAGAGTTTTGGGAAAATTAGTACTTTTTAACCGGATTTGAATTTTCGAACGAAAATTGCAAATATCTCGAAAACGGTCGGTCCTAGCGCCCTGAAAAATTTGTTCGACCCGCTCAACGACGCCCCATCCGTTCCCAGTAGTACCCCTCAGATGGTTTTCAAGTGCTCCCAGGACGCCGTTCGGAAATTTGGAGGGGGGTGCAATGAGGTGCGTCGTAACATCTCGGCAATCGCTCGTCCAATTTTTACGATTTTAACGGCGTATGTATCAAAAGGTCGAGCGGTATCTATTTAACATATCGGGTACACCCATGATCGAGCGGATCTTGGTTATCCGGAAATTACATCGATTAGCTCTATGTTTTGATTGGAATCACCTACCGTAAAAGGCAGCGATCCGATACGCCCGTCGCACCGCCTGCCGATAGCGGTTCGTTCCGATCCTTCACTTTTATTGCGGTATTGATGTCGTATAACTTGGCGTCGTAGTTGACAACATAGAAGTGAGGTCATGGGTTAGGTTAAGTTACAGTGACGTATGTTACGGTAGTTGCCGGTCTCCGTGGCGCGATTGGTAGAGTCTCCGCCTTTCTCTGGAGGTTCCGGGTTCGAATCCCGGTCAGACACGGCATTTTCACACGCTACAAAAATTATCATTCATTTCACCCTCTGAAGCAATACCTAAAGGTGGTCCCGGTTTCGTTAGTTGTGATGTCACGATAATTTAATTGAAATTTAATTGTGGGGTCAAAGATCAAGGTTAGGCCAGAAGGAATATATCCTAACTACTTATAAAAACCTCTTCAACGAAGTTCAGGAACGTTGAATTTACCTAGCAAAAAAGAAGCCAAAAACCGAGTTGTATTTTTTTTTTTTGTAATTCACTGCAGAAACTCGAAGCTTGTGCGATAGAAATATGAAACGAATTTTTATAGCGTATGAAAAATATTATGCCTGACCGGGATTCGAACCCGGGTCTCCGGATGAAAAGCCGAGACGTTTCCACTAGCGCCACGGAGGCCGGCAGTGCCTATTTTTCTGTGATTACTGCTAATTTATTCAAACAATTGGCAGTTTGAAATGAAATAACTTTAAAAAAAGCGTTTTAAAACTTATTTTTTCCTATTTAACAGCTCATACATAACGTCTTTATACTTTAACGTGATCGGGTTCTTGTCTTCTTAGACAGATATATAGTTAGTAAATTGGTATCTTATTCATTCTGTTGGATAGAATAAATCGCATACAACTGTCATATTAATTAATTATACATTGAGTAATGTAATGAAATTTCTAATTTACTTTTTCAATTATGCAAAATAATATTTGCTTAATGTGTTTTTATTTGTGTTTACATAGTTTTGCTGCTTCCATTGACTTCTATTTGTTTAAAGTAAAATTAGGGCAGATAAATTGATATCATTTATGTAGGTTATTAGTACTATAGGCGTGGTGTTAAAATATTTTATTGCTAATGTTACTACCGTATAACTTGAAAAATTGTTAAGTTACAAAGAATAACTCTTTTTTTTAAAATTAATTATAAATTTATGATTAGTAGGGCATCTTCTTATCTGTATTCCTTAGCAATATACGTTATCAAGCATGTAAATATCAAGTTTGATTAAAGTACAATTTTGTTATTACTAGAGTTTAGAATTAAAAGCAAAGAAATTTATTAAAAATTTATGGAAATAAATTAATAAAAAAATTTTTTTATATACTATTCTTACTCAAAATTACATAGTTGAAGATGTATTTTCATATCAGTAATCATTTGATTTGTATTATTTACTTCTCTAATCTTCTCATTGATATACCGATCTCTTTTCATCATATCTCTTACATTCTCAGTTAGTTGTGTGTATATTCCACTCTTTGTTTTCCTTCATTACTTTTATCTTTTATCTATAGGGTTAGATTATAGCTTACCGAACCAGTTCTGATCCCTTTAATATTTGACATTTCAGAACAATTACTTGTTAACGTTTAGAAATCTCAGTTGACGAGCAGGATCTGTCATGATACACTATTAGCAGTGCCAACACAATTTCAGACATCCACAGACATCCACAAGTTGGAACCACTGTGCATCTACGTCTACTTTTTCTACATATATTTTATTTAAAGTTTTATGTCTTATAACTGGGATAATTATATAAGGAAAACTTATAATTCAGTACCCCTTGAAGGTCTCTTTAGTAGCAAAAATTTATTTATTAATTTAAATTTTATTTATTGTATAAAAAAAAGTAATTAGTTGTTTGTATAGAAGTTAAACACGAAGATTGAAGAGAACTTATATAACATTATAAAATCCGCGTATATCAACATTTAGAAAAATTTGTAGATTTGTTGTATGAGCTAAATATTAACAGGTCAAAGTGATTTATATGAACGATTAATGTAAAAAAAATTCCAAGATTAATAAAAAGGGGAAAAAATAATCAGGAAAACTCTGGAATGTCTATAGAAAAAAATAAGCTGACAACATATTTGTAGGACTTCCCCGGATAAGGTTCCGGGAAAGTCCTATAACGAAAGCTTACATACAAAACTTAATTAAAAATATTTATCATCTTATTTAAAAATAATATTTTCTCGTTTATTTAATTCAATGATTTTAACTAAAGCGCACGCGCATACCGTGTTTAATTCGCGCGAGTGTGACAGTACTAGCGGCGACGGTCAGCACTAACTAAACTAGTGTAATTTCACAACTTACACAGAACAAATTTCACTTGTACGGTCGGTAGACTGCTGAATCCCGAGGCTTAATGTACCAGGTATCGATTCAACGGGCGATCGAGTTCGAGACCCAGCCAGACCTACGTACTTTTTTGCACTTTAAATATTATTAATTTATTTAATTCTACCGCTCACCTGTGATGTCACAACATAGTAGTAGTAGTTTAGAGAATTTTTTGTAGTGGGGGTGCGATTTTGGGAAAATATTTTTTGAAAATATTGTTATTTCAATAAAAAAATGTGTTTAAGGAAAATATAACCTTATTTAGACGAAATATCGATATACTGAGGGTGACTTTGCTGTATAGCCTTACCTCTTTGACGTTTTAAGTTGAAAATTTTTTATGGCTTCAATGCCAAATATAAAAGTAATTTGACCAAGTTTGGTAAAAATCGGTCCGGCAGTTCTAGATATATAAGGTAATTTAGAGGCCAATACCAAACACATATATGTACATAAGAACATTAACATCCGGAAAATTAATACCGGTTACTTGAATTCCTTAGGTGTTAAAACGTAAAGATCCGGTGAAAACCGCATATGCACAAATTGGATCGATTACAATACTTCTCTTGTTAGCTCTGCTATAGCTATTTAGACGGAAAAGTAAAAATGGAGAGGTAGTTTTAAAACTGGGATAACTTGTAGGGCTTGATGTTAAGACTTAAAGCCTTAACATCAAGTATCAAATGTTTTATGAACAGTAATATATCATGAAAGAAATCGATGGTGTAATGCATTTATTCGTTTGAGTTTTTCTGCTATCGACAAATTATCAGTAATCAACTACAATATTTGATGATTAGCATAATGTATTTTATTAATTTATTTTCCTAATTTCTATGTTACAATCAGTTTAGAGACCAATAAGCCACCCTCCTCATGGCCCAATGAGATGAGGATAATATTTGTCATGTAAATAAGAAGTAAGTCTTGTACCGACTCAGGCCCACCATTCCTGAGACGTGGTTAATTGAATCCCAACCACCAAAGTCCACCGGTATCCACTGTCTATTATTCAAATCCGTACAAAAGAAACTAATTTTTATTATGATTTGAACTTCAGAACCTTTAACTTCAAAAATCAGCTGACCACTTGACTAGCCCGGTGGGCTTTTTATTGAATTAAAATTATAAACATTGCAACAATACAACGAATTAAATTTTATATTAAAAATACAAATTTATATGATATTTTTGATTTTTGAATTTATTCGGTTTGTATTAATTTGGTTTGAATGTGAAGTTTGGTCGTTAGAAGATTGTGTTTGATTCGGTTTGTGTTTATTCATTTAATAAAACATTTCATTATTTTCATGTCTATTATCATGATTCTTTTTGTTTCCCAGATATAGACTTAGAGAAAGTAGGTTAGAAATTTAAAGAAAAAAATCTGGATACAGTATAACTTTCTGAACAATAATTAAACAAATTATTACGTACAGAATAAAATAACTAAACAAACACAATACTCTTGGGATATATCAAGATATAGTCCTTTTTTTGTGTGTTCATAGAATACTAAGATTGTCAGTAAATAATAATTTTAAATAAAGCAATTATTACTATTCTTATTGTTATGATGTTGCTGTGTAGGGTGTTTAAGTTTCTTTTGTATTTTTGTTTGAAACTGAGTTCCTTTTGATTAACTTTGTGTTCTTTCATATTATTTATTCAAGGAAGATTTTTTTTTGTATTGTGACTATTCTGTGTGTAATCATTTGATTTGTTTTTGTTCTGAAAGTTACACTGTATCAAGATTTTTTTTAAATTTATGATATATGTTCAGTGAATCTTCATACGTGACGCATAAAGGATCACCACATATTTAACAAATAAACATTAGACAATATTTAATATAAAAAAACAGCTGACAATACAATTATGGATCGTTTCTGATGTACGGCTTACACACACATAACTTAATTTAAAATCTTAATCATTTTTTTAAATATAATTTTTTATTTTATTTAATTCAATGATTCTAAGTAAAGCGCGCGCGCGCATACCGTATTTAATTCGCGCGGGTGTGGCGGAATTAGCGGCGACGTCAGCACTAACTTATCTAGTGTAATTTCACAACTTACTTAGAACAAATTTCGCTTGTACGGTCTGCAGACTGGTGTAGCCGCGAGGCTTAACGCACCGGGTACCGAGTCGATCGGGCGATCGAGTTCGATATCCGGCCAGATCGAGTTACTTTTTTATACTTTAAATTATATTAGTGTATTTAATTCTACTGCTTATCTGTGACATCAAAACATAGCAGAGAACTGCAACTGCTATACGTCAGTGCTACCAACCTTTGAAATATTAACAAAATAAAATAAATAATTGATATGTAAAGTGTAAAAAATAAAAAAAGGGAAATAAAAGTGGAATTTCAAATTTCCCGGTCCAAGATAATGAGTGAAAATAGTTTCCCACAGGGAAAAAGGGGAATTACAAGATGGCGGACTACGATATTAGCGCTCGTTGTAGTGACAGGGGATACTATTGATGCAATAAGTCCACTTAGCCACTAGTTTAGTAAACATTTTTGGGGTGGTGGTACGATTTTGTAAAAATATTTTTGCAAATATTGTTTTTTTTAATTTTTAATTTTTAACAAATGTGCCTAAGAAAAATATGACTTCAGGCGAAATATCAATATACTGAAAGCGATCTTGCTCTACGGCTTCATCCTTTTGGCCTTTTAAGTTGAATGGCATCAATGCCCCGTAATCTGACTAAGTTTGGTCAAAATCGGTTCAGCAGTTCTGGAGGTATAAAGTGATTTTGAGACTAACCCTGAACACAAGTACGTACATTCGAACATTAACATTCAGAAAATTTCCATCTGGTTTTTTTGGGTTCCTTAGGTGTCAAAACGTCAAGATCCGATGAAAACCGCATATGTCCAAATTGGACCGATTACAATACTTTCCCTTCTACAGCTACAATGATATACTAAATTAACAGACAGAATTCGAATTAAACATAATTTTCGACTGATCAAATCCCAAATATGTGTTTACCTAATTAAAAAAGAGTAAACAAATTATTTAAAAAAAACCGATTTTAGTAATATCAATTATTGACACCGTATGAGAATAATAAGCACATCAGTCACTAAAGATGGACGAAAAGACGAATTAAAACTGTTTTGAAGTAAAAAAAAGTTTTTTTATAAAATTTACATTGTTTGCAGTATCAAAATTTACAAGTTGTTTTAATTAAGTTCATCCATCGACTATTGTCATGGATAAAAATATAACAAAAATGAAAAATTAATAATTTTTTACGTGAAGTATATAATACAACGTTTTTAATAGTTTCGTTCAATGCGTTTTCAGTCGTCTTTGTTTCAGTCGTCAATATTTTAGTACTATTTTGTTTGAACTATTTATTGTTTTAAGTACAATAAACAATTTAAAATTTTGTTTCCATCATGGTAATAATGAAGCTTTTTAAAATAATGCTGATTTCAGTTAAAAAATAGAATTTATCGTATTTAATGATCGACTATGATGTCGTATTATGATGACGAAGAGATTTCTGTAAATTTCTAATGGTTTTTTTTTTAACAAATTCATAGTTGTATGAATTTTTCACTGTTTAATTGATTTATAGGAATTTTTTTGTTTTATTTAATAACCGGTATTTTATGGAGAACATATAAGTGATATAGCATACTGTTTTTATTTGTCATAATTCCTGGTATAATTTCGGTTTAGTAAAGCTTTAAAGTTATTACAGTTTAATTCTTGGTTTAATGAAATTTGAATTTCTACATCACATTGATGTAAATTTTGAAAAGAAAATTCCTCCTACTTTGTTCTCTTTTATGTATCTATCCGTCTAATTGTTGTTAATTCGCTTAACCTAAAGTTTTAAATTTATAATAAAAAAATAACTATTTCCTGTAGTTATAAGATCTCCGTTACTTTTTAATCTTTACATGGAACTAGCAGTTAATGATGTTAAAGAACAATTTAGATTCGGAGTAACAGTACAAGGTGAAAAGATAAAGATGCTACGATTTGCTGATGATATAGTAATTCTAGCCGAGAGTAAAAAGGATTTAGAAGAAACAATGAACGGCATAGATGAAGTCCTACGCAAGAACTATCGCATGAAAATAAACAAGAACAAAACAAAAGTAATGAAATGTAGTAGAAATAACAAAGATGGACCACTGAATGTGAAAATAGGAGGAGAAAAGATTATGGAGGTAGAAGAATTTTGTTATTTGGTAAGTAGAATTACTAAAGATGGACGAAGCAGGAGCGATATAAAATGCCGAATAGCACAAGGTAAACGATCCTTCAGTAAGAAATATAATTTGTTTACATCAAAAATTAATTTAAATGTCAGGAAAAGATTTTTGAAAGTGTATGTTTGGAGTGTCGCTTTATATGGAAGTGAAACTTGGACGATCGGAGTATCTGAGAAGAAAAGATTAGAAGCTTTTGAAATGTGGTGCTATAGGAGAATGTTAAAAATCAGATGGGTGGATAAAGTGACAAATGAAGAGGTATTGCGGCAAATATATGAAGAAAGAAGCATATGGAAAAATATAGTTAAAAGAAGAGACAGACTTATAAGAGACATACTAAGGCATCCTGGAATAGTCGCTTTAATATTGAAAGGACAGGTAGAAGGAAAAAATTGTGTAGGCAGGCCACGTTTGGAATATGTAAAACAAATTGTTAGGGATGTAGGATGTAGAGGATATACTGAAATGAAACGACTAGCACTAGATAGGGAATCTTGGAGAGCTGCATCAAACGAGTCAAATGACTGAAGAGAAAAAAAAAATATAAGATTCACAAAGAATATAACTAACTTTCAGGATATATTCGATTTGTAAAAATAAAGAAAGTTCATATTAACATAAGTTTGGAAATCCTTCGTTAACGAGGTTGGTTAATTGAAAATTTTATTTCGTCTAATATCTTATTAAAATATGCAACATTTTGATATGCTTTGTTTTTAATAAACTTCGAAATTCTTTCGTTTGTATTAGTTTGGAATTTATTCATACTATTTTACTCAAAATAAAATTCTATATTAGTTCTGTTTAAAACTTTTATGTGCTTATCAATCATTTTACAAAGCTAGTATTTTACGCCAAACATAAAATAGTGTGTTTTGCGACCTAATGTTTTGTTTTTCCGCTAGAAAAACATTTCTCGAAAACTACTTAAAGTTCTGAACCTATTTATTTATTTTCAATTTTTCAGGTCAGGTTACATAAAAAAACCATTAAATTTACCCTTTAATTCGATCGTAAGAATTACAGTCTGGCTTAATTAAGACCAAAGGCGCAGAAATCAGGCAAAATATTTTACCAGCCGACAATCGTTAACGAAGTATTTCCGAACATTTGTTTATATGAAGTTTCCTCTTTATTTTCACCAACATGCAGCGAATTCTTCTGAGTATATTCGAAAAAAATTTAATTAATTATTCATTTTTATTCGGAAAAATTTAAATATACAAAAAATTGTGCTACCTTCCACTTTGTAAATTTTCAGTTCTAAAGACCTGGAATTAATCTCGTTATTATTTCATATTATTAATACTACAGAAATCTGTCTTTCGAAAAAGTTAATTTAAAATTCCTTTTTTTCCTTGCATTCGATTTTTTAAATTTTCTACCATGGTAAATATTTAAAATTTATTTACAGGAAAATTATAAATGTTTACATAGTAAAATAAAATTGTCTGAATAACGTAACTGTAAAAATTGTTACCCGTTATTAGCTAATTTTAATTATAATATCGATTTAATCAGATAATATTATTTAATTACGAATACGCAGCCGTATCTTGTTTTATTATTTATTTTTTGTGTTTTTTTTATCTAGAGTATAGAAGTCGTATAACATAATTAGTCATCAACAGTTTTCATTACTCGTTAAGTAATTCACGTGAATAAGTCTAATATTACATGACATCGTCATATATGGATAATAATATAAAAAACTTGTGCGGATATTATTATGACTTGACGGTCTTTTTCCCTAAGTATTAATTTCAAAAATTATCTTAAAGTTTGCTGTGACGGAAATAATTTATGTATGGTCACTGACTTACAGGACATTTAACCGAGTTTTACATGTCTGTCTCATTTTAAATGTTGTATGTATAATTTGTGAGTGAGTGCGTGCGTATTTCCTGTTAGTAGGTTTGCTTCTTTGAGGGTCATCCCAACCATATACCGTGATTCCTCAATCTATCTTCTACTTAAGTGTTCGTAGGCAAACTCCACCTGCACCATTTTGCTTTTTACTTCTTTTTTTTTATTACTCCATCTACATCCATCTGTTTGTTGAACTGCTGATTATTTAATGGTTATAACATTTTACTATATCCTTTGTTTAATGGATTTTATTTTTTTATTTTTCATTATAAAAACTCTTATTATGTTTAACAAACAAAGACGTTTATTTTTTCACACGTTTTGATGTTCTGATTAATTATCTCTTATATTATGTTTAATCCTTTTTAAATGGAATTTTGATGGATCGAAAAAGATATAAAGAATAAAATATGCCGTTTTAAGGTAAATTTAAACTTATTAGATAAAAATATATCTATCGAGATTATACTTTTAGGTAGATTTCATAAGAAAGCTACCTACTGTAATGGGTACCATGATTCCACTTCCGGAAAATATCTTCGCGTTCCACTTCCCCCAGACCCCAAAACCACGTCAGCTCAAACGTTTATATATATATATATATTTTTTTTTTCACTTTCTTCTAGATCCGACAACTGCCGTAATTTTGCGCGCCAATCACTTTGAAATTGTTCCCTGAAAAATAACTCGTCTCAAAATCTCGGTCGTGTTTGTTAAAGGCCAAAATCGGATGATGTGGGTAGAAATGGGTTTTGTTTTCGAAAAAAAAACAATCGTTGTAACTTTCTTATTAAGTAAAATATCGAATTCGTTTAAAGTTCCTACTATTCTTTGAATAACGACCTAAAAATTATATAAGTAAAAGTTTTTGATATCACCAACCATTGACTCAGGGAGGGAAAAAATGGGATTTCGAAGACAAAAAAAGCATACCTCCTTAATAGGCACCTTATCGAATCGGTTTAAAGTGGTCCTTAGTCGTCTAAACCATTATCTAAAACTTTTGTCTAAAACAATTTTTAATATGACCAACCCTTACGGCAAGGGATGATCAAAGTGTTGCTGGAATTGTAAGAAGATGGGACTTGTATGCTAAACATGTGAAACTATTTTTCACATGCAACCATTGTCGTATTAAGTAAATTTGAAGTTTTTCTTAACTATAAGGAGGAAATCTTTTTTATCCCCTACTTACCACCTGTGAAATCTACCTTCTCCTTCCGGCGTGCCGAAAGGGATTTGTTTAATCGCTATAGGAAGCTTAGTTAATGATTAAGCGTGCATTAAGCGTGCTTTTGTTCTCAAAAGATTGATCCTCTACGTAAGCTAAAAAAAATCTGATGTGATCACATGACTTTCTTATACGCCTGTTAAATTACATATACACATATTTTTAAAACGAAAAGTTTATAAAATTTTATTTCATTAATAACTTCTGATATTTTTTCATGTATATTTTTTTTGTTATTAAATTATTATTGATCGTAAAAAAGTTTTTACAATGACATTAATAATTAATTATTAATAAAGCAATATAGTTAAATTAAAAAAAAAGAAGATGAAGTCTGATTCGAACCAATGTGCCTTTCCCTAACATCCAAATATTTCATTAATAAAATTTTATTTGGCTATACCTATGGAACCAATGAAAATAAGTACCATTTATGATATATCGTTGAGAAGCTCACAATGAGTGCTTATTATTGTAGTTAAGAAAAAGTTAAAAATACATTTTTTGGGGGTTTTGAGCTTTTTTGGTTCAGTCGATATCAATCAAAAGGGGAGGTGCAGAACTAAATTTTACATGTCTTAAATCCAAAATTTAAACGTCCTGCTAATCGTTTTTTAGTTATGCGAGATACATACGTACGTACGTACAGACATCACGCCGAAACTAGTCAAAATGGATTCAGGATTGATCAAAATGGATATTTCCATTGGAATTTGAAAACCGAAATTTTTCGTGATCACAATACTTCCTTTACTTCTTACAAGGAAGTAAATATATGAAGCATATGTTTAGAAAGAAGTAGAATTTTATTTATCCGTTTACTGTTCGAGCAGATTTATATAGTTTTCCAAGTTGAATATTATTTCCTTTTCAAAACGTCAAAAAAGTTCCTACACAGCACTTCATGAAAATAATGCCACACAATCTTTTAAATTTTTTTTTGAACGTACTCTAAATTGCCTTGATATTGAAGACAAGGTTATTTTTTATTATCGATCTTTCTGAGATTTGTTTCATTTGAATACGATCTACTGCTGAACATTTCGAATATAATTGCTCTTAGTTTCCTTATTGGCTATGATCCAAGCGAAATAACCTTTGCAATTTCTTGGAAATATGTTTTAACATCATTTATATTCTTTTATTGTATCTCTCTTTGATAATTCCTAATCATTTTAAGAATTATAACAGAATATTTCGCTGAATGATTTTTATTAATAACTAACTGAACCTTACTATATTTATTGTCCTGTTGCTTGTTAAAGTAATAGTGATAAATAAGAATTAAATCTTGTCCAATTTATAAAAACTATCAATGTATTGTAATTTCTTCAGAGCAACAGTTTGGTCACCACAGGACTAACAACTTTGAGTGATTTGAAGTATGCGGGTTTCAGAATACTCGGCCCTATTTAAAAATTAATAGTTACCTCTAGTTACCCATTCTTCTACGAATAAAAAAATTTACACGGTTCGTAGCGTTACCTTACAAACATTACAAGTGGTGAACATACTTCGTGTCTCAATTTTTATTTATTGTTTTCTTTTTTTTTTTAATTCTGTTTTTAACTCTTTTTTGTGGTACAGTTTGTGAACAAAATAATTTAAAAAATGGACTTAAATATAATATTTACAATTTTTTCTTTGAAATATATGTATATATACAGATTGTTCCCTCAGGACCTTTAGAGCAAGCCACATACAGTTGTCCATGCGAGAAGCACTCTCGAGTGGAGACTAACCATTTAAAGCACTTAGTTATTATTATCAAAAAACAATTTTAAGTGAAATTAGGAGCTTGGAAATGAAGGACAAGTCTAAAGGAAATGTACGCTTTACACCGTCGCACCTTTTAAGTTACTTAAGACAGACTTTAGCAAACTTGAAGTGTTCCAAATGCGTTGCCTACGCCACAGAGCCTCACTTCGCGATCACATCCGAATTGAGGATATCTGCCATCGCTGCGAACAACACCCAACAGTCGAGGAACAGATTCAGAAACAAAACTGGGATTGAACGACCCACCCGTTGGAGAATCCAACGAAAAGCTCCAAAGAAAACGTGGATCAAGCAGATCGATGATATAAAAAAACTGCAAGCTATCCCTTAAGGAGACCAGACAATGTCCATGGATCACCATGCATGGAAGCGTCTTGTTAATGAAATCAGACAACCGTTGGCCGATTCACAGCAAAGCCAGCCCGTACACAGCAGCGTACAGGCTTATGAGTCGATCCAAATCCATACGCCAACTAGGAATTTAGTGGTAGTATTAAGCTACTTTTATCGATACTCGAAAGATATATCAAAGGAAAAGAATAGTCAAAAAGAGCCAAAAAAAGTCAAACAGCCTTTGTTTTGTAGAAAATCTAATTTCAAATGCTACAAGTGGTCTCCCAATTCGTTTTGACCAACAGTTTGGCAATAGTAAAGTCGAATATCAATAGCAATAGTAAAACCAATAAAACGGTCACCATCTTGAAATGGTAAAACATTTCGTAACAACAATAGTTTTTTGTTCTTACCAGGTATAAAAAATATGTTCATCATAACAAATTCACAGACACCACTAGTTTTTTTATATGTAAATATTTTATTTGTTTGAAAATAATTTCTAGGTATAATCAAGGAAAAAGAATTAAAATTTTTCGAGTTATATTTTCGATTTTTAACTGATATTATTATAAAATAAATCTTTTAATAGTGAACTAAAGATTGAGAGTTTTATAAAATTAATTTTATTATAATCGCCCTTTTTAGCTGTAAATTGTTTTTTTTTTCTATTGGTTAAAGTTATTTGTACGTTTAATATATTAATAATTATTTAATAATTGCTAAAACGGACTAAAGAATGTGGGCGCAATTTTAAATATCTTATCTTTTAAAAACAGGTTACCTATTTTTTCCATATTTTTTTAAAAACTGATAAGAGTACTAGTGTGCGCAATTGATTTAAATTGTAGTGATGTAAGAATTATATTAAAAAGTATTCTTTAGAACAATTTAATTAATTGTAAATATCTTTACACACTTATAAAAGATAACACATTATCTATTGATTTAAATATATATTTTTTAATGTAAAATGTAATATTGATTTTATTTGTATTTTAAGTCATTGATTCTGTTTTTTATTTTTATTTTTTATTACTGCATAATGAATATTATGTTGGTACGTAAATCAACCTCTGTCGGTAATAACATTTTAAACCGGTCTTTAAAAAAAAGAAAAGAAAAACGTTTAAAGAGACTGAAGTAATTTAGGTTTCATTAATATGTAAACATTAATATGCATATACTCGTAACTATGAACTAACGAAGCAACCAACTACAGCAAAAAGTAAAGTTGTTTTCTTCTTCTTGATAGTTTTTTCCTCTTAGTACCCTTTTTTTTTAGTCGATTTACCACAGTTTTAAATAACCCATCACCATTATCATTATTAATTATTTAATGATTATAATTTCTATATCGTTTTATGGAAATTATTTTATTTGTGATTGAGGTTATTTACATACAGATTTTTTATTTAATTATTGTATTAAATTAAATATTTTTAATTTTATTTATAAATTAATTAGTTAATTACATTTTGTAATGGTTATTATTATTTTTTTTTAAATTACACCGTATCATTATTCGGTCATTTCCCTGTAATCTTGTAGTCTACAATATTACATGCAATTATTACGATGTACACTTTTTGCACGTGATATCATCGTACTATTACTTTGTTGGTGTATGCGTCATGATTCTCGGTGAACTCCTACAAGTTATGTCTTTATAATAATTATAGCCTACTGCTATTTTCTTTTTTAACAGTTTTGAATAAATTTTTACGTATATGAATTTCCAGTTATTTATATATAATAGATATATTATAAAAGCGTGACAAATAGCGGTTGTTATTTTTCATATTATATTGACGTATTTAACAGTACTGAATGCCTATTCTTTAAAATATATATTTACGTTCATAATTCACAATAACGTGACTAAAATTTAAATAATTTAAATATAATTATTACATAAATTTGATTTTAATTATCTGAATTTTTTGGGTGAATAAATATTTATCTCTTTGGTAAATAATTCTGAAATATAGGCTTGACTGATGATAGGTAGAAACGAGTTAAAATCGAAGCTTATAATTTTTTTAAAATATTTGATTCTATAGGAATATATGCGCATATATGTAAAAAAAAAAAACACACACACACAGGCACGTAATGTTACGAGAGTTTTTTTTATTGTTTAGCTTGCAGAATTCATTATTTCCCTATATTCTTAGATTTTTAAAGGGAACTTCGTTTACAGCAGGAACGTTATAAGAGCTTCTACGTCAAAAGCTTGGAAAAGGTTAGAGGAAAGAGAGTGCCACACAAGTTACTTTAAAAATAAAAAGATCTATCATTCTATCACGTAACATCGAAACTGTGCAATGGAACAACTCATCGTAAAGAATCTGTTGCCTAACGTAATAGATGCTGCGATCATCACTGGGAATGCCGTAGATGAAGACGTATTTACCCTCGTATTCCGTCCAGTGACACAGATATGCTTTTTGATTTCAAACGATTGCAGTTTTCGATTCGGCTTGCATTCGCTATGAGTATCAATAAGGCATAAAGGCTATCACTTTGTCTGGCAGGTGTTAACTTGCTAAGTCCATGTTTTTCGCACGGCGAGTTGTATATAACTTGCTCAAGAGTCGGCACGCCAAATAATTTATTTATCTGTGCTCCGGACGTACAAACGAAAATCGTAGCGAACTATCGAGCTTTACAGTAAAAGCTTTGAAATAAATAAAACTGTGTCAGTATGCTATCTACTAACCGCCCCCCCCCCACCACCAATATCATTCTCCTCTTATATGCACACAAGAAATAAAAATATTTAAATGAACACGCCTTACTGTACTCTGCGCAAAGCCCGGGTAACCGAGCTAGGTTTATATACATTATATATAGGTCTTGTTAGGATCGGGTATATTTATTACTGAACGGATAAAGACGGTCCTGCTCTAGCGTTTATTTGGTTGTATCAAGGAAAAGTGGTAAAATATAGATTACAGCAGTGTCAGAAAATACAGAATTATACAGGTTTCACGGAAAAATTTTCTGGAATGTTCTACTAGTAAAAATAATGAAAAAAGTTCATATAAACATAGGTCTACAAACGCTTTTTTTTCAACTTTAGTTAACAAAATATTTGACCCGGATTTCAGCTCTTCTAATAAAAAGAATCCCTACTGTAATTTTTGGGACCCAAATTAAGGAGTAAAGTTGGTAATTTTTTTTATGGAATTTGAGCTGAGAAATAGGAATAAAATAGGTCCTAGAGTTATAACTCCAGTAGTTTTTAAGATATCCGACGTAAAACACAAAATTCAGTGCCGAAAAACAAATTTTTTTTTTTTAATTTTTAGTACAATAGCTTTGTTAAATGAATAATAAATGCGGAAGATTTATTAACAAAACTTGTAGAGAGTTTTATTTTGAGAAAATTAATGTAAATACAACCAAGGAAAAGTAAAGGAAAAACTTTTAAAAACGTTTTTTTGTTGAAATAAAAAAGGGGAAAATAGACGATGAACTGACGGTAAATTGAATTTTATTTACTGATGAAATTACTTTTACGCGAAACGGAGTCTTCAATTCTGTGGATTGTTTATGGAGCAAAAACAATCCACACGGTACTATGGAAACTAGTTTCCAATATAGATTTCACATTAATGTTTGATGTGGCATTATTTATGAAAGAAATCTGGGACCATTTGTTTTCAATGAAAACCTTACGGGAGATGAATACGCTCATTTCTTAAAGAAATAATTTTCCGACTCTTTAGGAGGATGTACCTTTACAAACTAGATTGCAAATGATCTTCCAGTACGAATGTGTAACGCCACACTTTCTTCTTTAGTAGCTAGAAATCACTTGAGTACTTATTTCTTAAACTTGTTCGTGGTGGACCAATCGATTGGCGGCTACCACGGTTACCTTGCTTAATGCCACTAGATTACATCATTTGGGGCCGTATGAAAATGATAGTGTACCAATAAAAAGTTAATACTAAAGAAGAGTTACTCATTAAAATACGAAATGCTATTGAATTTATTCGAAACGAACCTGAGATGATACTAAAACCCACCGGAAGTATTTTACGTCGGGCATATATCATTTCAGTTTTTGTTTTACTGTATGAAGAATAATTTTTATTGGGTTCAGAAATAATAATACGATTTTCTGTCTATTTTTCACGTGTTTTGCTTCAGTAAAATATCGATTTTTAAAAGTTTTTATTTACTTTTTATTGGCTGTATATGCATTAATTTTCTCAGAATTAAATTCTCTGCAAGTATTGTTACTATATCTTCCGCATTTATTAGTCTTTTAACAAAGCTATTATAGTACAGTCCTAAAAAAAAACTTGTTTTTCGATGCCGAATTTTATGTTTTACGGCGGATATCTTAAAAAATACTTGAGGTACAACTCTGGAACCTGTTTTTTCCTATTTTCCAGCTTAAATTACATAAGAAATCACCAACTTTACTCCTTAATTTGGATCCCAAAAATTACAGTAGGGCTTCTTTTTATTAGAAGAGCTGAAATTCAGGCGAAATGTTACACTAGCCGTAATTCAAAAACAAAGCGTTTCCAGACCTATGTTTATATGAACTTTTTTCATTATTTTCACCCGTAAAAGATGACCTA
The DNA here is from genome assembly GCF_047948215.1 of Lycorma delicatula. Lineage (NCBI taxonomy): Eukaryota > Metazoa > Arthropoda > Insecta > Hemiptera > Fulgoridae > Lycorma > Lycorma delicatula. The sequence goes on along the minus strand of NC_134461.1, from coordinate 76,667,063 downwards.
CAAGTTTCTCCGTTTCTTTTTGGGACATTCTGTACATTATATAAAAATCCATTTTAATTATTTAGAGTATAAAAACATAAAATAATTTTAAGGTAAGTATATGAATGTAATATGAAAAATAACTATTAAGAAATTCCTAATTAATATAAAGATTTTGTTCTTTATAGGATTTATGTACACTATTATTTTTATACGAGCAGACCCGGCAATGCTTTTCTATTACTAGATTTGAGTATATATATATATATATATATATATATATATATATATAGATTAAATGAACACAATTGGAAGTTTGATAAAACATTAACAAAATGAACATTACGGAACTTCACAAAATTTAACTTTCCCTTTTCCCCATTTTCCTTATCATATATCCCTTTTTGTCATATTACTTGTTCCTTTCCGCCATTTCCCCTTTTCCTACCCCCTTTCCAATTTTATTTTTTTTCTTTTCCATTTCCTTTTTTCCCCAGATTTTCCCTCTTTCTTTTTTCCATTTTCTCCTTCTTCCCTTTTACCCTTTTCAATTATTTCCTTTTCCTATTTTTCCCTTTCTCCCTTTTTTCGCGCCTAAATCGGTCCAGTAGGTTTTTTAGTCAATAGCGGACACACATATCGGAAACATTGAAATGGAATCGTAAAATATTTAGTATAGCGTGTGTTGTTTTTACTACTAACAGATAGCGCTGTTTTTCAAAAAATGCATGTTTTTACCTGTCACAGGTGTCACATCTTAGGTATGTAAATAGTAGGTATATAAAAACACGCGCGTATTCGAATGCAACGTTGTGTCAAAATTTCAAAGCAATCGGTGATGAGTTTTCGGAGATTTAAGATTTTAAATAAACGTACATTTACATTTTTATTTATATAGATGTATATAATTTCTTAACGGATTTGTGAAACGTTAAAATGTTTTTCCGGGAAAACAGATGAAAAACGGAATATCATCTTCCCTTAATTTACCTTAAATTCTACAGGTTTTTTTCAAGTAAATTGAAATTTCTAATAATTACCAAGAAAAGGATTTCCATTTTTTTTTTTTTTACATATAGTAGTTCGTCAAATATTTAACGCCTCAAAGACAAGCGCTTCTTCATTTGTAACTCATGCTATTTTACTAATAAAGAATTTATTAATTCTTTCGCCCTCTCAAAATAAGTAATATTCGTTTGCTTTGTATTAACTGGTACTACTTAATAATCTTAATATTTAAGATTAAATTAATTGCTGTTTATTTAATATCATTAATTTGCTTAGTAAAAATTGAAATTACTTGATAAATTGAAATTATAATTATTCAAATTCATTATTAACAACATTAAATTATTGTCATTTTATAATATTACCGTGGGATACAGTTTAATTTGGTTTCTAATCGTGCTGGGGAATTATGTTTAATAAAATAAATTTAATTAACTTATTAATAATCATAATATTATCTGTTCCTCATTGTCATCAATTTATGATTAATTTGTTATTTTATGTAATAGTTTTCCTGTGGGAAATTTATGACGTAATTCTAATTTAATTTAAAAATATATATTTTTTAATTAAGTTTACATAGATTATTTTTTAAAGTACTTTGTTTCTTATTTTTTTGTTTTTCTTGAATGATACTTAATTTAATATTTATTAACGTTCGATTGGTTTTAATTTCCTCTCTATTTTTTTAAACGTTTTTGTGTTGTGTCGGTTAGTATCTTTTTTTGTTTTGTTTCTGTTGTCTCTTTCATGAACATCTGGTATTCTTAACCTGCTATTCGTTTTTCTAGCTGGCCATCCGTTTTGACCGTTTTATTTTTAACATCTGCAAAATGTTTTCATTTCTTAACATCTGTTGCTGGTTTTTTTTATGTTCCCTATCGAATTCAGTTAAAAAAGAAGTTAATTTGAATTATTTTTGTTTAGAAAAAAAACTTTTATTAAATTTAGTTATTCATTCACGTTATTCACACACGCGCGCGCGCGTGTAGTTGTGGTGAGGTTTGGTGTGGTGGAGTGGGAGGTGATTTAAAGAAATATATCTTCTTTTCTTTCTTTTTCCTGTTTAGCCTCCGGTAACTACCGTTTAGATAATTCTTCAGAGGATGAATGAGGATGATATGTATGAGTGTAAATGAAGTGTAGTCTTGTACATTCTCAGTTCGACCATTCCTGAGATGTGTGGTTAATTGAAACCCAACCCCCAAAGAACACCGGTATCCACGATCTAGTATTCAAATCCATGTAAAAAATAACTGGCTTTACTAGGACTAGAACGCTGTAACTCTCGACTTTCAAATCAGCTGATTTGGGAAGACGCGTTAACCACTAGACCAACCCGGTGGGTTAAAGAAATATATCTATACTATTATATAAAACGAAGAGGGTTTTTGTTTGTTCGTGATAAACAAAGAAAATACTCGATCAATAGCAACCAAATGTTTACCCTTGTTTCTTGGCATAACTGAGTTATGAGTTTTGGCATAAGTTTTTAGATATATTTCATCTCGAAAAATCTGGAATAACCAACTGATCGATTGCTTTGAAATTTTCAAGATATATTCTTATTATAACATGGACAGTTTTAAGCCACAAACCAAGGCCCTAGCTTCCTTGAAGGTTAAAATATTAAAAATATTCATTATTTCTACATCCCCAAGGAGGGTGAAATTGTAAATTAAAGATAACCATTAAGGGGAAAAAGATTAATTCTTTTACTTCATTATTATATTTATGCCTTCATGGTAAAGAAATAATGCGTCGTCAAATGTTAGTGTAGTTTAGTTACCATAGCTACTATTATTCTTTTTTTTTGTAATTTAGTTTCTTGTTATTTATCAGTATTAGTCTCACAATCATGAAGATAACGAACAGTGCAATGATCCAGGGGGCGGAGCCCTCTGGGTAGACGGCAATGGCGACCGAAGCGAGCTCTTCGGGTGTTCAAGGCCCCCCCCCTGCAACGCGGGATTGGCGAGCAAAGTGAGCTCTGCGGCCCGGGAGTAGGTCTCGGGAACCCCAGAGTTGGCTCCGGGGTTCGCCTTGACGATGTGGGCACTGAGGGTCCAGGTTCTGGCTAAAAGGGCCGGCTAGTGTTGTGTGTGTGTGTGTGTGTGTATGTGTATATATACACATACATATGTAATATATATATGTGCTGCATGGAAATTACTGTTAAATGTTTTCCTTCTATATCATGTAATACAATATTTAATTCATCATACAATAAATTTTTGTTTCGAGAAACCCTTCATTTTCTCTTAAAACCAGACGAAAATTGAGAAAGGTTTTGCACACTAAGTATATTTTTTCTTCATTAAAAACAGATCAAATCAAATTCTATCCCATCTTTTGCAACATCTAAAAAATTATCTTGAAATAAAATTCCTTATAACAACAAATTCCTTATACATCGATCTATATAAGGTACATATAAGACCTTGTCTTATATGGGTACATATAAGACCTTGTCTTATATGTACGATACGTAAATTTTAAATTTTGTATTTTTCGAAAGTATCGTATAAATTTTACAAGCCTATATAGCTGAAACAATACAAAGCGGCCACTTGTGACAGTCATTAAATTACGAACTCCGCTATAACTCTCTGACTGTTTGTCAGACCAAGTGAAATGACCTATCGTATCTCATTAATTTATTCAAGTCAGTGTTTTTAATAGATGATTTTTTCGTTATGAAATTTAATTTTCTTATGAAATTACTTAAGAGTTTAATTTTTTAGCTTGTTAATCATCAGTAGACTAATGCAAATTATTCCTATGAAAACTTGTTTGTCCGAATTCCAAATTGTTTTCTTTTTTGTCTTTATGCAGCATCTTTAATCGATAATTTATACATAATAAAAGCTGGATCAATTTGAATTTTGTTGAAGAAAAGTTATATGATACTTCAAACAATGTCTGATTCCAAATTACTGATGGATGCATAAATTAATTAATTCGTTTTGGATATCTTATAGAGGACGCATAATGTTAAAATTTCTTTAAAATTCTGGAAGTAAAATTTATTTGTTAGATTGTAGTATGTTATATGGGAGAGACAACACACCTGCTACAGATGTATGTATATTTATTGTTATAACGTATCACCTGTTATGCAGGTGATCGGTTAAACTTTCTCTTAATAATTTTTAAAGAAAATATTTATTTATTGTGCTGAAAATGTGGTGTGTTTACGATTACATTTTATAACATCTTATATTATAGTGTAATATGTACACTATAGTATACACTATACAGTATACTATATACACTATAGTATAGTATAGATACAGCAATTAAAAATAAGTATTTTAAATTTCATATGGTGGGAAACAGTATCATAATATAGTCATGACTTGTTTCCCCTTGGTTATATTGCGCAATTATGAAAATGTTTCTTTTTTTTGCTACTATTAGCAGTTGTGGCAAAGTTCTGTGTAGTAAAAGAAGATAGGATGGCACTTATTGCATTTATTTGTAAACGAATATGTAGACTAGTGGTGCCTCGTAGCTAAAATTAGCAGGCGTGCTGCTCCAGAACATTTTTTTCTGGGCTTTTTCAAGGTCATGATTAAAGTTTTCTGTAAAATAAAAAAAACCAAAAAAAAGAATCAAATAGAATAGCTGAAAACAGGATAATAATCTAATTCTATACTTATCACATTCAAGAATATGGTACACGGTAATATGATATTTGGTTTAACCGAATAAATAATAAAATATCAATACAGATAATATTTTTTAGTATTATTAGATAATAACTTAAACTGTCCGCTTAAAAACATTATAGTCCAATGGTGCTTAATTTAAATTTCTATGTACCCAGAAACCAGAAACAAATATATAATTAGTTTTTATTAATTACCTTCTCTTTCGTTCTTCCGGCGTGTTTTTGGACAGATTTGGCAATCAAAGAGCTCTTGTTTTCTGCCATCTTCTGATCACTACTGAAAAAAAACAACTAAACCGCTTTCATATTCCTTCCACCGACTAAACTAGAAAAGTGAACGAACAAGGAACGTTCCATACACATATGGAGTAAAAATAAAAAACTACCTTCCACCAGAACGCCAAGGTCGGCATTGCGGGAGCGATAGTGTTCTCTCTCCCCCTCCCAGCCACGCATGCACCTTCTTACGTACGCATGCACCACAACAGCCAGACACCACGCCGCTGGAACTGTGAAGCGCACAGTTCCGTACAACGATTTGTGTATCTTTTTCATAAACTTGGGGATGACTACTGACATTAAGCTTAAAAATTATATATTGTAGAAGTATAAAGAAAGAATTAAAGACAAAAGGAATCATAATATTAAATGTTATCGATAATATCAAGTGGAAATAAGGGTGCTGTAGTTCCGCAGTGCCTATAGGCGAGTCGCCACTGATGTAGACAAAAACTGTATTGTATCAGGAGGTTTCTTGATAAATACGTATTAAAGTAGGTGATCTAAGGACACATTTAATTGATCAAAGCCATTAGAACCACATATAAAAAAAAGGTTTTCGTAAATTTCCTACTTTATGGCAAATTACATAATATTGGAATTCTTTTTCTAATGAAATTAACGATATTCTTAAAAAAACTAATTATGTATAATGCTAAACGTGATGGAAATTTACATATGATAACAATGATACAATTTCTGTATTTAGAAAGAGGAGAAAGAAAAGAGAGAAAGATTGAGAGAGAAGTGTTTGGGTTAACAATTGGTCGACATAATCATACATTTAAATGATTATTATATTACTGATATAACTTTACTTCAACTATTCATCCATATACTCATCAGTGGCAATCAAATCATAAACAGATTATGTCCATTAAGCTGAGTTAATATTATTATATTATTATGATATATCGCTTCGGAATGATTTCATTATTCATGGAACATGTTCCATCTAATGTTATGAAAAATATCTTTTTCTCCTAAAGTACGTATAATTTTACGTGCGCGTGTGTGCATGCGTATCTACAAAATTACTGTTGTTTTATTAGTAGTTTATTTCTGACGTTGCTTCCTTCCTAAAGCAATTTACTTGATTGTTAGTTTTCATATTTTACTCATCATAAACTTAATATAACAGCATTTTTTCATTTATTTTATATATATATAAAACCTACAAAAAAATATATATAAGTAGAATAAAGATAATAAATAGAATAAGAATAACCACAAAAAAATGTATACCGCATTTGATGTTTTTGAAATAATTCCGTTAGTTATAAAATGAATGTATAACGGCATAGCTTATTCATTTTAAATTCCCTTTTTCTATTTATCTTTTTCTCACAATATTTTTGTGAATGAAATTTATTATTATTTTTTAAGTTACTTAACAATTTAAAAAAAAAAAATATTGCTTTAAAATTTAATGCATCATTCTTCATAATATTATTAATTTAGTAGCTTTACATATTTTTAATGTATAAAATAAAATAAAATATTCAATTGTTTAATTTTGCTTTCCTGACAAAGTAGCTCTAAAACTATTCTTCAAGAAGCAAAGTATTGTAATCGGTCAAAAAATTAGGCATGGGTTTTTTTAAATATTTCTTGACCTCCAAAAAATTAAAAAAAAAAAGTGGGGGTAATTTTCGTTCGTACTTAAGTGTATGTACGTGTGTTGGCGTGTTTGAAGCTTAATAACTTTTGACTGGTTAAACCGATTTTTATGACTTTTTTATTGAGACTCGTGTATATATGGAAATTTGTTAGTAAAATGTTTGGGATCAATATTTCCGGGGGGGGGGGGGAAGGTTTGTAGGGGTAATTTTCTCAAAATGTTGCAAACATAACCCCACGTTATATTATGTTCAGTACATGGCGTGCATGCTTATCTTATCATTAAAAAAAAATTGCCCCAAAATTCTCCCTTCCCCCAAAAATCGAAAAAAAAGCATTTTTAATTTATTGTATGTTTTTAACCGAACTTTTTTTACGTCTTCCTAGGAATAATAGTAGTACTGTATGTGATCCAAAAATAATACTTTGGGGATGGTAAGTCGATTAAATTTTTAAAATATTGTTTTTTTACATTTTTTAAAACTTTTTTGGTTTATTTTCATGTACCATTATTTTTCCACTATATAAGAAAAAATGACCAATGCCAGGAAAGTTCTGGTTTATAACTTAGGTTCGCATACTTATTTGCTACTGATACAGTTGGATGTTAATAAAAAAAAAGTTTTTTTTTATTAATGTCTTTTTCATAAGGTGTAGCAACTTTTTAGAAAATAATTTTGTTTAATACCAAAAAAATTAATACTTGTTAAAATTAGTACTGTCCTAGAACCCGGTTGTTCTGATTCGTAAAAGGCTCTTAAAAGATTAATTTTCTGTGTAGTGTTTTTCATCACTGAGATTCTTACTTAATTAGGTTTTTAATAAGCCTCTATCAGAATATATTTTTTTTATATTTAATACCCTTATATCTCTGTTCGTGTGTGTGATTTCATTTCATATGAATTATTATATGAAGTTGCAGAAATTATCTAAATAAAAATTAGTTGAAGATTGGTTTTCAATTACATAAGAAAAAATATTTCACTTTACCAATGGATAATTAAAGTAGTTATTTAAATTATTATTTTGAAATCTAAATAAACAAATTATGAATATTTAGTTAATTATTTATTACTTTTTCGTAGTTCTGTTCTAAAAACTAAACTGTATTTTTCTTTGTAAACTTCATGTAACAAACTGAACTCACAGTACAACCTAGTCGTACTAAAAATGACTCACCTGCATTAACTTGCAATAGGCGACTTTTCGTACATTGTTTATTCTACAGCCTGCCGACTAGTGGAGGTGCATATTCGGAGAGTTTACGAACTACTGCTGTGTACAGTCACGTTCCAGTGATACTAGTAAAGTTATTGCGACATTTACTGTGAGATTAAATTGCTATTTTAAACATTATTGTCTGTGTGTATGGACGCATATTCACATCATGATAGTGTTAATAACATTGTATTATTTATTAGGCTTTATTTATATTAATTTCATATTAATGCATAATAATAGATGTTATTTTAATTTCAATGTTTAATAATAAAACATTAGTTTTTCTTCTGCTGAATTATGGATATTTTTGTATAAATAATGAATTTTATCTTTTGCCCTGTTATTTTGTAATAAGAGCAATTGTTTTCTTAGTCAGTGTACTTTAAAACACAAGCATGATAAAAATATATCATACTAAAAAAAAGTGTACTAGTGTAAATTTCTTAAATTGTTTGGTTTAAGTAATGATATTATGACGTACAAATACGCGTGAGTCACAGAATTACGGGTTGAAAGTTTAAAATAGAAGTACATTTATAAGCATTACGTAATTTGTAGATGTGTTATTACTAACAAAAACAAATATTCTCTGTTATTTGTACTGGAAATTACAATACTTAAAAGATTCCGTAGGCCTATTTGTCCAAATTATTACGATCAGCTTTGAATATAAAACGGTGAACTATGATACCGTTTAGTGAAAACGTTTGTTTAATTAAATTATTGTTATTAATTGCAGGTTAAATTTATTTAATTTATGAATACATTATATTAATTTAATATTTTTAATTGCGTTTTTACCGTAAACAGAAATTAATTACAGCTTCCAAAAAATACAGTAATCTATTTTAAACGGACAACATTTCTTGTTTAAAAGGATTGACAATCATGTCACTTTGTTCAGTAGGACTAAGCTCAGACTGTACTGTTATATCTCCATATCTCAAACAAAACAACAGTGCTGCTGCGGTCCTCCACGAATATAAACTTCGCTTACACGACTTCTACAGTGAATGTGGTAGCACTAGTAGTCTCGGAACGTGAGCGTACTGCAAGTAAGATGCTTGTTCTTACTCATTCGCTGCTGTTTGACCAGCCAATCAGAAAACGTTTCATATTTATATCCGGACAGAACTACGAATAAAATTGTCTTAAAAAGATACTAGCTAGTGTTTGATAAGATACGTTACAGAATTTTATGATAAAATCCTTAATTTAACCGTTACCTGAATTATTTGAATTAATCATTCTACAATTTATGATTAAAATAAATGTATTATGTATTTACAATTATGTCTACATGATTCTTACTTCTTGGGAAGATAAAATCACTTTAGTATATAAAGTCCTTTAACACAGATTTGTGTATAAATTTTACAAATAATATGTATAGTTAATTTTACAATTAACTATATGAAATTTACCCGTAGTATTAAACTTGATGAAAAAAGATATTAAACGAATAAACGCAACTAGATCGAACCCATTCAAGGGGTTTTCAAATTTACGGTTAACAACAGTGCTACCGAAACTCTGCTAAGAAAAGTGCTAATAATTAAGCGCGAAAGATTTTTAAAAGTTTCATTAATTTGAAAAAGGGAGTCGTTGGTAATTTTATACAGTTTTTAATGCTATAATGTTTCATCATTCTGTTTAAAGCATTTTAAAGTCTTTAAATGCCCTTTTAATTTGTGGGTATTAAATTACTTAATTTACACAATTACAATTTTCAAAGTAGGCTTTTGAATTAATGAGCGATTAAGAAAATAATAATTAAAACGTTTAGATAAAACCATTGTATAAGATCTTGATTATAACAGTTTTAAAAAAATGTGGACACCACATTACTTTTTTGTACGCCTATTAAATTACATACACATTTTTTTTTTTAAATGAAAAGTACATAAAAGTTCATTTCATTAATAACTTTTGATATTTTTTCATTTTTTTGTTGTTATTATTGAATTATTATTTATCTTAACAATTTTTTTACAATCGAAGATTAATAATTATTAATAACTCAATATATTTAAATTTAAAAAAAAGTCGGAAATGAAGTAGGATTAACGACGTGAAACCTTAAAAAACGTGTTTTTCTTTACCGAATTTTTATTTTTTGCGTTGGATATCATGAAAACTACGGGAGATACAGTTCTCGGACGTATTTTTTTCGATTTTTCAGCACAAAAACATAAGAAACCGTCAAGTTTAACCATTATATAACGCTTTAAAAATTTCAGTATGACCTCATTTTTGGATGAAATTTTTCGCTAACCGTAACTTGATAAAGGATTTTCTAACATACATATAAACTTTTTTCCTTTTTTCAAGACTCGGTTGCCAAATTATGTCCCTTTTCTCTTGAATCACTTTGTATTTACTATACGTCGTTTCGTGGTAAGAACATTTGTTAAATTAATTTTTTTAATATAATTGTTGAAAAGTTATTTAAGAGGTATACATAGGTGATTCACAAAAAATGTAAATAACTTTCAGGACATTTTCTACTGGTGTAAAAAAAGGGAACAAATTTCATATAAACATGTTCGGAAACGCTTTATTAGCTAGTGTCGGCTGGAAAAATATTTCGCCCTGATTTCTGCGCCTTCTGTAAAATTAAGCCAGACTGAAATTTTTGGGAACCAAATTAAAGGGTGAATACATTTTATATGAAATCTCATATAAAGCTGAAAAAAAAATAATAAATAGATCCTAGAACTATATTTTTAGTGGTTTTCGAGAATTCTGTGGTAAAAGACAAAAGATTGGGTTCGAAAAATTAACTGTTTTATGTTTGGGGTAAAATAACTTTGTTAAATGAGTAAGAACACTTAAAACACATAAAAGTTTTAAATACAACTTGTAGAGAATTTGATTTTGAGTAAAGTAGTATGAATAAAGTACATAGAAATTAAATACAAACGTATTTCGAAATACGAAGTTCATTAAAAACGAAACATATCAAGATATGGCAGATTTCAACTAAATATTAAACGAAATAAAATTTTCAATAATGCAAAATAAAAAAATTAAATATTTTAGAAAATAACAAATACAAACAATAAAAACAACTTGTAAGCAATTAAATAAATTGCTAAAAAATGTCCTCTTGTCACAGTAGATACAGCATTCTGCCCGACGACGATATTTTGGTAGGCTTTCTATATTTTAATAAGAGTTGTTTTGTTCTAGTATCGTAGTGAGGATTCTAATACTAAATCTTGTTCATATACTAATAATTTCGTTTAATAAACTAGTAAGAGGTATCAGTTCAATTTATCAAGAACCCTCAAGGTATAGTAGGTCGCGAAGTGAAGGATGTGCGAAACGTACATCTGGAACTGTTAGATTAGGGACAGGATGGGTAGCTCCTTAGCGGAATGGCATAGCGGCTATCCGGAAGAGGAAGCTGGTATGTCCTAGTGAAGTTGGGGACCTCGTTGGGAAAACCCCAGAAGGGAACTAGCTAGGGCGGACAGAGACTGCTGCCACGACACTCCAAGGTGTCTGTGTTTTGCTTAACGACGAGGACCGGTTGCCTTGGGGATGTTTAACAAAAGAAGAAAAAAAAAGAGGTATCAATCAAATTTTGATATGTTTGGTTTTAATAAACTTCGGAATTTTTACCGTTTGTGTTTAGCGAACTTTATTATTCAATTTTAATCAGAATCAAATCTTCTAAAAGTTTTCTTCAAACTTTTATGTGTTTATTATCCGTTTAACGAAGTCATTTAACAATGCAAAACATAAAATTGTGTGTTTTTCGGCCATAGTCTTTTACCCCACATTTCTCGAAAACTGCTAAAAAAACAGTTCTGGGATTTTTTTTTAATTTTTCAGTTCAGTTTTCATATAAAATCACTAAATTTATTCTTTTTATTTATTGCATGAATCACAATCTGGTTTAATTTTACCCAGTGCGTAGCAATCGGGGCGAAATCTTTCGCAACCGACACTCGATAACAAAGTATTTCCGAACATATGTTTATATGAAGTTTCTTTCTTTATTTCTCCGGTAGAACATGCCCTGAAAATTTGTTGCATTCTTCATGAATCACTCTGTTTAATAATAATTATAATATATGATATATGGCATAACTATGTCTTACGTTTTTACTTTCATTACACTAGTTTTTCTTCTAAGCAAAACTTTATCAAATATAACATTTTTTTTTCAATTATAGTTACTGTCGTAATAATGGTTCAACGTTTACGTATTTCCTTAATAAACTTATATACCAGTTTTTCTAATTTTTTAAAATTATTACGAAGTGCTGAATATTTTTTTTATTTAACAATGGTTGTATATTTTAAATTTCAATATCATTTTGACAGGAAAAATTATTATTCTATTACCATAACTAATTGAATTGCAATGTCCGTAATATACGTAATTATTATTATTGTAATTTAAAATTTTAAAAAGCTTATGATCTCAACGTTTTTAATCATCATAAAATTCTACTGACCTGAACATTTAAATTTATAAAGCAAGTATATATATATATATATATTTACAATATATTAGCATTGTTAATATATTTCAAAGGACTTCGGCTATTATATATATTTGCTCAGTCTTTTCTAATAACGGTTACTGTTTCTTGGTACAACAAAACGTTGACGGATTGATATTGTTGTCTTGTTACTGTTGCCGAATAGTATAGTAGTATACATAACGGAACAGAACGATGCAAAAGGTTCTGTTAACTAATAGTAATAATAACTATGGTTAAGAAACTATAACAATCTGAAAGAAAATATCATTAGGAAATAATTTTATAACAAAATATTTATTTTGTGTATAATATTTTTATAAATTTTATTAACAGGTATTTTCTTATGAGATAACGACATGTAATCCCGTTGCATTAGTGAATATTTAAATGCACTATTTTCTTAATTTTATTGTATTTTATTACCTTTAAAATTTAAGATGTTGTTGAATTGACCTGCAATTTCCCTTTGAACAAGTTCGTGTATGTAATTCCAGATAGTAACTCTCGGTTGAAAAGCTTGTAAAATGTTTTTATTTTGGAAGTTGTATTATTTGCAGTTTATAAAAAAAATTTCCTTATAATTTATATATTTTCTATAATTTATCTATTTTTACTTCCTTGTACAAAGTAAAGGAAGTATTGTGATCGCGAAAAATTTCGGTTTTCAGATTTCAACGGAAATATCCATTTTGACCATCCCTGAATCCATTTTGACTAATTTCGACGTGACCACTGTATGTACGTTTGTCTTATAACTAAAAAAAGATTAGCTGTAGGATGTTGAAATTTTGGATTTAGGACTGTTGTAACATCTAGTTGTGCACCTGCCCTTTTGATTGCAATTAACTGAACCAAAAGTGTCCAAAAAAGCCCAAAATCCAAAACATTTGATTTTTGGTTGACTTTTTCTTAACTACAGTTATAATCCCTAATTGTGAGAGTTTTTCAATGATGTATCATAAGAGGTACTTATTTTCACTGGGTCCAGAGTTATAGCCAAATAAAATTTTAATTAATGAAATATTTGGATCTTACAAAGGGAAGGCACATCGGTTCGAATCCGACTTTTTTTTTTAACTTGAATATGTTGATTATTGATTAACATCTGATTGTAAAAAAAAATTTACAATAAATAATAATTCAATAATAGTAATAAAAAAAAAAATAAAGAAAATAATCATCAGCTATTAGTAAAATAAAATTTTATGTACTTTTAAAAATTTGTTAAACATCTGTATTTTAAACATCTGATTATTTAATAATATTAATTGAAAATTATAATTTAGAATCGCATTATTTTTATTTATGCATTTGTTTCAGTCCACTTGATAATAAAATTGCTGTAAAATTTGATAATCTTCTGTTTTGTTTTTATTTCCATTTTGTTGATGGTTGCACCTTAATAATTTTAAAAAACATAGTATTAGATAGATATAACACTTACATTTATTTAAAGAGACTTTTACTTTAACCTAATATTTCAGGTAAGATTGTTGAATTAATAATTGTAAATATTAATAAATATTTGATGTTAATAAAAACCTATACTTTAGCAGTTTTGTAACTGTCCACTTTACTAAAGAATTGGAGGATCGTATCTCACTGTCAAATGAAATAATTTTAAAGAAGTGCAGCTAAAGATTTGTAATAGGCATACGTCATATGGTGTCCACATCAGATTTTTCATTATAAAATCCAACCTTAGTAAGTTAAAAAAAAAACATTTTGCAGAAATGGAGAATTTAAAATAAAAAGAAAAAGAGCCGACAACAACTTCAGCTTGCATTGGCATTCTTAATTTCTTATGTAGTGGAAATATACATAAAGAAAGTTTAAATATTCAAAAAATCAATGTTTTTTATTTTCGTCTCCACCAACTTCAAAATCACCTCCCTAAAGAATTTTTTTTCTGTTTACTATGTTAAATGGAAGAGACTTAAAAGAATTCCACTGACAAATGTACAGCCAATAAAAAGTTACATAGATTACATTTACTGGCAGTAAAAAGTTATAGAAGATTTCTTTTTTGGTGGTGGGGGTGAATTACAATGAATCTTTATTGTAATATTATTAAAAGTTTAAACAAACAACAAAATTTTAAAAAAATTAAAATAAAAAATCTTTATTTTTCATTTTTAATCGGCTTTCCCACTCACTGGTACTGCCATTTGAACTATTACTACATTTACAAAGACATAAAAAAATAAGTTAAAAATGTGAAATAAATAAAACGATAGCTTTTAATTCAATCCTTATAGCTTTTAAATAATTCAATCCTTATGGTGAATTAACATACCCATAAGAGGCTGAGAGAGTGCTTGTTTTTGATGAAATCTTACCACAAGTTGCCCAACCTCTCAAATAACCAAACAGATATTTGCTTAGATTGGTTTATATTCTTAAATCTTTAAGAATTTGAAATTATAAATATTTTGAGCTCAATTCATTAACCAACTGGTAGATTTCCAATGATAGTATTGCAATAACAAAACTATGGGATTAAATTCTGAAAAAAAAATATCTTCAAGTGTTTATTACAGATTAAAACTTGCACATAGAGAGATATGTTATGAAAATTTTGTAGCAAATGAGAGTTACCAACATTATCAGGATTGTGAACTGGGACTTTGAAAGGTTGAAAGGTTACCTACCATATTCTTATTGAGTCCTTAATTTGATTACCATTCAGCACAAGTTATCCAGATGGTTCTGAAATTTTTTCATCTGTTGTTTCATCTTTTTTGTTAAAATAAAAATATTCATGTTTGAGTTATTAAAAAAAAGTTATTTTGCTGATTTATAGTTTTAATTAAATATCTAATTTAGCCACAAAATAATTTTTCTGAATTCTGTCATAGAAATATTGTTTGGAATTATTGTAATTATATCGGATTAATGCAGTCTAAAAGTGAGGAGAAAAAATTATTCAGAACTCTAATAAGAAATTCTGTTGTTAAGAAATATGATTGTTTAAGAAAAATATTAAAATGATTTTTTATTAGGGCTTAGCTGGTGTTAATCAGCAGTCACAAAATTGCTAAAAATTGTCTTATGTAAGTATTTAAATTAATAACATAAATATGTTAATCAGTCTATTAACAGACATCTGTTTTTTCTACCAGTTTTGTTTCTTTCAATCTACTTTATAATTTTCAGTTTTATTAATTTAAAAAAATGAGTGTAGGAAATAATTTTTTCCCTTTTACTTTGTATTTTATTTTAAACTATGCATAATATGTATTACTGTATATATATATACATATATTTATAATACATTTTTTTTTTGTTACAGCCATATCGTGCCTCATAACATTAGTGATATTTTTGACAATCCCAACGACATCATCGACTGCAATTTCACAAACAAATCATCGTGAAGGATTTTTTAATAAAACATCTTACATTAGATTATTAACACCATTATCATTATATAGACATATTGGACTTAGTTTTAAAACGTGTGTCGGTGGTCAATTATTTTTACAACGTAGTTTAAATTATACAATATCATTAGAAGTTTATCCTGAAGGTTTAGTTTTTTCTGTCACATTATATCATCCGACAACAAGACATTATGATTCACGTGTTAATGCTAACTTCCTTAACAACGTTTGGCAGAATGTCAATATATTATACAGGCTTGGCAATCTAACGATATTTGCTGCTGGCCATCAACAGGTATGTTTTTATATATTTATAAAATTCTTTTTGTTGTCGATGATAGTTTTATTATTATAATTTTTATGTTTTGATGTTTGTATTTAAATTATTTTTACAAGGATAGGATATTTTATGCTGCCAATAATAATTTTTTATCGGTACATTATTCATGTTGCAGTAAATGCATGATGCATGTTCATTGGTGGCTATTATTTTCCTTATTCAGTAGTAATAAGTTAATGATTCAAGTAATAAACAAATTACAACTTTGTAATGAGTGAATTGCATATATACAAATACATTAAGCCTTTGACAAAATATAGTAAGTTACAACCATACAAGTGGGATAGAGTATAAAATTCAAATTAGGTTTACATAATTAAAATTTCCAAACACAAATTAATGTCATTTGATTTCTTTGAAAAATAAATATCTGATTAATAATAAAAGAAAAAAGAGATAAATCAGAATCAAGCATCGTATTAAATTTATAAAAAAATAAACTTCTATATGGAAAAAACCACATCCTTGGACAATCCAGGACTGGGTTTTTCCTTACCTTGTAATTGTAATTTAAATTATTCTTTATTTATGATATAAAAATGCTTATTTTAAAGTTAATAAAATATTTATTATGAAAGAAAAAAATATTAATTTCTTTTATATGATTCCTTATTTTTTCTTTTGGTTCTATGCTGGATTGACACAGAGCATTACTGCTTATATTTCTATGCAGTAGGTACACAGTTTGAGTCTCGTCAAGCCAGTTGAGAAGACTGATAACCCTCAACAATCTGTCCACCTCTCTGCTGATGAGTTGCAGTAAACATGTGTCCTTGATCCACTGATAACAAACATCCAGTGATATTCACTGCATGTACAGAGTGGCACACAAAATGATCCAATGTTCTGTTTTGTTAAAAAATATTTATTTGAATCATAATACAGAAAAGCTCGACAACACATATCCTCAGTTATCATCTCATTGCACATATCAATGATCAGCACTCACAGTTCCATCACTGTACGAGAATATTTAGGGAAAATCCTTTCCTTCAGAAATCCTCAGAGAAAATAATCACACAGAATCAGGATTCACAGCCATATGGGGGCCATTTCTGTCCACACACAAAACGATTAGGAAATCAGTTTGAAATGACATTTGCATTAAAAGTTTCATGCGGAAAGTCTAAAACTACATTAGCTGTAGTTGGGGTCAGGCTCCAACCTACATGAACCACTCATTTTCTAATTGAAACCTCTTTACTAGAAGTTGAGGAACAAAACTGTTACATAGCATGTTTAAGTAATGTTCACTGTTCACTGTTTGTTCAAAAAAGAATCGCCCTATTACTCCATGACTTGAGATAGTGGCCTGTACTGTAATTCTTGGAGCGTGACACACATTTTTTTATTAACAACCCCCCTCTAGGTGAAAATATGTCTCATCTGAAAACCACACATTGTTCAACAATATTTCTTGGTTCAGTCAGAGAATGCCATTCTCTGATGTTTGTTGTGAACCGTTAATTTCAGCAACACTCTTATTTTGTACAGATACAAGTGCAAATCAGTTTTAAAATCTGCTGCACAGATTGCCTAGAAATCCCAAGTTGTGCTGCTGCTTCCCTTGTTGATTTACCTGGGCTCCTCAGCAACACTACTCTAACTGTTTTGAAATTTTGTGGAACAAATATTGGTAGGCGATTCACGCTTACTCTCTAATACTGAACCATCACTATTAAATTTTTCATAAAGTTTACATATTGTTTTAAATGACCATCGAGTTTGAAAATGTGCACAAAACTGTCTTTGTGTAAGCTTCATACATTTTGTTTCATTAAAAACCAATGTAGTCTTTATGCACTGTTCAACAGTCAGCCATGTTGGAACGATAACAAACAGCTCACTTGGAAAGAGAAGAAACTAATATTCATGAACTGCTGTCACTATTGCCAACATAAAACAATAATAATTAATAACCTAAACAGTTATTGCCAAAACAAATGTTGGATCTTATCGTGTGCCACTCTGTACAAGGGAACAGCCCTTTGATCTGTTCACGATCTGAATCAAGAAACCTGTTCTAGATATCTGGAGATTTCTAGAATATTATATGAATCAATAAATTTTTGATGTGATTAAAATGGTGTATAATTGTCATTTTGTTTTATTTTAATCAGGATGTGTTCATTATCATTGCAATAATGATAAGAATGTTTGTAATGAACTTACCTTTTTCTGAAAAGGGGATTTATTAACTGGGTCCTAATAATCAGTTAACTGATGAAGGTAACAGTGGATTTTTAGGCCTTACAAAATGATTGCTATATTTGTAATTGGATTTGAGTATGGATCATGCAGAATTTCAAAACAGTTGAGTTTAGATCACCGAACTACATCAAGTGATTTGTGTTGAGCCAGTCTCGTATTTATTTTACAAATCATCTAATTATTGATTTGATAATGGTAAAATATGAATTATGACTGTTAGAAATAATCATGGCAGAAAATTGAAAGAAACAAAATTTGTGAAACTTCATTCGGATTTTCAAAAAATTTTTACTTTAGAGGAACCTAAAATATTCAGGTTAGCAAGTTTAGGAATTCCAGATAGAAAGTTTTTTCTAAATTTCTGCCTGAAAATAAATTCCACAAATATTGCAATAACAGCTAACCCTTTTACTAGAAAAATTTAATTAAATGAATAATCTATTTCTCTTGATGGATTTAAAATTTTATTTATTAAGGTTTCTTTTTTTAAGAGCTCAGTTGTAGAAAAATCAGGGAGTACTGGTAAGAATTTTTTTTTAGTTTCTTTGCAAATATCTCATAAATGATAACCTAAATATTTAATTCTCCAATAAGATAAAATTAGCTTACAGGCTACTCTTTAAGAAGGAACAATGCTATCAACAAATCAATAGGATATATGAAGATATAATTATAACAAGTCAGGTTAGTATAAATCAAATGGAAAACCTGTTTGAAAATCTACAGGTTCAACAACATGACACAGTTCTAGCATTGATGTGAATCAGTCACATAGTTCACCCATCACTGGCAAATTCTGGGTGTATATTAAGAAGGTAAACCTTTTTCTTTGCATATTATATTTCTTGGTTTTCCTTTTAAGTTGGATTTGGTAAACTTTTTACGAGCAGGAAGACATATCAAGAAAACAGATTACCTAATGAGAATTCAGAATTGAGATAATAGTAGCACCATACAGTATTATCTGTATATGACTGTTTTTTTAAATTTTAAATATAATATTTTTTCCTTATTTATTCACTGACATTGTTGAATACAAATTAATTAAAATTATTATAAACAGAAATTGAACGATTTAAAAAAACTACTTCTGAAACATTTAAAAACAGAAAATTATAAGCAGTTCAAAAAACTTTAAGTTATTTAAAATTTATGCAGTTATGTATTTCTCAATTCACCAGATTGGTCTAGTGGTGAACGTGTCTTCACAAATCATCTGATTTCAAAGTCGAGAGTTCCAACGTTCAAATCCTAATAAAGGCAGTTACATTTATACAGATTTCAATTCTAGATTATGATTACTGGTGTTCTTTGGTGGTTAGGTTTTAATTAGTCACACATCTTAGAAATGGTCGACTGAGACTGTACAATACTACACTTCACTTACACTCATACATATCATCCTCAGAAATAATACCTGATGGTGATTCGTTGAGGCTAAACAAGGAAAAAAGAAGTTAAGTTATGTAATTCTGGAACTTGGGATTAAAAAAGCAATAGATGATCAACGAATCATATTATTTTATGTATTGAATTTAAAATTTTCTTGTTTAAAATAAATAATAATAATAAAAAACAATCCTATTATTTTTCTTTGTCACAATTTTATATCTTATTTCATTATATTTGTAATGAACAACAGTTATTATTTGGTGAACAACTTTTGGATGAAAAAATGCTGTGACATTAACTATTGCAATTAATAAATATTATAATGATAAATATATAAAATATTAATAGTTAAAAGAAAAACATAATACTTTTTTGAAGAATACTTGAATACAAGCATATACAAACAAGTA
Source organism: Lycorma delicatula (assembly GCF_047948215.1). Classification (NCBI taxonomy): domain Eukaryota; kingdom Metazoa; phylum Arthropoda; class Insecta; order Hemiptera; family Fulgoridae; genus Lycorma; species Lycorma delicatula. Next base: position 76,647,048 of record NC_134461.1, on the reverse strand, counting down.
TTTTAGTGAATTAAATTTAAATGAAAATTTAAATTTGTGTTTGTGAAAGATTGATAATATGTTCAGTAATATAAAAAGGCATTCCTTCTCACTAACATAAATTGTGTAAATCAATTTTAAAAAATCCTCTGTATTCATTACTATTTCCAGATTCCATACAATTACAGAATACATTATGATTATAGGTTATGAACCATTTAGGCAAACGGTTAGTTCCTTTTTTTAATCCTTGGGCTAGGATATCTACTGATTTAATATAATCATTTATATCCACTTCATCTAGATGCATATATAGTAGTAAATATTATGAATGAACTGATAATTAGACCATAATTATATCTAATAACAGTTTAAAGTTATTTGGTATTATACAATTTACTTTCAGATTAATGTAATTTTTTCTTCTAAAAGGTGTTTAGAGCTAGCTAATTATAGATTTCTTCCACAATGGAGTTTCTGGTTACATTATTGTTAATGTCATCCATCTTGTAAAGGTTTGGAAAATTCTGAGTATAAAATGAAATAAAATACTCTATTGCTGTTGTATCTGTTCATTGTTTAGATAATATTTATCACAAAGGAAGTTTTTAAATTTGATTTTGTTCAACTGTGCGAGATGTTTTTTACTATGTACTCAATACTGTGTGAATTGTGTTTTGTTTTAAAAATATCTGAAATAGGTAACAAGCACAGCTTTCAAATTTGAAATATACTGAAAAATGTGGGTGTCTTGTAACAGTACAACTGACATGTTTAGTGCCCAGTATATCTAGCCACACTATGCAATACATTAGCAGCTTTCTTATGCCCAATACAGCAGCTGATACATCGTCTAATAATTTATCTTTCTCAGTCAATGACTACAATTTGATAACATATATTAAGGAGTTGGATATTTACCGATTATATAAAATACAGATCAAAATCATAATTGTCAGCACTTTCAAGAAAGATGATTAAATGCAATGTTTCGAACATTAAACAAAATTGTACAGTAAACTAATAAATCATACTCTGACACAAACATAGCAGCTCAATAGTTACATGTTAAAATGGAATAATTGGTACTTAACCTGCTGGGTTAGTCTAGTGGTTAAACTTGTCATTGCAAAATCAGCTGATTTTTGAAGTTGAGAGTTCTAATGTTCGAGACCTTGTAAAGGAAATTGCTTTTACATGGATTTGAATACTAGACTGTAGATACTGGTGTTCTGTCATGGTAGGGTTTCAATGAACCATATGGGAAGGCAGTGGCAAACCACCTGTAAAACTTGTTAAGAAAATTCCATTCTATGGAATTGCCAAAGGTCAGACATGACTGAATGGCAAAATTTGATTTTTGAATTGGCACTTAATTGCACTCATGCATTAATAATGCATTGCACAGATTATTATCACATTCACATATAGATTCAAGAAACTCAAACAAGCAGTACTAACACCAATATTTAAATTCTGCTTATTATCTCATAGAAATATGTCACACATACAAAGACATTAACCAACATACAAATTTTACATGTCCTATAAAAGTTAAAATCTCAACATATTTGAAAAAATCAAAACTGCTGATTCACTAGATTTGACAAAAATAATGTACAAAATGAACAGATGTATTATTATTTAATCACATACTCAAGAGGTTTCCTAACCATTTTAAGACATGCCATTAACTAACAATGTTAACAGATACTCCAATGGAGAGATACTCTGCTGATAATTAGCTCTGAAATAATTTCACTTTAGTATTTTGTTTACAACTCTAAATTTGTAATAAAGCCAATAAATATTTTCCTTATCCCTATGTGTTGTAATTGTGGAAATATTGTGACTTCCTAAAAAACATAGAAAATGGAAGCGTATAATATGTTGTAATCTGAGATTCAACAGATACATATACATACATAACATAAACATAAATAATACTTCAAAATTTAAAACAATTATGTATGGACTTCATCAATTATAATTGCCCTGAAAAGGCTTTCAAAATGAGTTCTAAAAGCAGGTGATTTTTAATTTTTACCCAAATAAATCTCTCAAATAAACTACAATTATCTGAAACATTTTTCAAAACATAAAAGTAAAATCCAAAATAAATTAATAAATTTTATTACCATAATTCATTCGTTCAGATCTTAAAACAAAACTATTTTTAATAGAATAAAAAATAATTAAAAATTTTATATCTACCTTACCAGCAAAAAATATGTGTTTTCTCAAGATCTTTCAGTTTATTTCAAATCATCATCAGGAGATAAAAATTATATAAATCAAAAATTAAATAATTACAGTCACGACTGTTTGAATGCCAAAAGTATACTCAATCGTGTCAGAAGTATACTTTTGAAATTCAAACAGTCATTACTGTGTAATTATTTTAATTTTTGACATATTATTTTCATCTCCTGATGATAGTTTGAAATAAATCAAAAGATCTCAAGAAAACATCTTTTTTACTGGTAAGGTGGATATAAAATTTTTAATTATTTTTTATTCTATTATAAAAATTATCAGTGGAAACCATGGTTAAGAAATTTACAACTATTCTCGACACAGATAAATTGATACTGAAAATACTATGGATTATCCATTTAGAATTGTGTATTTGATTTTTTTTTTGGCCTTGTAGTTACAGTTAAACATACATATGTACATATTTATATAGCCTATGACACTTACGTTACAGTCCCTGTAACATAAGAATTTCTAACGCGGGGTCATACATCTAAATCTGTTTGGCCGTTGAGCTGCTATAGTGGAACAAACATACATTCATACATACATATAAACACAAATACACTCCTTTTAGAGGAGTTGTGTAATAAGAGTATATATACTATATGATCTTCAAGAACATAAACACTGCTCAAGTTTTCAAAACACCAACAAAGATATTAACCACAAGAACAAATTTTACACAATCACAGAAACCAAGATATCAAAATATATGAACAAAATAAAACTACTGGTGCACTAAATTTAAAAAACTTATTAAATGA